>NW_020837952.1:38521998-38867391 GCF_003676395.1 Aethalodelphis obliquidens | reverse complement strand
AAAGTAGGTGAGAACATTTGAGACACCGTGAGACTGAATGACTTCTTTGAAATTAAACTATTAGTAATGGGAATCGGAACTTGAAGTTTTATATTCTTTACATCATGCCCTGACTGTATTTCAAAAATCCGTAGATTCTGTTTTAGTCCTTTCCCTCTTTTTCCTGCATGCTGATGTTGAAGTAATGAAATATTCAAGAATGGGAAAGACAAGCAAAGAAGAAAAATCAAGAATGATTCATGCACGTTGTGTGATAAAATCCTTAGTAATCAGAAGTCAGCATTTTGTCATGAGAAGTTCTAATTCAAGAAGCTTAGAAGAATGAAATCTTAACAGATTAGTGAATGGTCAGAATTTTGTGTGTGTATGTGTGTTTTCTAGATACTCTCTCTGCCTAAAGAAAATGAGTTTTATTTTAACTTTGTCATACATAATGTATTAGGTTCAGCAAGTAATTTTCTCAAGTTGTCTAATCTGTGTGTACTTTTAGGGAATGTTTATATGTATCTGTGTAAAAATTTTCCAGAAGTACTCTTTCCTGCTGACTGAAGTTCACATTTCTTAATCTGAACTCTTCAGAATCTCATCACACTCTGCCTTTTCAAGTTTATGTTCTTTACAGAAAAGCTGTACTCTGACCAGACTGGTTTCTTCACCGTCCTCTAAACCTACTATGTGCTTTCTGCTCTCCTTACCAGTCTTTATGTCACTGCCTGATTTCTTTCCTTCTTTCCTAAAATCTGAATTGTACCCTTTCTATAAAGTTCAACTCTGCAGGGGAGGAAAAATTCTCTACCCTGTTAGGGTCTGTGGCTGGGCCTAAGAATTAAATTGATATAGATTAACAGGAGAAAAGCATACAAGTTTTAAAAATTTTTTACATGTACATGCAGAATGAAGACCAGAGCAGAAAGCTTTGACAGGTCTTCCTCGACTTACAGTGGGGTTACCTCCCCTATCATAAGTTGATGGGTTTAATATACCTAACCTACCCAATCTACTCAACATCATAGCTTAGTCTAGCCTACCTTAAACATGCTCAGAGCACCTATATCAGCCTACAGTTGGGCAAAATCATCTAACCTACAGCCTGTTTTATAATAAAGTGTTGATTATCTCATGTTACTTATTGAATACTGTACTGAAAGTGAGAACAGAATGGTTGTATGGGTCCAGAGCAGCTGTAAGTGTATCGGTTGTTTACCCTCTTGATTGCTGGGAGCTGCAGCTCGCTGCTCCTGCTGCCACCCAGAATCATTTGAGTGTATTGTATTGCATATCGCTAGGCTGGGGAAAGATCAAAATTAAAAATTTGAAGTATGGTTTCTACTGAACGTGAATTGCTTTCGCGCTATTGTGAAGTTGAAAAACTCCTAAGTTGGGGACAGTCTATATCTTTTAGACAAAGCACAAGTTTGTGAAACATTGACAAGACAGAGTTTTGGGCTAGGAGGAGTAAATTGTAGAGAAATGACTAGGAAGATAAGGGTTAGTTTAACAAGTTTGTACACATTTCTCGGCTTTGATTCCCCATCTCTGGCGATAAGAATGTCTTTTGTCCTCCTGGTACAGGGCTGGCACCTTTCACATGGGAGTTTTATCTCCTGCTTTCTGGAAGAAAAAGGAGGGTCAGAGTGCTCCTCTTGTATCTGCTGTTTCTCAAGTGCCTTTAACTACGTCAGTATACCAGAGCGGCAGATTTGGGGGTAACATGTCCTAAACTCCACCTCTGAAATCCTGTAGAGTGTATTTGTCAGTCCTACCATTTGATACTTTATATTGTATTGTTTTATCATTTCTATGTATGTCTTATCTTGCTAACTAGATTATAAGCTTTTTAGGCACAGGAAATCAGATCTCAGTGAGCTGTATCTTTAATCTCTTCCAAATAGAAGTTGCTGAATGAATGTTTATTAGAGATAAGGAATGTATATTTCTACTTTTTTCCTTCCTCCCATAATGTAGTGCAACTAAAAGAAAATCTTTTGAGGGTAACTGAGGGAGGAAGGGCAACTGTTAACCATAAGAAAGGGGATTAAAGAGGCGGGATTCACTGGAATTAGAGGTAAAGTTTCTCTTACTAGAAAGTGTGAATAGTTGAGAATTTCCCATGACCATGTCAGCAGTAAGGACTCCCTCAGGAATGCTAGCACTGTTCCCTAGTGGGCTTGGGAGTTTGGTCAGTTTCCTGGTTCTTCCTTAGTAGAATCTGGGTTTAAAAAAAATACTTCCCCCACTCTTTCCTTTCTTTCCTCCTCCCTGTCTCCTTCCATTCCTCTCTTCCTATTTCCCCATTTTGCCCTTTTCCATTTTACCTAGTAAAGACTTAATTTATGAAATTATATTAGTACTTTTATTTGGCCCTCATAAATTAGCAGTTCTAAGTTTTATATTTTTCTGTCAGGAGTGCCTCTCTGGGTCATGGAAGGATCATAGACTGTAGTCTAGCACTATTTTTTTTTTTAAGTTTGAGATATAATCCAGGAAGAAAGAAATTAAAGTCATGAAGTGTCCAGTTATTTGTTTTCTGTATATTGTAACTTCAAATCACTTTTGGATTAAAATTCATGGAATTAGAAGGAACCTAAACCTAACCATTCTCTTCTGGAAAGTGCTTATCACTCTCCAAATATGTCCTTAAATAAATTCTAGGTAATTTTTATAGTCTTGTTGTAAATCCTGTATCTGATGCTTATGACAAACAGTTACTTCAGTTAAAGGTATAAAAAAGTTGAGTCTCAGAGTACATTTATAAATCTTGGTTCGATTCAGTTGTTTCTTAGTGAGCTGGCTGTCTCAGCTTCTGAGTTGTTGTGCAGTATAGCATAGCAACCATTGGCAACAGTAGCATTGGACTCCAGGGATTTTCCCCATGAAGTTGCAGCGTGTATCTCTAGTGTTCACATTCAGTCTGTCTTTCTCAACTGAATCTCATTAGGGCAGACATTTGAGGTATTGTTAAACTGAAATTGTGTATAATATAATTAAGTATATATTTTTTGAGTACTGACAAATTATAACTTTCATGTTTTCCTCCTAGAGATGCATGATAAATATATATTGAATTATGGTGTGTGAAGGACATGTGAAAAGACTGGTTCAATTAAAGATTAGTCTATTCTGGACAGAAAAACTGTTAAGTAATAATTAACATCAGAGTTCTACACAACTGATACAGCCAGCCAGAGCTGGAGTGGATGAATTTGAAATGGTTCTTCTCTAGATAACATTTTTATATTACTTCTGGAGGTTCATAGAGAGCGTAGATTAATAAGCATGAATTAATAGGCACCATGATTTTATGGGAAGAGAATTATGACTCAGGTGACCATGGCTTGACTAAGTTAGTTACTTAACCTTTCTTGGCCTATTTTCCCATTTCAAAAAATAAATTCCTGAAGATTTCTTTGAGAAACTGTATCCTTCCAATTTAAAGCAAATTTTATTTCTTCTATTCATTGGTTTAGTCAATGTTTGAGTGCCCATTATGTGTCTTGCACTATGCTAGGTACTAGATTGTGAATAAGACATAGTGCCAAGTCTCAAGCAGCGTGTTTGGTAGGAGAAATGGATTAAGTCATTATTTGTAATATAACCTGGGAAGTGCTATAAAGATAAATAAGGGTGTGTTCTGGGGGCATGTAGGGAGGACATCTGACTTAGAACTGCAGACATGATACATTATGACTGAGGAATGCCTCATTAGAATTATGTAAGGGTAATTTGAGAGTGTACAGAGAAGTATTCAACCTGGCCTGGAGGGAGTTAATCCATCAAGGAAAACTGGGGAGTTTCTCTGAATTGGAGAGACAGAGTCAGAAGTCGTCAGCCATAGTGGTATTTAAAATCCTGGGTGTAGACAAGAGCTGGTGAACATCAGCATGTAATAAGGAGGTGGAGAAAGAGAATAGGGAGGAAAACCAGAGAAAGGTAGAGTTTTGGAAGCCAAGGGAGGAATGAAGATCACATTTAGTATACTGATTAAGTGAAAGTTGCTAGTCAAGAAACATTGTGTAGCACTATAACTGCAAACCCATCTTTGCAAAGATGCTTTCTACAAAGATCTGAACTTGCGAATGGGGATGGCTTAAGTCTTTGGTTAGCATCATAACATAGAGGAAGAAGTATATGTTTTGGAGCCTGAATCCTGAGATTGAAGATTAAAATCTTGGCTCCACCACTTTACTAGCTGCTTGGCTTTTTGGAAAAATTACTTAATTTTAGGGTCCTCAATGTCTTCATATGTAAAATGATACTTTTTTTTTTTCCCACATGAGTCATATGGATTAAAAGATACATGTTGTAATACCTGACTCAATTATAGTGGGCACTTGTTAAATGTTAATTTTTATCCATTCCACTGTTACACTCTTCTAAACACCTTTCTTTTTTGCCTCTTCTCCCCACCCCTGTACCCCTCATCATAATCTTTTATCCTTCAAGATCCACCCGAATTCCTGCCTTTTCCTTGATGCCTTTCTATACAGATGATAATTCCAAATTTTCTGTAATGAAATGAACATATTCTTCTATCCCTCAGAACTTTCATATCCTTTTATTTTTAACCTTAAGGAAATTTTATTGACTCATGTATAAGAAGTCTGCAGATAGGTGGTTCTAGGATTATCAAATCAGTGGCTCAGTGACATCATTAAGAACCTGGATTCTTTCTGTTTGCTTGGCTATTTGAACTTTGGCTTGATTACAGCAGTCCAATCATCACATTTTCTAAAGTTCAGAAGAGATAACTTTTCTACCCAATTGTGAGCATACAATTCAGTGATCTTTAGTACATTTATAGAGTTATACAGCCATGATCACAAGACAGTTTCAGAACATTTTCATTAAACCTCCCCAGTTTCTCCCAAGCATGTATGCAGTCAATCCACCTCCCAACCTAGTCCCAGCAAACCATTTAGCTGCTTTCTGTCTCTATACATTTGTCTTTTCTGGACATTTCATATAAATGGAATAAAAAATATGTATACTAGTCTTTTGCATCTGGCTTCTTTCAGTTAATATTTTTGAGGTTCATCTGTGTAGCATGTATCAGTATTTTGTTCTTTTTTATTGCTGAATAGTATTCTCTTGTATAGATATGTCACATTTATCCATTTATCAGTTGATGGACATTTTGGATTGTTTCCACTTTTTGGCTATTATGAATAATGCTGCCATGAAGATTTGCATAAGTGTTTGTGTGAACATATATTTTCATTTCTCTTGGGTAGATTCCTTGGAGTGGAATTGCTGAGTCATATGGTAAGTTGTAGGATATATTTGGTCTTTGTCCCTGATTGCTGACACAGAGCTTCCAAAACCCCTTGGAATTTGTTGAGTGATAAGGAATATCTTTTGTTATTCATAATGAGCCCCTTTTGATCACACCTAAGTTTATGCTAATGTGGTGATTTAGAAGGGATCCCTAGATCACCTCAGAAGGGACAGGTCACCAGAAAGACCAAGTAATGAGATGGCTGGAATTTTCAACCTTACCCACTAACCTCTGGGAAAAGGGAATGGAGACTACTATAAAAACTCTTGAACAGTGCAATTCCAAGAGGTTCTGAATTGATGAATACCGGTGTTGAAAGAGTGGCATTCCCAGAGGGCAGAAGCTCTGTGCCTCTTTCCCCATACCTTGCACCATGCAACCCTTACATTAGGCTGCTCCTGAGTTGTATCCTTTATAATAAAGCAGTGATAGTAAGTAAAGTGTTTTGAGTTCTGTGAGCCGTTTTAGCAAATTATAAAACCTGAGGAGAGGGTTGTGGAACCCCTGACTTACAGCTGGTTGGTCAGAAGTGTAGGTGGCAACCCGGGACTTGTGTCTGAAATGGGAGCAGCCTTGTGAAACTGAGCCCTTAAACTGTGGGGTCTGCAATACTTCTGGGTAGTGTCAGAACTGAATTAAATTGAATGACTACTGGGGACTTCCCTGGTGGTCTAGTGGGTAAGACTCCATGCTCCCAGTGCAGGGGGCCTGGGTTCGATCCCTGATTGGGGAACTAGATCCCACATGCATGCCGCAACTAAGAAGTCCGCGTGCCACAACTGAAACATGCCGCAACGAAGATCCCATGTGCTGCAGCTAAGACCCAGTGCAGCCAAACTAAATATTAAAAAAAAAAAAATTTAGGACACTCAAGTTGGTGTATGGAGGATAGTTGGAGAATTAGTTGATGGGAGGAAAGCTCTACAGAAGTGTTCTAACAACAGTTCAGAATTAGTTTTTAATCTTTTGAGAAACTGCCAAATTGTTTTCGAAAGTGACCAATTACATTCCAGTCAAAAATGTACAAGGGTTCCAGTTTCTCCACAGTCTCATCAGCACGTGGTATCATCTGCCTTTTTGATTATAGCCCTTCCACTGGGTGACTAGTAGAGTCTTGTGATTTTAATTTACATTTCCCTAAATACAAATGATGTTGAGTTGTTCATGTGCTTATTAGCCATTTATTAAGTCTTCTTTGGTGGAACATCTATTCAAGACGCTTGCCCATTTTTTTAGCTGTTTTTTTTTTTCTTATTGAGTTGTAGAAGTTTTTTATATATTCCTGATAAAGGTCTTTTATCAGAGATTTACAAAGATTTTCTGCCAGTTTGTGGCTTGTTTTTTTTTTATTCTTAATGGTGTCCTTGAAGTGCAAAGTTTTCAATGAAGCTTAATTTATCATTTTTTAGTTTGATGGCTTATACTTTTGATTTTGTGTTTCAGAACTTTTTGCCTAACTCAAGGTCACAAAGATTTCTCCTGTTTTTATTAAAATTAGTCTTTTCTTTTTTAAAATTTATTTATTTATTTATTTATGGCTGTGTTGGGTCTTCGTTTCTGTGCAAGGGCTGTCTCTAGTTGTGGCAGGCTGGGGCCACTCTTCATCGCGGTGTGTGGGCCTCTCACTATCGCGGCCTCTCTTGTCGCGGAGCACAGGCTCCATACGTGCAGGCTCAGTAATTGTGGCTCATGTCGCTCCGCGGCATGTGGGATCCTCCCAGACCAGGGCTCGAACCCGTGTCCGCTGCATTGGCAGGCAGATTCTCAACCACTGTGCCACCAGGGAAGCCCGGTTTGTTTTTTTTTTTTAGCTCCTTCATTTAGATTTAGGATCCATATTGAAATAAATTTTATGTATGGTATAAGATAAGGTCTAAGTTCTTTTTTATTTTCATGCCACGTGGATGCCAACTTGTCCTAGCACTATTTGTTAAAATGGTTATTCTTTTCCGCCTTGGATTGTATTGGTACCTTGGTAAAAAATCAGTTGCTTATAACTTGAGTTTATTGCTAGTCTTAATTATGTTCTATGTATACTCCTGTACTTAACTCCAGTACCACACTGTCTAGATTCCTGTAGTGTTATATACTAAGTTTCAAAATGGGTAGTGTAAATCCCCTAACTCTTTCAAAAGTGATTCTAGATCCTTTCTATTTACATATGAAATTTAGGATCAGCTTGTCAATTTCTACCAAAAAATTAGCTGGGATTTGATAGAATTTGCATTGAATCTATAGATCAACGTGGGAAGAATTGGTAACTTAAAATTGGGTCTTCCAATTCATGAACATGTAATGTCTCCCAATTATTTAGATCTTAATTTCTCTCAATGTTGTTTTAAAATTTTCTATATGTCTTGTACTTATATTAAATTTATTCCTAAGAATTTGATAGTTTTTGATTCTAATGAGAATGGAGTTTTTGTAGTTTGATTTTTAGATTGTTCATTGCTAGTACCTAAAAATACAATCAACTTTTATATATTGTTTCTACATAGGTGATCATGTCTGTGAATAAATCATTTCTACTTTCTTTCCAATCTGAATGTTACTACATTTTGTCATTTATTTTTGCCTTATCTTATGGGCTAGACTCTCCAGTGAGAGATGAATAGAAGTGTTGAGAGTGCTCCTGGTCTTGGGGGAAAGGTACACAGATTTTCACTATTAAGTGTGATGTTACCTGTCCATTTTCTGTAGATTTCTCTTTATTAGGTTGAGGAAGTTTCCTTCTGTTCATAATTTGTTGAGAGTTTTTAGGCATGAATGGGTATTGGATTTTGTCAGATTTTCCTCTGCACCCAATGAGATGATCATACGGTTTTTATCCTTTATCCTGTTAATATGGTATATTACATTAATTGACTTTCAGAGCTTAAGCCCATATTCCCAGGATCAGTTTCATTTACTCATGCTATATAATCTTTTATATATTGCTGAGTTTAGTTTTCCTAAATTTTGTTAAGAAATTCTGTTTCTATGTTCATGAAGGATTTTAGTCTGTTGGTTTCATTTCTCATGATGCCTCTGTCTAGCTTTGGTATCAGGGCAACATTGGCCTCATAGAAGGAGTTGCATGGTGTTTCCCCTTTTATTTTTTTTGAAGTAGTTTCCAAAGGATTGCTATTACTTCTCTAATTATTTGATGACATTTATCAGTGAAACTGTGGGAACCTGGGCTTTTCTTTGTGGCAAGATTTTAAATCACGAATTTGGTTTCCTCACTTGTTATATTTCTATTCAGATTTTCTTTATTTTATTTTTTTTTGAGTTTTGATATTTTTGTTTCCAGGAGTTAGTCCAGTTCATATAAATTGTCTAAGTTGTTGTTGATATAAAGTTCATATTTTTAAAAAGTCCTTTAAATTACTGTAAGGTTGGTAATGATGTTCCCTCTTTCATTCTTTATTTTGGCAATTTATATCTTTTCTGTTATTTTCTTGGTGAATCTAGCTGTTTGTCAACTTTGCTTATGTTTTCAAAGAATCAACCTTTTATTTCATTGATTTTTTTTTTTCCCCTGTTTCATTGATTTCCACTCTGATATTTCTTTTTTTCTTTCTTCTCCTTGCTTTGGGCTTAGTGTGCTGTTTTTTCCCTCCTAGTTTTCTGAGGTGGAAACCTAGACTATTGAATGAAACCTTTCTTCTTTCCTGATATGTGTTTAAAGCTGTAAATTTCCCTCTAGGCACTGCTTTAACTGCATTTTGTACATTTTGATATGCTGTTTTTTGTTTTACTTCAATTCAAAATATATTTTGAAAATTTTTCTTGTAATTTCTTTGATCCATGGGTACTTAGACGTGTGTTGTTGAATTTACCAATATTTGGGAGTGTTCCCAGATATCTTTCTATTGTGGATCTCTAAATCCATCATGATCAGATAACTTACTTTAATGATTTTATTTTTTTAAATTTATTGAGACTTATGGCCCATCATATAGTGTATGATGGAGTGTGTTCCATGTGTGTTTGAAAAGAATGTGAATTCTGCAGCCTTTGGGTAGAGTGTTCTATCAGTTATCTTAATTGTGCCATTCTAATTCCTCTGTTGATTTCTTTTACTATATTATGTTATTTTCATTGTGGTTGCTTTAGGGATTATAATATGTGTTTTAACCTATTACAGTCTTCTTCAGAATAGTACTAAATTAATTCTGGTAAATTATAGAAACTTTGCTCCAGTATGGGTCTTTTTATCTCTTCCCTTTTTTTTTTTTGACCCACACTGTGGCATGTGGAACTTCCCCAACCAGGGACCGAACCCACACCCCCTACAGTGGAAGCACAGAGTGTTAACCACTGGACCACTAGGGAAGTCCTTCCTCTTCCTTTTTTATGCATGCATATTAAAAACCCAACAACACAGTATTTTAATTAATGCTAATTTGCTAATTAATTTAATTATTTGTTTAAAAGAAATGAGAGCAATTATATTTTTAGAAGTTTTTTATTTTTTTTGCATTTACCTATATAATTACAATTTCCAGCATGTTTTATTTCTTTTAAAATAAAAGTGGATTTGTTACTTTCTGGTGATTTTTTTTTTCAGCCAGAAAATCTTCCTTAAGTATTTCACATCAGGCATTTCTGACAGCAACAAGTTCTCTCAGTCTTTACCTGGAAATATCTTTAATTCACCATCATTTTTGAAGAACCATTTTGTTGAATATAGAATTTTTATTTGAAAGCTTTTTTGTTTGTTTGTTTTAAATTCCATTTTTCCCTCCCTGGACTCATTGTTTCTGATGGGATGCCACCTGTTAATCATATTATTATTCTCTTATATCGGATGAGTCATTTTTCTCTTGCTCCTTTTAAGATTTTTTCTTTATCTTTGTCTGTTAGCCTTTTGACTGTGGTGTGTCTTAGTGTTGATCTCTGTGTTGGATTTTCTGGGCTTCTTGGATAGATAAATTAATATTTTAAATTTGGGATGTTTTCAGCCATTAATTTTTCAAGGTCTTTTATGCGTTTGTGTCTCTTTTTTCTTCTTCTGGAACTCTCATTACATGTATGTTGATACACTTTGTATTGTCTTTCAGATCTCTGAAGTTCAATTCATTTCTCTTCAATCTCTTTTATTTTCCTCTGTTCTTGAGGGTGGATACTTTTTCCTAATCTATCTTCAGGTTCATTGCTTCTGCCTTCTGTCATCTCAGGTCTACTGTTGAACCCCGCCTAAGTTTTTATTTCAATAATTATACTTTTCAACTTCAGAATCTCCGTTTAAAAAAACTGTTTCTGTCTCCTCTTTGAGATTTTCAGTCCTGAGTCATTGTCATTATACTTTCATTGAATTCTTTAAATATGGTTTCCTTTAGTTCTTTGAACATACTTATTATAGTTTCTTTGAACTTTTTGTCTGCCAAATTTAATATTTGGCAATACCCAGGGACAGCTTCTATTTGCTGTTTTCCTTCTTGGGAATGGGTCATACTGTTTTTTTGTTTTTGCTTATAATTTTTTTTGAATACTGGGCTTTTTTTTCTTTTGGCCACACTGCATGGCTTGTGGGATCTTAGTTCCCTGACCAGGGATTGAACCCAGGCCCTTGGCAGTAAGAGTGTAGGGTCCTAACCACTGGACCACCAGGGAATTCCCTCCTGGACATTTTAGATAATAGTTTGAAGCAACTCTGTGTTTTGACCTTTCTCTCAGAGGTTGATGTTTTTTTCTGTTCATTTGTTTAGTAACTTGTCTGGTCTAAATTTGTGAAGTCTTTTCCCCCTACATTGTGTGGTTCCTGATGTCTCTGCTGTTTTATTTATTTATTTTTAAACCTGGCTTACTATTTCTGCATAACTTAGTGTTCAGCCGAGGATTGGATTGGGCAGAGGTTGTGTTCAAACAGCCTGGACTAATATGGCCAGCACTAGTACTAATATGGCTAATACTGCTGATGGATCTGTGTGGACTGGGCATTGTATTCAAACACAGGTCATGTTCGTGTCTGCCCTGGATTTTACTTTCCACCAACCTCTCTTGCATCTCTTCTGTGCATGTGCTCTGTTGGCTAAGGATGTGTGAGTGACCTGGGCTTGCTCCAGTTTCTGGGGCACAAGAGACTGTCTTTGTTTTTGTCTTTACAGTCTTTGTTTAATGTGGGCTGGTAAATAATTTATTAAACCCCTTAGGCTTTCTCACCTCCCAAAACTCCTGTAAAATTCCCAGCTAGTCTGCCAGTTTGTTGCTTGCTACTTGGAGTCCTGCAACCTCAGGCTAAAGGTGCCACTGGCCCTCACTGTTAGCTGCCATAGAGATCTCTGCTTTAATTGACAATGCACTGGCTCAACAGATTACCTTCAAGTAGTGGTGGTGAAGCTGCTGTTTTAGTCTGCCCTACCCTTGTTAAACTCCTAAGCACCCAAAAGGTAAGAATGCTGTAGACTCATGTTCTTACCCAGAGTTCAGTTATTTTTGTGAATAAACACTTCTCAGTTTGTTGAATGCCTTTGATTGAATTCCAGAGCACTGATATGGTTGATTTTTGGCTGTTTTGTGGAGAGGATTTGTTGACCTGCTCCTTCTCTCATGCTGGAGATCAGAGGCCTGTTTTTTGGTTTATGTGTGGAATTCTTCTCTCAGGAGGATAAAGTCCCATCTTTCTTTTATATTACTCATAATCCTTTGCACAGCATTAGACATTTATTGATCGCTCCAAATGTACTTGAGTTAAATTTCCTGATTTTCTTCAAGCATCAAATTATATGGCATTTAGGGCTGGGGAATTACAAGCTCTAAGTAGTTTCTTGCTTTCCTTATCCTTTTGATCAGTGGAAGGAACTGCTTACTGTTCATTCAACAAGTGTTTATTGACTACCTGTCATGTTCCAGCTATTGCGTAGGGTTTTGGGGTATAAAGATGACTAAGACATAATCTCTGATCCCAAGGAGGTCTTTGCCTAGTGAAGGAGATTGGTATTCAAATAGCTGATTATAATGTGGTGAAGTAAATACATTGATAGGGATAAATATGTGGCATTATGGAAGAGCTCTCAAGGATACTTAACTCAGAATGGATTGGGGGGGAAGAAAAAGGGAAGCATCCAGGAAAGACTTTCAGAAGGAAGTAATGACTGAATTGAATATGAAGATGAGTGAAGGGTGAGATTAGGAGATTGTGTTCTAGGAAGAGAGATCAGCATGGGGTGAGAAAACGTGTGGTGTGTTCAATGAACTATAAGCAGTTTAATGCTGGGGCATAAGTACATATCAGGGAGTTGTGAGAGATAAGGATGGAAGGGTAGAGAGGGCCCAGATTTTGAAGGGTTTTGTATACTATATTAAAAAGCTTGGATTAACCTTTATTGACCAATTCTGCAAAACTGTGATTGGGAAGTACTTTAGGATTCTGTCAAAGTTTGATTTGAATTTTGTTTAATTACATTTTCAACTACTTCCAAAGCCACAATAAAAGACTCTGGGGGTGTGTGTGTATTTCAGATGTGCTATGAGCTGGATTTTAAAACACTAGAGACCAACAGCATATTAACTGATAGAGAATAAAAGATCTGATATGTCTTTAGAATAACATCTTATGACCTTAAATTTTTATTAATATACATGAATAAAATGATATAGTGTTTCTAAATATTGGATTCTATAAGATTTAATTTAAAAAAAGCTTATTGCTAAAATTGTTTGAAAACTACTATTGTATTTAGATAACAGGCAGTTATATTGATAAGGGAAATAAGCTGAGCCATAGATTTGGTTAATTTTGTAGAGTATGGATTTGAGGCTGACAACAACCACTTTTTTTTTTTTTTAGTATATTTTTGAATATTTATGGCATAAACTTGCATAGAAGGGAATGGAATTTGAGGACTTCTGGGTTATTTCCTGAAGTGGGGGCTGGAACTTCATCTTAATCTTTTATATTCGGTCACTGTTTTCTGATCTGAAAAGGGGATACTTTTTTCCTCCTCCTTTGGTCTTCAAGTAGACTTTGAGGTTCCTCCTTTTTCCTCAGTGACATTTTCCCTCTGATTATAAACATAACCTATGTTTGTTGTAAAATAAGAAAAGTTCAGGAAATGAACAATTAATAAAATCAAACATATCATCCAGAGGTAATTGTAATATTTTAGTGCCTATCCTGTATCTTTTCCTGTGCATATATAGTCATTTAATATACTTTTTACAAAATAAGGATTATACAACATTTTATAATTGCTTTTTCTACTTCTGTGACAAACATTTACCAGTGTTATTAAATATTCTTTCATAACTTTTTTTTTTTAAAGAAAAATTTAACTGTGACATCATCTGGGCCTAGAGTTTTCTTTTAGGAAAATCTTTTTTCCAAAGTTAATACTGTTTTTTTTTTTTTTTTTTTTTTTGTGGTATGTGGGCCTCTCACTGTTGTGGCCTCTCCCGTTGCGGGGCACAGGCTCCGGACACGCAGGCTCAGCGGCCATGGCTCACGGGCCCAGCCGCTCGCGGCATGTGGGATCTTCCCGGACCAGGGCACGAACCCGTGTCCCCTGCATCGGCAGGTGGACTCTCAACCACTGCACCACCAGGGAAGCCCCCATGCTGTTTGTTTTTAAAAATAGCTTTATCTATTGATAAATTGATAAATAAATTGTACATTTTAAAAGTAAACAACTTGTTTTGTTATACATATACACCTGTGAAACTATTACCACAATCAAGGTATTAAATATATTCGTCATGACCTAAAGTTTCCTCATTAGTGATCTTTTCCTCCTTCCCCCACCTCCACCAGCCACTCACTCCTATTCCCAAACAACCACCTATCTGCTTTCTGTCACTGTGATTAGTTTGCATATCCTGGAATTTTATGTAAATGGAATCATGTAACATATACTCTTTTTTGTCTAGATTTTTTTCACTTAGCATAATTATTTTTGAGATTCACCCACATTAATGCATCCCTTTATTACTGAATAGTTCCATTGTATGGATATATCACAATTTGTTTATCCATTTACCTCTGTTGGACCATGTTTGAGTCTCACAAAGCTGCTATGAACATTTGTGTAAAAGTCTCTGTTTTCATTTCTCTTGGTTAAATACCTGTAAATGAAATGGCTGGATTATATGGTAAGTGTATGATTAATTTTTAAGTAACTGACAAAGTGTCTCCCCAAACGATTTTCCTATTTTACATTTCCATCAGTAGTTTATGACAGTTCCAGTTCCTCTGCATTCTAGTTAATAACTTGCTGTGATCAGCCTTTTAAATTTTAGCCATTCTAATAGGTGTATAGTAAGTAGTATGGCATTGTGTTTTTAATTTGCACTTCACTAAAGACTAATGATATTTAACATTTTTTCACGTGTTTAACCATGTATCTTCCTTGGTGAAGTGTCTATTCAAATCTTTTGCCCATTGTTTTGTTTGTTTTGCTAAATTGAGGTGTTTTCTTGTTATTTAGCTTTATTTATTTAGTTTTGGCTGCGTTGGGTCTTTGTTGCTGTGCGCCAGCTTTCTCTAGCTGTGGCAAGCGGGGGCTTCTCTTTGTTGCAGTGCGCAGGCTTCTCATTGTGGTGGCTTCCCTTGTTGCGGAGCACGGGCTCTAGGTGCGCGGGCTTCAGTAGCTATGGCACGCGGGCTCTAGAGTGCAGGCTCAGTAGTTGTGGCACACGGGCTTAGTTGCTCCGTGGCATGTGGGATCTTCCCAGACCAGGGCTCGAACCCGTGTCCCCTGCATTGGCAGACGGATTCTTAACCACCACGCCACCAGGGAAGTCCCCCTGTTATTTAGTTTTGATAATTTTTTATGTATTCTGGATGCAAGTCCTTTATCGATATATGATTTATAAATTATTCCTTCAGCCCTGCTTATCTGTTCATTTGCATTACAGTGTCTTTTAAAGAAGTTCTTAATTTTAAAGTCCAGTTTTTCAATTTTTTCTCTTATGGATTATGCTTTTGGTGTTGTATCTAAGAAATATTTAACTCAAATATTTAACTCAGGATCAAAATAATTTTCTGTGTTTGCTTCTAAGAGTTTTATTGTATTATGTTTGTGTTTACATACACATTTTGATTCAGTTTTGTGTATGGTGTGAGGTACGACTTGAAGTTTATGTTTTTGCATGTGGACAGGCAGTTGTCCCAGGACCATTTGTTGAAAAGACTATCCTTTCTCCATAAAAATGACTGTGCTATTTGTCAAAAATTAATTGACCATGTATATTTGTGTCTGTTTCTGAACTCTCCTCTCTTTTTAATGGGTTTATGTGTCTGTCACGATATGAATGTCACACTGTTTTGATTTCTGTAGCATTTTAATAAGTCATGAAGTCAGTGCAAGTTCTCTACTTTGTTCTTTTTCAAAGTTTTGGCAATTCCAGGTCCTTTGTGTTTTTCTATAAATTTTATAACCGGCTTGTTAATTTCTATTTTTAAAAAGTCGGCTGGAATTTTGAATGGCATTGCGTTGAATTTGGGAGAAATTAACATCTTAATATTGAGTAATTTGATCCATGAATATGGTATATTTTGCTATTAAACATGCTTTTTTATAGCCTCTTTTTCCATTATAAATAGCACTGTGATGTAAGCATCATGGTGGCAGGGACCTAATTCTGTCTTCCACTCCTTCCTGGCTCTTTGCATGCACTCAGTAAACAGTTATTAAACAATAAATGAAGAAGGTTCCTGAACATATGTATTTGTGCATATTTCTGATTAGTTTCTTAAGAGTACTTCCTATGTGTGGAATTGCTAGGTCAAAGGATATGTTCATTTTTAAAGCTTTTGATTATTAGACACTTCCCTAGAATTTTGGTTTTTTGAGGCAGAAATATCTTGATTGATAACTATCATAAGGCATGCATAATTGATTAGCAAATGGTGTTCTTGATGACATTCTTCCCCAAGTTTTCTCTTAAATTACACTGTAAGCCTATGGGAAAGTAGGATTCATATCACAGAAATTTTGTGGATCACTTTTCTGTCATTAACTAGATTTATTGGAATTGGGAGCTATGGAGATAACCAAAAATGAAGGCGATTGTAGTTTTCTTTTGAGGAACTCATAGTCTCTTTGGAAAGATAGTTTACATAGTTATAAATCACTAGAAGGGAAAAATACCCATGTGATAGAATTTAGAATAAATATCCTGAGGCAAGCCCAAGGAAAGCAGAAAGAAGGGCAGAAGCTCTTGTTTACATTCACTTTTAGAGTTAACTGTCAACTCTGAAAATAGTTTCATGATTGTTCAGACTGTAGGGTTTTAGGTTTGACTCTGACCTTGATTTGTGGATTAGTTGAAAAGTTAAGGAGGTATTTTAATTTGGCATAAGTATATGAACGATATTGTGAAGGTAAGAATAAGCAACATGTGTATGAGAGAGAAGCAACTTAATTTGCTCTAGCAAAGGGGTCCTGTGGGGCAGCAAAATGAAATTGTTTGCATTTGTATAGGGAGCTGGCTAATGCAGGGCTTTGAGTTTGGCTGAGAAGTGTAGATTTGATTCAGTAAACAATAGGAAGGATTATAATTAGGAGTTATAATAATGGAAACAGTTCATGAGCAAGATTGTCCTGGTGGATAATTTGCAGTCTATGTAAGGATGAGGAAAGACCAAAATCCAGGACACTGTTGAGGAGGCTTCTGTTAAAATAAACCAAATGTAAAATATTTGAGATTTTTGCACTAGAGGGTGGTGGAAAAGAATGGTTAAAATCAACAGACAGATGAAGAATCAACAGGATTAATAATGTATTACTGATAGGAGAGGGGGAATAAGTTGTGTGCTAAGAAATAAGGGGAGGGTAGTAGTGATTTTTTTTTTTTTTAAGGAGGCAGGTAGAAAATTTGAAGTTAAAGGGTTTCATTCTTGTTATGCCAAGCTTCCGTTATAGATGGGACATGTAGTAGAGTAAGAGTTTTGAGCTGAGAGAGAGGTTAGGAACGTGGTTATAAATTTGAGTGTCATTCAATAAGATGTAATAAATCAAGCTGTGAGAGAGGCAACTTGACTTTTTCTTTAAATTTTTTTGGCTGCGTTGGGTCTTTGTCGCTGCGTGCAGGCTTTCTGTAGCTGTGGCAAGCGGAGGCTACTCTTTGTTGCAGTGCACAGGCTTCTCATTGTGGTGGCTTCTCTTGTTGCGGAGCACGGGCTGTGGGCACGCGGACTTCAGTAGTTGCAGCGCATGGGCTCAGTAGTTGTGGCTCGCGGGCTCTAGAGCGCAGGCTCAGCAGTTGTGACGCACAGGCTTAGTTGCTCCGCAGCATGTGGGATCTTCCCGGACCAGGGCTCGAACCCGTGTCCCCAGCATTGGCAGGCAGATTCTTAACCGCTGCGCCACGAGGGAAGTCCGTTGACTTTTCTTGTAGAGATGGAACAACAGACTAGAGATTCTCATGGTGAATGGGAGAAAGAACATACAAGGGTGAACAAGAAGGGTCAGAGAGATAGGAGGTGATCATGGTTTGTATATGCTAAGAGAAGAATATTTCAAAGAGGTTCTTAAGGGTGATTATGTGCAAACTGCCTTGATAAGGTTTCTTTATGTTTACTAGTGTTTAGCATAGCTTAGTAAACGTAGTAAACTCTTGATGAAAGATAGTTTAAATTATTCTCTTAATTATTGGATTAAGATTGAAATTTTTCATGTTATTATCTGTTATGTTCAGTTGGTAAGAAAGGAATAATGACACAGTTATTTTCATAGTTTATAAGCCATGTGTCTATACTCTCATGTAAAGGTATTGCCAACATTATCACTTTTGTCCCAGATTACAAAAGTAGTTTATTTTTGCATCATTAAAAACAAAACAAAACTTATACTAATAATTTTATTAGCTCAAGTGAAGGGAATAGTATATGACTTTATAATTATAGTTTTGTAAGATGCTTTTGCCTCCCTAATATTGTGGCATTTTTTTTAAGTTTTATTTTTTTGCCCTTAATTGTTTCTTTTAATTAAACTTAAAAAAAAAACCCAGCCAGTTTACCCATTACTCCCCTCACCGCCACACCCAACTTCAACCACCAATCTGTTCTCTGTATCTATGAGCTTGTTTTTGTGTGTGTGTTTGTGTGTGTGTGTAGATTTCACATATAAGAGATCATGTTATTTTTCTCTCTGACTTATTTCACTTAGCATAGTGCCATCAGGGTCCATCCATGTTGTTGAAAATGTCAAGATTTCCTTCTTTTTTATGGCTGAGTCATACTCCATTGTACATACATACACCACATTTTCTTTATTCATTCACCCATGAATGGCCACTTAGGTTGTTTCTGTGTCTTGAGTCTTGTAAATAATGCTGCAGTAAACATAGGGTTACATATGTCTTTTCGAGTTAGTGTTTTTGTTTTCCTCAGATAGATACCCAGAAGTGGAATTGCTGGATCATATGGTAGCTCTGTTTTTAATTTTTTGAGGAACCTCTGTGTCCTTAATTTTCCAGATGGATTATTGTACATGTTCATACTGCCTCAAGACTGTGGTCTTGGTCTTTCCTATTTTCTAAACCAGTTTTATTATCTCTGTTATAAAATATTTTCCAAGATAACTTACATAATTTAAAAAGTCTTACCACAAGGTGTCATTGTAACCTATAAAAATAAATTCCATGTAAATATGTGCAACACCAATTTTTACATTTCCTGTGTTTTTAAGTCTGGGTTTTTTTTTCTGTTTCATGTTTTGCAGTTGTCTTTTAAGATATATTGTATATCTCTTGTATTAAAGGAAAAAATTAAGTAGCTCCTGTTCTTGAGTTCTCATGTTTTTGCAAAAACATATATGCCTTCCACCCACAAATGTCTTAAGAGTGTGTTGCTATAGAGATGATGGTTTGAAGGAAAGAATGAGGAGGAGTAACAGCAGGTGGACATTCAAGGAACAAAATACTTATTTTATGTCTTTGTTCCTGACAGAGCCAGCTTTAGCGTTTACCCCTCTGCTTGTGAAATCCCTCTAGAAGAAAAGTAGGTATTTAGAGATACTGTGATGATATTTGCATTTACTCGGATGCTTTTGCAAAGGTCCCTGTGCTTGATTCTTTGTTCATATGAAAGATTAGTGTTTGAAGTAATTGTAATCTTTGAAACAGTCTGTCTTCTGCTTTAACTGGATTGTACTTTATTTAAAACAAAACAAAAAACTGTCCTGATTTCCTTTTTAATTAGTGTCTTTGAAAGAGGTGGTTTTTTTGTTTGTTTTTTGTTTTTCTTTTTTTGAGAGGTGTGTCAATATCTAACTACAGACTCCTGTTACTTCTGCCTCCAAATTCATTTTCAGGACTATTGCCTGTTGACTACCTGCTGCCACTATTTTTGTTCAGGCGTTCATCATTGCTTTCCTGGACTTTTGATCTCCTTTTCTTTTTCTTACTCCCCACCCCACCTCAAATCTGTTCTGCCCCTTGGATAAGGTAGTTATTTTTGTGAAGTACAAATCTGAAACTACCCTGTACTGTCCGTCATCTACCACAAGCTTAAAACCTTTCCTTGGCTCTCCTAGACCCCAGGATGAACTCCCGTCTTCTGCACATTGCCTTCAAGGCTCTGCCCCACCTCTTCAGGCTGATAATGCTTCCCCACATCTCTCCCCTGCACCTCCAGTGATCTTCTCTCCATCTCCGTGCCTTTGTACTTGGTGTTTCTTCCCTGCATCCCTTTCTTTGTCTTAACTCAGGATTTCCTTCTTTGTGAAGTCGTCCCTGACAGCTTCTCCAGCAGAATTTTGCCTCTCTTTCAAGTGCACCCATACTACCTATAAATATATTACAGTGCTTTATAGTTTTGACACTTTCTGAATTCACTTATTTTAAATAGGTAATATCCCCACATGGCCAAAAAAATTTTTTTGAAGTACAGTAAGGGTTTAATAAATTGTAAATTTTCTCTTATTTTTGTTTAGTTAGCAGTTGTTGATCAACATGTATGTTTCCTTGACCACTATGAACTCTTTTTTTTTTTTGCGGTTCGCGGGCCTCTCACTGTTGCGGCCTCTCCCGTTGCGGAGCGCAGGCTCCGGACGCGCAGGCTCAGCGGCCATGGCTCACGGGCCCAGCCGCTCCGCGGCATGTGGGATCTTCCCGGACCGGAGCACGAACCCGTGTCCCCTGCATCAGCAGGCGGACTGTCAACCACTGCGCCACCAGGGAAGCCCCACTATGAACTCTTTGAGGGCACAAATTTTCTTTTATTTATTTCTGTATCTCTACCCAACAAAGTGTCTGGCATAGAATAGGCACTTAGAAAATGTCCATAGTACTCTGAATATGGGCAGGTTCTTCCTTGCTGAGAAGTCAGCTGGACTTGATGGTCTGCATATTTACGTATCTCCCTCAGAACCCTGTTAGGAAGTGGACCACTCAGTAAATATGATATAGTAGCCACTCAGTAGGTACTGATTGTTTAATTGCTTTTTTTTTTTTTCTTTTAAATAAATGGTTTTAAGGTTAACCTGTATTGTGTGACTTTTATTTATCTCCCTTTTCTGGCTCTGAAAAACTTTATACTCTCTTTCTGGCAGATTCTCAAATATGAAAAAGGGAATGTTTACATTAACTCCAGTAAAAATATCAGTTAAACTCATCAATTTTTAAAGTTTATTTAACTTTTCAGAATAATGCATAAATCTCATGGAAATAAAATTAAATCAGAATTTATTTAAAAAACAAATAATTTCCAGGACATGTTGTTGGATCAGTAGACAACCTTCATTTTGTGTTAGGAGCCATATGGTAGCCTTTTCTATTTCAGGAGAAATACGGGACTGTGAGCAAAGAAGACTCTGTAGCTCGCACAAAGGTATTAAGTACTCATAACTCTTTTGCAAAGTCCCCTCTATTATATGTAATAGAGCTTACACTAAGAAACATGGAAATGAATTTGAAGTATGGTTTGTGCAAGCGTCATCCTTGTTTTTCAGATCACACCTTTTCAGAGACTTTTATAATTTATTTCTAAGCATTTGAGGTTGACTGGTTACTATATCATACTTTCCAGAATTCTTTTGTGCGAATTAAGCTATGCGGAGGCAGACAGTGCAATTATAAGAATAGAATAACATTTTAATTCAGAGTGCTTTGGTGGTTGATTGCTAACCACTCTAATACATACCTTTTTCCCTTCTCCTTCCTTACCCTCCCGTTTCTTTCTAAATCACAATCACAGGGCCTGGCGCCTTTCCAGGACTTTGAAGGGTCTGCTCCCAGCTGCACTTCAGGTTTTGGCAGGGTGTCAGGTGGTGACATTTTTTGTATACAAGACATCCTAGGATGGCCATCCAAAGGCTGTTTGGGTGACTAGTATAGGATTCTCTCTGGATATTAAGGAAACTCATTTTTAATGTTCTGTTTATAAGTGAAGTAATGCTGGATGTAGGTTCTCTCTAGACTTTTAATGTTGTTTTTAAAAAACAACATTCACTTTGGGGGCATGTAGTATTTAGAGCATTGTTTTGAAATGTTCAAAGGCGTAGCATGTGCTTTTTAATGGAATGTGTTTTGGAAGCTTTCCATGAGCATCAGCAGCTGTGCTTTTAGAATATTTTGAATTACCATCCTCTTGGGCAGACATTGTACCACTGCTTAAGAAATAACAGCTCCTGTGCAAAAGAAAATGTCATGTGTGGGTCTGTGGAGCTGGGACTGGTCTAAAGATATGGGAGGAAGGACATGTGGGTGTGGTTATGTGATAGTAATAGTTGCAAAGATAGGAAGATGTATTTGGAGAAGGGTTATGCTGAGTCTTAAAAAATTGCCTTTCACAGAGACTAGTCCATCTCATAAGTGCTTACTGATTAACAGGCTGATCAAAATAATCTGCTTTACCTTTCATTATTGTTTGAATTGTGTACTTTAAAACATTTGCATTATGAGTTTCTTTATTTGATAGACTCCACACAACAGGAATTGTTTGTTTTATTATATAGTTCAAATGCCTAATACATATTTAGATGTTCTGTGAGTAATTGATACCTGTCTATTGACTGGCTAAAATCCGAAAAGTCTGACTGTGGTAAGAATTTAAAACTGATGGAAATTTTCAGACTGGCTAAAATTCATTATGAAAAAGTAGACTGAAGAGAGAGCCAGGGTATTGGTTAGTTGTGGCTACTGTAACAGATTACCACATACTAGGTGGTTTAAAACAACAACAGTTTATTCTCTTACAGTTTGGAGTCCAGAAGTCTGAAATCAAGGGCCACACTCCCTGTAAAGGCTCTAGGGGAGAATCCTTTCCTTGCTTCTTCCAGCTTGTGGTTTAAGGCATTCCTTGGTTTGTGGCTGCATTTCTCTGATCTCTGCCTTCTTGGTCATATTGCCTCCTCCTTTAGTCTTTCTCTTATAAGGATACCTGTCATTGTATTTAGGGCCCACCCATATAATTAAGGATAAGCTCCTCCTTTTAAGATCCTTAATTTAATCACATTTTTTGCCATATAATATCATTATCATAAGTTACAGAGGTTAAGAAGTGACATAGCTTTTTGGGCCAGCATTCAGCCCAACACAGAAGCCTCAGTTACTGAATATGGATGAGAGGAGTGAATTGAGGCTAAAGTAGCATAGAATGGTGAACATACTCATTTAATATTTTTGAGCCAGTATGTACCTGTGTTTGTTTTAGGTGTGGGGGTTATAAATATGAGTAAGACAGGTTTTCTTCCCTTGGGCGAAGTTACATTGCCTGTGTTACATATATTAAAAAATTACAAGATAGAAGATAGAATAATTACATAATAAGTTTGGGAGAGTCAGGAATACTTCATGGAGGAAGTAATGCATTCCTGAGCAAGGTTTTGAAGGCTGACTGGGAATTCACTAGATCAGAGTGCAGAGAGGATAGAAAAGACCTTCAGGGCAAGGAAATTAGTATTTGCTAAGACATGGAGGTAGAAAACAGCAGTTTGTGCTCACGAAGCCACCTGTAAGTCAGGGCACGGAGATGAATTTAAAATTTGTTTTGTTTCTAGTAAGTTGCAAGGTAGACAGTCTTTGTTGTGATCCTTCTTAAAGCAAAGATCTTTTCATTGAGAAGATCTGTGAATGGCCATTAAATACGTAAAAAAGATGCCTCAGGGAAGTGCAAATTAAAACCGCAATGAGATACATCCCCTAGAATAGCTAAAATTAAAAAGACCATGTTAAAAAAAAAAAAAAAAAAGACCATGTTAAAGTAATTAAAGAGGCCATTAGACTGTGGTGGCTGTAATGCCTTGGTAGCCTATGTAAGCAAACCCAAACCTAAGCCAGAATCAATGCACTTGAATCCCAGAAAGTGAAATTTAAGAACAACCAATTACAGCCAACTAGGGTTTTCCAAATAAGAAAACTCCTCAACCTGTAGCCAACCAAATGCTTTCCTTGCTTTGGTTCCGCATCTCTGTAAAACCCTCTGCACTAGCTCCTATTGGTGGTATGGTCCTACTGCTTTCGGTTAGGTGCTGCCCAATTGGAATGGATGTATGCTCAAATAAACTCTTGAAAATTTTAATGTGCCTCAGTTTGTCTTTTAACAACTGACAGCACCAAATGTTGGCAAAAATGTGGAGGAAACGACTCATGTTGATTGAAATGGAAAATGGTACAACTACTTGGAAAAAGATTTGTCAGTTTGTTATAAACATATACTCCATGATCTAGCAGTTCCACTCATATATTTACACTTGTCACCAACTGAAGACGTGTCTACAAAAAGTCTTGTACAAGCAGCTTTATTCATAATAACCAGAAACAATCCAAATGCCCATCAGTAAGAGAACAAAATGTGTTATATTTAAACAATGGAATAGTCTTAGGTTCTTCCTTTGTGAGCTCATGGAATTGTATACTTAAAATTTATGCATTTCATTATATGTACATTTTACTTTAGAAACAAAAAGACTAAATAAACAGAATTGGTGGAAGAAATGGTCCTTTTACACGTTGTGTATCCATGTGATATCTGAAACTGTGGTACCCTCACAACTGAGAGGAGAATTAAGACAGCAGGATGTTGGCAGAAGAATGGGAAAGACCAGGGTCCTTGATAATACTAATTTTTGAATGAAAATTTAGAATTTTGAATTTTAAAATGGAAAATTTTGACCTCTTTAAAAAGTTGATTATAATATACATGTAAAAAAACAGAAAAATGTCCATCTGAGGGATTTACAAAGCAAACCACAGTGTAACCTCAACAAAGATCAAGAAGTAGAACACTACCAGCCTTCCTCAGGTAACATTATCCTGACTTTCTGTGTTAATCACAACCTAAACATACCCAGGCATGTATTCTCCAAATACTGTCGTTTTGTCTGTTTTTTATTTTTTATGAACTTTAGTTGTTTGGAATAATTGAGTACTTTTTTGTGTGTGTCTTTCTTTTGCATAGTGTATTTGTGATATCCACCTATATAGAGTCCATCTGTAGCTTTACATTGCCATATAGTACTAGTTCCTTTATACCATAGTTTGGTTCTTCAGCTGTTTATGGAAATTTGTTTCTAGGTTTCAGTTAGGAATAATACTGCTGTGAACAGTGTTATTCCAACAGAAATCTCTTGGTGTACTTGTACTCACATATCAGTTAGTTATATATCAAGTAGAGGAATTGCTGAGTCATAATATATATGCATTTCTTTAACTTTAGATAATGCTTGCTTTTTTCCCAAAGTGGATATGCTATCATGCTTCCCATTCTCTCTGACCTTGTTACCATCAACCTTTTTGGTTTTCTCATTGTGATTTTAATTTTATAAAGAATTCCTACACATTAGTACATAAAAAGATAGTAGAAAAAATTGGGCAAAAGATTCAAATAAACATTTCACAAAAGAGAATACCCAGAGGACCCATAAACAAAGAATGTCTTTAAAATATTTTGTTGGTGGTATGTAGAATGCAATTAATTTTTGTATGTTAATCTACTTAGCAATCTTACTAACTTGCTTTTTCTAATGATTTCTCTGTAAATTCTTTTGGATTTTCTGTATACACCATCAGAACATCTGTAGATAAAGTTTTATTTTTCCTTTTCCAGTTTTCTTTTAACCTTTTATACCTTTGTCTTTTTCCAGATCTTCAGTACAAAGCTGAATAAAATTGGTGATATTGGACATCCTTGTCTTGATTGCATTCTCAAAGTCAGGCATTGAAGATTTTGAAATCAGTCATGGTGTTTGCTGTATTCTTTTTGAACACACCTTTTATCAAATTGATGTGCCTTTTAGTTCCTAGTGTGCTGAAGTTTTTTTTAATTGAGGTGAAATTCGTAAAACAAAATTAACCATTATACAGTGTGCAATTCAGTGGCGTTTAGTACAATCACGACGTTGTACAACTACCACCTCTATCTAGTTCCAAAACATTTTATCACATCAAAGAAAACTCTGTACCCATTACCCTATTCCCTCCCCCCAGCCCCTGGCAGCCACCAATCTGCTTTGTCTCTATGCATTTACCTATTTTGGATATTCCATATAAATGGAATCAGACTTTGATGACACGAATGGTAGACGTTTTATTTTATTGCTACAGGTCCCTGAGCATTGTTATTTTTGTCTATTTTCTATCTGTTGTTTAAGCTGAGTAATTTCTATTCTACTAGTTCATTTTTTCCTCTTTGTCTATCTTTATTTCTACTGTTGAGCTCATACTTAGATTTTTATTTTGGTCATTGTATTTTTGATTTCTAAGATTTCCATTGGTTCTTCTTTATATCTTCAATTCTTTGCTGAGACTTGTATCTGTTTGCTGTGACTTTTTCTTTTTTCATGTATTTCAAGCTTGTTTGTAATTGCTCACTGAAGCATTTTAATCATGACTTCTTTAAAATCTTTGTCAGATAACTTTAACATCTCTGTCTTCTCAGTGTTGGCATCTAGCAGTTGTCTTTTTGCATTTAATTTGAGATCTTCCTCATTCTTGGTATGACCAGTGATTTTCTATTGAAACCTGGACCTTTGGGGTTTTATGTTATGAGACTTTGGATCTTATTTAAACCTGTTTTAGCTGGCTTTTCGTGACACCTCTCTGGTGGGAGAAAAGGGGGGAAATGCTACCTCATTATTGCCAGATGAGGGTAAAAGTCTAGTTTTCCCATTTGGCCTCTGTTGACACCTGAGTTATGGAAGATCATCATTTTGTTGTTGGGTGGCGAGGACTTCTTGCTTCCCATGTGGTCTCTACTGACACCGTAGAAAGGGTAGCTTTGTTATTACTGAGTGGTAGTGCCAGCCCTTACTCTCCACTAGACCTTCTCTGACAGTTCAGCAGATTGAGGAATGTGCTAATCCTTATTACTGTTGGTGGGGTGAAAGTTCAGGTGACCCATGTGGTCTCCACTAACATTGCAGGAGCATGGGGCTTTATTACTTCTCAGCAGAGATGAAAGTCCCAACTTCCTACTGCTTGTAGATTATCCAGGTAGGGTATTGGGGTAACTCATTACAACCTGGCCTCTCCACTTGGCCTTTGCTTGTGTGGATGGGGGTGGAACCACAACTTTTTTGGTTGTATTTGCCTGTAGTAAGTTGATACTGTCTAAAATTTTTTTGTCTTGCTGGGCTTCCCCTTTCTTATTACTTTGGCTAGAGAAACAGGGTTTTTTTTTTGGGGGGTGGTGTATGTGAACCCACTGCCAGCTTCTTCAGTTCCAAGTTGGGCATAAGTGAGGGAAAAAGAAAACCCAGGGAGCACGCCATTGTGTTGGTTCTTATGTCCGGGGTCCTTGGCTGGTCTGCCTTCTAGTCTCCGTTTTTCAGAGTCATGTTATGTATGTCATATATATATACTATTTGGGACTTTTAGTTGTATTAGTGGGATTAGGGTAATGTACACCTGCTCCATCTTCCTGGAAGCAGATGTCTTTATCCCTCAAGTTTTAATCTGTTTTCTTTAGTTCTAGATATTTTCTAATTTTTATTGTGACCTTTTCTTTGGTTTATAAGTTATTTAGAAATGTATTATTTCTAAGCATATATAATTTTCCAGTTATCTTGTGGTATTGAGTTCTAGTTTAATTGCACTGTAGTCAGAAAACATATTCTGTATAAGTTTGCTTTTTTAAAAAATGTGAGATATTTTTAAGACCCAGCATGTGGTCATTTCTGAATGTTATGTGTATGCTTACAAGGAATGTGTATTCTATAGTTATGGGATACAGTTTTCTATATATGTCAGTAGGTCAGGTTGATTAATTGTGTTGTTTAAATTGTCTGTATTCTTACTGATTATTTTTTCTGCTTGTTCTATTGATTACCAAGAATAGTGGTTAAATTCTCCCCCTAAGAGTGTGAATTTGTCTCTTTTTCCTTGTAGTTCTGACCTCTTCATTTACTGTATATAAATTAAAATTGTCACATCTTTTTGGTGTACTTAACCTTTTATCATTATTAATGTCTCCTTCATCTTTAGTAGTATATTTTGCCTTAAAATCAACTTTATTTGACATTAATATAGTTCCACCATCTCTTTTGATTGATGTTTGTATTATCTTCTCTTTATCTCAACCTTTCTGTGCCCTTATGTTTTACAATTGTCTTATAAAAAAGTCATATAGTTGAGTTATGTTTTTCCTTCCAAACTTCTCTTCTATGTTGAGAAACCCTTTTTTAGAGTATTTGAGTAATTTTAATTTTTCTACCCTTTTAGCATGTGTTAATGGTTATCCTAGAGAAAGGTTCGCAAGCTTTTATTATGAAGAGTCACATAGCAAATATTTTAGGCTCTTCAGGCCATGCATGGTTTCTGTTATGTATTCTTTTCTCCCTTCCTCCCTTCCTTCATTCCTTTTATAGAGCTGTTTTAGATTTACATCAGAATCAAACAGAAAGTACAGAGGGCTCCAATGTACCCACTACTTGCCCCTGCATGCACAGCCTCCTGCACTGTTAACATCCCACAGCCGAGTGGTGCATTGACATGTCATTATTACCCATAGTCCACAGTTTACATTACGGTTCACTCTTGGTGTTGTACATTCTGTGGGTTTTAACAAATGTATATTGGCATGTATTCTATAATTATAGTATCATACAGAATAGTTTCACTGCTTTAAAAATCCTTTCTGCTCTGCCTATTCATCCCTTTTTTTCCCCTAACCCTTGGCAACCAGTGATCTTTTTAATGTCTCCATAGTTTGGTCATTTCCAGAATATATGGGAATCCTACAGTATGTATCCTTTTTTAAATGGGCTTCTTTCACTTAGTAACATGCATTTAAGATTCCTCCATATCTTTTCATGGCTCATTTCTTTTTAAGGCTGGATAATATTCCATTGTCTGGATATACCACAGTTTATCCATTCACTTACTGAAGGACACCTTGGTTGCTTTCAAGGTTTGGTAATTATGAATAAAGCTGCTATAAACATCTGTGTGCCAGTTTTTGTTGGATGTAAGTTTTCAACTCATTTGGGTAAATACCAAGGAGTGCAGTTGCTGGATTGTATGGTAAGAACAATGAATTAGGGTGTCTGTTGCTCCACATCCTCACTAGCATTTGGCGTTGTCAGTGTTTGGGTTTAGTTCATTCTGATAGGTGCGTGGTGGTATCTCATTGTTGCTTTAATTTATAATTCACTGATGACATGTGATGTGCACTATCTTTTCATGTGCTTATTTGCCTTTGTATATTTTCTTTGGTGAGATGTTTGGCTCATTTTTTAATCCAGTTGTTTTCTTATTGTTGAGTTTGAGTTCTTTGTATATTTTGGATAACAGTCCTTTATCAGATATATCTTTTGCAAATATTTTCTCCCAGTCTGTGGCTTCTCTTCTTATTCTCTTGACAGTGTCTTTTGTAGAGTAGAAATTTTTAATTTTAATGAAGTCTAACTTGTCAATATTTTTTCATGAATCTTGCCTATGGTGTTGTATCTAAAAAGTCATTGCTATACTTAAGGTCATGTAGATTTTCTCCTATGTTCTCAGAATTTGATAGTTTTGCATTTTACATTGAGGTGTGTAGTCCATTTGAGCTAATTATGTGAAAGGTGTAAAGTCTGTGCCTAGATCCACATTTTATTTATGTGTGTTATTTTTGCATGTGCTCTTTTGTCAAAAATCAGTTGACTATAATTTAGTCTGTTTCTGGACTCTCTGTTCTTTTCCATTGATCCATTTGCCTATTCTTTGGCTGATATATTGTCTTGATTATTGTTGCTTATATAGTAAGTCTTGAAGTTGGGTAGTGTCAGTTCTCTAACTTTGTTCTTCTTTAATATTATGTTGGCTATTCTGGATCTTTTTCCTTTCCATATAAATATTAGAATCAGTTTCTTGATATCCACATGATAACTTGTTGGGATGGTATAGAATTCATCTGTCAAGTTGGGAAGAACTGACATCTTGGCCATATTTAGTCTTCCTATCCATGAATATAAACATTTTATTGTTGCCTGCCCTTTGCCCCGAGGTGGGAGGGAGGAGGCTCCTCAGAGCCTAGCACAGGAACTGTAAAGGAAATTGGTAACCACTGGCAAAGAGCACGTGCTGTGAGGGATACCCAGAGCAAAAAAAAAATAGTTAAGGTGTGAAAAGTCTCTATTACGGTAAGGCCAAAGAGTGAAAGGAACAGAGAGAACAAAGGTTACTTCTGTGAGGCTGGGGAGAGGAACACGCTGGCCAAGTGGACTGTTGAGGAGACTCCTGAG
The DNA here is from genome assembly GCF_003676395.1 of Aethalodelphis obliquidens. Classification (NCBI taxonomy): domain Eukaryota; kingdom Metazoa; phylum Chordata; class Mammalia; order Artiodactyla; family Delphinidae; genus Aethalodelphis; species Aethalodelphis obliquidens. Next base: position 38,837,529 of record NW_020837952.1, on the reverse strand, counting down.
GAAGGCAATTCTGACATATGCTACAACATGGATGAACCTTGAGGACATTGTGCTAAATGGAATAAGCCAGTAACAAAACGACAAATACCGTATGATTCCACTTATATGAGCCGTGCGGCTGACAGGGTCTTGGTGCTGTGGCTGGGTGTCAGGCCTGAGCCTCAGAGGTGGGAGAGCCGGGTTCAGGACATTGGACCACCAGAGACCTCCCGGCCCCACGTACCATCAGTCGGCGAGAGCTCTCCCAGAGATCCCTGTCTCAATGCTAAGACCCAGCTCCACTCAATGACCAGAAAGCTCCAGTGCTGGACACCCCATGCCAAACAACTAGCAAGACAGGAACACAACCCCACCCATTAGCAGAGAGCCTGCCTAAAATCGTTCCTGCCCACCAGAAAGACAAGATCCAGCCTCATCCACCAGAACACACAGGCACCAGTCCCCTCCACCAGGAAGCCTACACAACCCACTGAACCAACCTTACCCACTGGGGGCACACACCAAAAGCAGTGGGAACTACGAACCTGCAGCCTGCAAAAAGGAGACCCCAAACACAGTAAGTTAAGCAAAATGAGAAGACAGACAAATACCCAGCAGATGAAGGAGCAAGGTAAAAACCCACCAGACCAAACAAATGAAGAGGAAATAGGCAGTCTACCTGAAAAAGAATTCAGAGTAATGAGAGTAAAGATGATCCAAAATCTTGGAAATAGAATGGAGAAAATACAAGAAACGTTTAACAAGGACCTGGAAGAACTAAAGAGCAAACAAACAATGATGAACACATAATAAATGAAATTTAAAATTCTCCAAGAGGAATCAAGAGCAGAATAACTGAGGCGCAGGAGAATGGATAAGTGATCTGGAAGATAAAATGGTGGAAATGATTACTGCAGAGCAGAATAAAGAAAAAAGAATGAAAAGAACTGAGGACAGTCTCAGAGACCTCTGGGACAACATTAAATGCACCAACATTCGAATTATAGGGGTCCCAGAAGAAGAAGAGAAAAAGAAAGGGACTGAGAAAATATTTGAAGAGATTATACTTGAAAACTTCCCTAATGTGGGAAAGAAAATAGTCAATCAAGTCCAGGAAGCACAGAGAGTCCCATACAGGAAAAATCCAAGGAGAAACACACCAAGACACATATTAATCAAACTATCAAAAATTAAATACAAAGAACAAATATTAAAAGCAGCAAGGGAAAAGCAACAAATAACATGCAAGGGAATCCCCATAAGGTTAACAGCTGATCTTGCAGCAGAAGCTCTGCAAGCCAGAAGGGAGTGGCAGGACATATGAAAAGTGATGAAAGGGAAAAACCTACAACCAAGATTACTCCACCCAGCAAGGATCTCATTCAGATTCGATGGAGAAATTAAAACCTTAACAGACAAGCAAAAGCTAAGAGAATTCACCACCACCAAACCAGCTTTACAACAAATGCTAAAGGAACTTCTCTAGGCAGGAAACACAAGAGAAGGAAAAGACCTACAATAACAAAACAATTAAAATGGTAATAGGAGCATACCTATGGATAATTACCTTAAATGTAGACGGATTAAGTGCTCTCACCAAAAGACATAGACTGGCTGAATGGATACAGAAACTAGACCCGTATATGTGCTGTCTACAAGAGATCCACTTCAGACCTAGGGACACATATAGACTAAAAGTTAGGGGATGGAAAAAGATATTCCATGCAAATGGAAATCAGAAGAAAGCTGGAGTAGCAATTCTCATATCAGACAAAATGGACTTTAAAATGAAGACTATTACAAGAGACAAGGACATTACATAATGATCAAGGGATCAGTCCAAGAAGAAGATGTAACAATTGTAAATATGCATTCAACATAGGAGCACCTCAATGCATAAGGCAAATGCTAACAGCTATAAAAGGAGAAATTGACAGTAACACAGTCATAGTATAGGACTTTAATACTCCACTTTCACCAATGGACAGATCAATCAAAATGAAAATAAATAAGGAAATACAAGCTTTAAATGAGACATTGAACGAGATATACTTAACTGATATTTATAGGACATTCCATGTAAAAACAACAGAATACACGTTCTTCTCAAGCACTCATGGAACATCCTCCAGGATAGATCATATCTTGGGTCACAAATCAAACCTTGGTAAATTTAAGAAAATTGAAATTGTATCAAGTATCTTTTCCCACCACAGTGCCGTGAGACAAGATGTCAATTACAGGGAAAAAAAACTGTAAAAAATACAAACACACGGAAGCTAAACAATACATTACTAAATAACCAAGAGATCACTGAAGAAATCAAAGAGGAAATCAGAAAATACCTGGAAGCAAATGACAATGAAAACACGATGGCCCAAAACCTATGGAAGGCAGCAAAAGCAGTTCTAAGAGGGAAGTTTATAGCAATACAATCCTACCTCAAGAAACAAGAAAAATCTCAAACAACCTAACCTTATACCTAAAGCAATTAGAGAAAGAAGAACAAAAAAAGCCCCAAAGTTTGCAGAAGGAAAGAAATCATCTTAAAGATCAGATCAGAAGTAAATGAAAAAGAAATGAAGGAAACGATAGCAAAGATCAGTAAAACTAAAAGCTAGTTCTTTGAGAAGATAAACAAAATTGATAAACCATTAGCCAGATTCATCAAGAAAAGGAGAAGACTCAAATCAACAGAATTAGAAATGAAAAAGGAGAAGTAACACCTGACACTGCAGAAATATAAAGGATCATGAGAGACTACTATAGGCAACTATATGCCAATAAAATGGACAACCTGGAAGAAATGGACAAATTCTTAGAAAAACACAGCCTTCTGAGACTGAACCAGGAAGAAATAGGAAATATAAACAGACCATTCCCAAGCACTGAAATTGAAACTCTGATGAAAAGTCTTCCAACAAACAGAAGCCCAGGACCAGATGGCTTTACAGGCGAATTCTATCAAACGTTTAGAGAAGAGCTAACACCTATCCTTCTCAAACTCTTCCAAAATGTAGTAGAGGGAGAAACACTCCCAAACTCATTCTGTGAGGCTACCATCACCCTGATACCAAAACTAGGCAAAGATGTCACAAGAAAAGAAGACTACTGGCCGATATCACTGATTAATATAAATTCAAAGCTCCTCAACAAAATACTAGCAAACAGAATCCAGCAGCACAGTAAAAGGATCACACACCACAATCAAGTTGGGTTTATCCCAGGAATGCAAGGATTCTTCAATATATGCAAATCAATAAATGTGATACACCATATTAACAAATTGAAGGATAAAAACCATATGATCATCTCCATAGATGCAGAATAATCTTTCGACAAAATTCAACACTGATTTATGATAAAAACCCACCAGAAAGTAGGCATGAGGGAACTTACTTCAACATAATAAAGGCCATATATGACAAACCCACAGCCAACATTCTCAATGGTGAAAAACTGAAATCATTTCCACTAAGATCAGGAACAAGACAAGGTTGCCCACTCTCACCACCATTATTCAACATAGTTTTGGAAGTTTTAGCCACAGCAGTCACAGACAGAAAACAAATAAATGGAATCCAAATCGGAAAAGAAGTAAAACTGTCATTGTTTGCAGATGACATGATATTATACACAGAGAATCCTACCAGATGCTACCAGAAAACTACTAGAGCTAATCAATGAATTTGATAAAGTTGCAGGATACAAAATTAATGCACAGAAATCCCTTGCATTCCTATACACTAATGATGAAAAATCTGAAAGAGAAATGAAGGAAACACTCCCATTTACCATTGTAACAAAAAGAATAAAATACCTAGGAATAAACCTACCTAAGGAGACAAAAGACCTGTATTCAGAAAACTATAAGACACTGATGAAAGAAATTAAAGTTGATACAAACAGATGGTGAGATATACCATGTTCTTGGATCGGAAGAATCAGTATTGTGAAAATGACTATATTACCCAAAGCAATCTACAGATTCAGTGCAATCCCTATCAACCTACCAATGGCATTTTTCAGAGAAGTAGAACCAAAAGTTTTACAATTTGTATGGAAACACAGAAGACCCCGAATAGTCAAAGCAATCTTGAGAAAGAAAAATGGAGCTGGAGGAATCAGGCTCCCTGACTTCATACTACACTACAAAGCTACAGTAATCAAGACAGTATGGTACTGGCACAAAAACAGAAATATAGATCAATGGAACAGAATAGAAAGCCCAGAGATAAACCCACACACCTATGGTCAACTAATCTGTGTCAAAGGAGGCAAGAATATACAATGGAGAAAAGACAGCCTCTTCAATAATTGGTGCTGGGAAAACTGGACAACTACATGTAAAAGAATGAAATTAGAACACTCCCTAACACCATACACACAAAAAAACTCAAAATGGATTAGAGACCTAAATATAAGGCCAGACAGTATAAAACTCTTAGAGGAAAATATAGAGCACTCTGACATAAATCACAGGAAGATTTTTTTGACCCACGTCCTAGAGAAATGGAAATTAAAACAAAAATAAACAAATGGGACCTAATGAAACTTAAACGCTTTTGCACAGCAAAGGAAACCATAAACAAGACAAAAAGACAACACTCCGAATGGGAGAAAATATTTGCAAATGAATCAACAGGCAAAGGATTAATCTCCAAAATATACAAGCAGCTCATGCAGCTCAATATCAATACAACAAACAACCCAATCCAAAAATGGGCAGAAAACCTAAATAGACATTTCTCTAAAGAAGATATACAGATTGCCAACAAACACATGAAAGGTTGCTCAGCATCACTAATCATTAGCAAAATGCCAATCAAAACTACATTGAGGTATCACCACATACCAGTCAGAATGGCCATCATCAAAAAATCTACAAACAATAAATGCTGGAGAGGGTGTGGAGAAAAGGGAACCCTCTTGCACTCTTGGTGGGAATATAAATTGATGCAGCCACTATTGAGAACAGTATGGAGGTTCCTCAAAAAACTAAAAATAGAAGTACAGTACGAGCCAGCAATCCCACTACTGCGCATATACCCTTTGAAAACCATAATTCAAAATGAGTCATGTGCCGCAGTGTTCATTGAAGCTGTGTTTACAGTAGCCAGGACATGGAAGCATTCTAGGTGTCTATCGACAGATGAATGGATAAAGGAGATGTGGCACATATATACAATGGAATATTACTCAGCCATAAAAAAGAAACGAAATTGAGTTATTTGTAGCGAGGTGGATGGACCTAGAGTCTGTCATACAGAGTGAAGTAAGTCAGAAAGAGAAAAACAAATACAGTATGGTAACACATATATATGGAATCTAAAAAAAAAAGTGGTTCAGAAGAACCTAGGGGCAGGAAAGGAGTGAAGATGTAGACATAGAGAATGGATTTTAGGACACAGGGTGGGGGAAGGGTAAACTGGGACGAAGTGAGAGAGTGGCATGGACATATATACACTACCAAATGTAAAATAGATAGCTAGTGGGAAGCAGCTGCACAAAACAGGGAGATCAGCTCAGTGCTTTGTGACCACCTAGAGGGGTGGGATAGGGAGAGTTCGAGGGAGACGCAAGAGGGAGGGGATGTGGGGCTATATGTACACATATAGCTGATTCACTTGTTACACAGCAGATACTAACACAGCAATGTAAAGTAGTTATATTCCAGTAAAGATGTTTAAAATAATTTATTGTTTATTCTTTGACTTCTTTCATCAAAGTTTTATCATTTTCCTCACGTAAGTCTTATACATATCTTTTTAGATTTATACCTGTTTCATTTTTGGGGGGGTTTAATGTGTATGGTATTGTTTTAAGTTTCAAATTCCATTTGTTTATTGTTGTTGGAAGAAAGTGACTTTTGTATATTAATCTTCTATCCTGAAATTGTGCTGTAATTGCTTATTAGTTTGGGGAATTGCCTTTTTTAAAAAAATTAATTTATTTAATTTATTTATTTTTGGCTGCTTTGGGTCTTCGTTGCTGCGCCTGGGCTTTCTCTAGTTGCAGTGAGCGGAGGCTACTCTTTGTTGCGGTGTGCGGGCTTCTCATTGCGGTGGCTTCTCTTGTTGCAGAGCACAGCCTCTAGGCGTGTGGGCTTCATAGTTCTGGCATGAGGGCTCTAGAGCGCAGGCTCAGTAGTTGTGGCACATGGGCTTAGTTGCTCCGCAGCATGTGGGATCTTCCTGGACCAGGGCTCGAATCCGTGTCCCCTGCATTGGCAGGCGGATTCTTAACCACTGTGCCACCATGGAAGACCCCAGGGCAATTGCTTTTTTAATTGACTCTTTTGGCTCTTCTTTGTGGACAATCATGTGATCTGCAAACAAAGATAGTTTTATTTCTTCCTTTTCTTCCTGTATCCCTTTTACTTTTCTTACTGTGTTAGCTGAGTGCCATCCACTACAGTTTTGAAAAGGAGTGGTGAGAAGGGACAGCCTTGCTTGTTCTTGTTCTTACTGGGAATGCTATTTTTCTCACCATTAAGTATGCTGTTAGCTGTAGATTTTTTGTAGATGTTCTTTATCGAATTGAGGAAGTATCTCTCTGTCCCTTATTTGTTGAGAGTTTTTATCATGAATAGGTGTTGGATTGTCAGATGCAAAAAGTCAGATGCTTTTTCTGCATCTATTGATATGATCATGTGATTTTTCTGCGTTAGCCTGTTGATGTAATGGATTATAGTAATTGATTTTTTTGAATATTGAACCAACCTTGCATGCCTGGAATAAATCCTCCTTGGTCATGGTGTATACTTCTTTTTAAACATGCTGTATTTGATTTGCTAATATTTTGTTGAGGATTTTTACATCTATTTTCATTCTTTTTATTTTAACTCTTAAAAAAGGAGGTGACATTTTTAGCTTGGGGCCATACAAAAAGGGCTACAGGCCAACTTTGGCCCATGGAGTGTAGTTTGCCAACCCATTTCCTTTACAATATGTATTGTTGACTTATCAAAATAGAATGTTAATTCATACTTTTACTCTTCTCCCATACAGTGCAAGGACTCTTTTGCACTTGTAATTCTACTTTTATTGTCTTATATACCATTTATATCATGTATTTTAAGTCAGTATATGTTAAAATCCCACAAGCTATTATCAATATTTTATGCAATTAATATTCAATTCAAATTATGCATATATTTATGGTTTCCTTTAATCTTCCTTTCTGCATTGTCAAGTTCACATCTAAGAATTTTCATAGTGTATGAAAAGTCCTTGACTGTTTCTTTAGTGTACATCTTTAGGGATGAATTTATTTTGTTTCTCTGAAAATGTCTTTGTTTTACCATCATTCTTCAAAGTTGTAGTATTGCTGTATTTATCGAATGTTAGTTTGGCAGTTGTTTTCTTTCAGCACTGTACATTGTCTTCTGGCCTGCACTGTTGAAGTCACTTCTGTCTTTTTGTTGCTCTTATTTACAGGCACCTTGTCTCTTTCTGCCTGATTTTAAGATCTTCCCTTTATTTTTGTTTTTAGCTGTCTTAATGTGATGTGCGTAGGTGTGGATTTCTTTTTATTTATGTGCTTGGGGATTGTAGGACTTTCTTTTTTGGTATTTATTCATTTGGCAGTGTCGGGTCTTAGTTAAGGCACGTGGGATCTTTAGTTGCAACATACACACATATTATCTTTTTAGTTGCGGCATGCGGGATCTTTAGTTGCAGCATGTGAACTCTTAGTTGTGGCACGTAGGATCTAGTTCCCTGACTAGGGATTGAAACTGGACCCTCTGCATTGGGAGCGTGGCGGCTTAGCCACTGGACCACCAGGGAAGTCCCTGTAGGACTTTTTATATCTGAGAATTGATACCTTTCCTCAGTTTGGGGATGATGTCAAACTGGTTTGTTTCTTTTTTTTTTGAGGTATTGCTTCTGCTCTATTCTCTCCTTTCTTTCTGGGACTCCAATTTCATGTCTGTTAAAGTGACGTTTTAACTTTATTCTCTATTTCTTTCCTTCTTTTCTATATTTTCCATCCTTGTTTATCTTTCTACTTTTTCTTGAACATATTCTTTTAAGCTGTCTTCCAATTACTTCCTAAACTATGTCTAATCTGGGCTGGTTTACCCACTCAGTTGAGCTCTTAATTTTGGTTATCACATTTTTCAAGTTTAGAGTTTCCATTGGTTTCTTTTTATGGTTTCTAATCCTTTCCCAAATTTCTCAACCTTCTTTTCTGTTGTTTTGTACACAATTAGAATTTAAAAAATTCTTTTAGATCCATTGTCTGATGACTCTTTAATAGTGAGACCCTGTGTGTCTGCTTGTCGTCTGTTGTTTCTGTGGCTTTAATTCATGTTACCTTATCTTCCCATGAACTTTTACATGTGTGTATGTGTCACATATTTATTTTTTAGAGCAATTTGAGGTCTAGTCTAATATCTTTCTTCTGAATTACCCTTATTCCTAAGAGGCAGCCTTTGAAGTCTCTCTCTGAAATGAAGGGTGTTCACCAGGGCTTCTCCACTCCTTGCTGACTTAATATATCTTTCGTTGAATTTAAAGACTGTCCCAGGGCATTCAGTCTCCCAGCTACCTCTCTGGAATTGGCAGATACCTCTAGGGGAATGGTGGTTCCAAGTGCCAGTCTCATCTTTCTGCATCTATATCTTCCCCCGTTCCCATCTCAGTAAATATTTATTCTTTTGTTTTCCAGTGTCTTCAAGCTGATTTTAAAAAAGTATGTATCCAGCTTTTCTTGCTGTCCGTAGCGGGAGGCTTGATCCTAATTACTTAATCCTCTATTACTGGTAATAGAAGACGGTCTTCAGATTTCTTGGTATAAGAGATAGATTATATGGTAACTGAGTTGGGGTTTTCCATTTTTAGCTAAGGACGTTTCCATTTAAAACGTCCTTATATAATTAGTATAAAAAAATAGAAGTTCTTTCCTTGTAACCTTGAATATAGAATGATGGACCACTTTTGAAGGTCAGAGAAAGAATTATTTTATGAGGCCTTTCTATCTATGACACTAGATATCTATTTGGAGGACTACCATACTATATTTTTCAAGATTATTATTGATAAGTTGATTACTACTGAATTAGAGAACTGGATATGTTATATGTGCAGAGTGCTTGAAAACAGATAAAAAATTCATTCTGACCTTGGTTAGTTTCACACAAATTGGCAGATAGTTTTCTGTAATTCTTAACTATTCCTAGAGGAGAAAATTCTGGAAAAGGCTATTGGCAAATGCAACCCAGGGGCTCATAACTTTGAGTCAAGGATTTCTTTCCAGTATCTAACTACTGTGTTTAAGCCTATTTATATTCAGTCATCACAGAAATAGAGAACAGTTAGTGATTATCGTGCATACTAGAGTCCATTTTCATTAGTATAGGCTTCACAAACTAAGACAAAATCTGTGTGAACAAAGGTGTGATGTGCATATTTATTCAGGGGCTAGCTGGAGTAGAATATTCTTGGCAGATGGTAGGAAATGAGATTACACAAGGTAGATTGGGGCTGTTGTGTAGTGCTTTGCAAGACTGGGTATTTTGATTTTGTCTCATATATGGGAGCTTTTGAGTGAGAATGAGAAATCAAATAACAGTTTCTGACTGTTAATCTGGCAGTGTTTGGAGGGTAGACTAGAGAGAGAAAATATTGGAAGCAGGGATAATAAAATGCTCTAATAGTCTAGTTACGAGATGATACAAGCTTGACTTTTTGTGGTTAAGTAGGAATGGAGAGAATGGAATGCATTTTAAAGAAAGAGTATTTGTTGTTCATACATGGGAAGTTGAGAGAGAAAGCAGAGAAGACTTTGAGGTTGTAAGTGTGGATGAATGGTAGCATAATACTGGTATCAATATCAGAAGCTGGAAAGTAAGGATGTTGAAGGTAGATTGAAAGCAAGGGTAATGAATTTGGTTTAAGATAATTTGAATACAGGGTGATAGAATTGTTCATTATCTGGAAAACAGTTTGTAGTTGTTAAAAAGAAAATTTAACAATAAAATGTTGAAAGTGCAAGGTGCAAGTTTTCCTGTCAGGGAGTCCCCCCATTATTATTTCCCCAGAAGTTACCACTATTCGCTGCTTGGTGTACCACTATTTGACTCTTTTTATGTGTATGTAAACATGTGTGTGTGTATCTGTCATTTATACTCTTCACCATGCTGTGGGGACAGATCTAACTTGTCCTTTTTAATGTATAGTATAGATAAACCTTTATTTATGGAAGTTTAGCTTATTTCTGATTTTTTCATTTTTTTAATCAAAAAAAGTCACAAAGAAAATTCTTATATAGTAATTACATTTGGGTACTCATCCAGCTATTGTCATAGAATAAATTCCTAGGATTGGGCCAGGGGATAAGCAGATTTATCATTTTGATACAGGTAACTTTGCAGAAAGCTTACTATAGATGTGTGTGTGTGTGTGTGTGCGCGTGCGCGCGCGCACGCACACAAATTAACGTTGTATTTTTTGTGGTATGAGGGGAAAGTATATCATGCATTTGGGTGTGGTACCTACTGGTGATGTGTGTTGGTATATTCTAGCTTTATTATTCAAAAAATTAACATATTAAAAAGTAATGAAATTGCAAACATCAACTTGGAACAGGAGAAATCCTCCTGGTTTGGGAAAATACAAGGGGGCAGTACACATATGCTTGCATAGAAACTAGAATTGGAGATGAGGTAATGGTGGTGGTGATTGAGAAAGGGATATTCTGAAATTAGTGAAGTCCTGGAAAGTACGTCTGGTAAATATTTCAGTGCCAAGAGGGAAGGAGATAAATCATTTTAATTTTATTTTCCAGAAACTTTCAGGTCTTTGTAAATTTTATTTCTGTGAGGACTTAACTCTCATTTTAGGGTAGGGGTCAGTGAGAATGTTTACTGTCAAGTTAATTGGAATACAGAGGAAAAAAGATATTCATTTTACCTTGGAAATCTTTCTTTTACTAGTAGCAGGACTGAAGGGTAACTTTTGATTTATAAGCTTTTAGCTAATTAAAACTAAAACCTCATAATGCCTTTTGGTGATATTATTAGAAAGTATTAGATATGTTTATTGTATGTTTCTGTCTCTTAAAAATTAATTTGCATCGAAGAGCAGAATCAAAATTACATGCCAGGGCTTCCCTGGTGGTACAGTGGTTAAGAATCCGTCTGCCAATGCAGGGGACACGAGTTCGAACCCTGGTCTGGGAAGATCCCACATGCTGCGGAGCGACTAAGCCCATGCGCCACAACTACAGAGCCTGTGCTCTAGAGCCCGCGAGCCACAACTACTGAGCCCGCATGCCACAACTACTGAAGCCCACGCGCCTAGAGCCTGTGCTCCGCAACAAGAGAAGACACTGCAATGAAAAGCCCATGCACCGCAACGAAGAGTAGCCCCCGCTTGCTGCAACTAGAGAAAGCCTGCGCACAGCAACGAAGACCCAACACAGCTGAAAATAAATAATTAATTAAAAAAACATTACATGCCACTTTTATGATCCAGTTTATTAATTCCATGGCAGATGTATATTCTTGACAGGATAATGTTGTGGCAGCTGCTACTACAAACAGTGCATTCTGCATTTGCAAAGGTTGAATCCTTGTGCACATTTAACCGAAGAATAAGGAGTAAAGTGTCCTTGAAAGACTTTTACCCCTCTGTTAAAATAGATAAAGCAGGAAACCAAAGCAACCTCAATTTTAGTTTGAAAGTCTTCTTATGTAATACGTAGACATCACGTTAACTTATCAGAAATGATGTAGTTCAAGCAAGACTCAGTAATTTAATGGTGGGGTTGTGTAGGCTAAAGATGGTCTCTTGTAGTAAGAAAAGGTAATTCATAATTACCCGTGACTAAGGGAGGTACTGTTAGGAAAAAATATATATAATAGTTTTGAAAAAGATGAATGAAGTTAAAAGGGACAGAATTGTTTTGATTAAATTTTTTGTTTTTAATTATTTACAGTAAGAACACTGTGTCATATTTTACTTCTAGATAGAGCAAACATTTGGTTACTTTCATAATCCTGGATTGGTACTTTTGGGGATAGCTGAGGTGATTGACTTTCCTGTTCTTAGCACAGTGCATAATACATAGATGATCAATATTTATATGTTAACTGATTTATTCTCTGAATCTGCAGCCTGAGTGCAGTCACCTTGTGTCAAATAAAAGATCCTTTGTAGCATTAATCACAGACATAATTACATGCTGAAGGTCATCTTTGTGAAGACTGTGATTCTCCCCAGACACTTATCAAGTTCCAAATAGCTTTTCCCCTGGTTTCAGAGTATGGATTTCGTACCAGAATCCACTCTTGAAGTTTACCTCAGTAACTTCAGGAAACATTGGTGATTTGTGACTCTGGGACTACCTATACTGGAAGAGTCGTTACATCTAGTTAGGCTAATACTTGAAGATATGACCTTGATGGGCACAGAAACTGCATGGAAGTAAAGAAAATTTAAGGTATGATTCAACTTTATTCTTGAATTTTATGAACAACTGAAAATCTGAAAATTGGGTTTGTTATAGAAATGATAAGGAGAATAATAAGTGATAAAAAGTATATAATACTGAAGGAGTTCACTGATCACTAATTAAGTGTATTTCTCTCTTCAGGTATAATTTGGCCTCCCGAGATTCTGTCTTAGCACGAAGAAAGTGAAAAATACTCTTGAAAAGAAAACTAAGACAATAAGAAAGCAAGACTTGCTTTTACATGGTCGTCAGCTCACTTACCGATATGGACACTTTTCCCACCATTTTTCCTCCTGGTGGAGACAGTGGACTGACAAGTTCTCAATCTGAGTTCCAAAAAATGTTAATTGATGAACGGTTACGATGTGAACATCATAAAACTAATTATCAGACTCTGAAAGCTGAACACACAAGGTAAATAAATTACTTAAATTTGGAAGTGAGAGGCTTGATTAAAATTTTTTATTTTGTCTAAATGTTTGCTCTGGAACATACAGTATAATTTTGTTATTTTGCAGTATACAATATACATTTAAAACTTTTAAAATACAAGTAAATTTTCTTTAAATCAAGTGGATTATAAATTTGTAAAAGTCTTGTTTTGAAAGTAGCAAGACATATAAAATTAAATGTATCTAGGTGGCTAAATATGTTTTTTTCCCTTCAAAGTAAAATTGCATTCAGAAATTACAGTGTTAATAATAAATGAAACTGTAAAGCAATTATATTTGTAAGTTTAATAAATATATGATGTTGATCTTGCTCTGTAGTGACTTCACATAAAGTAATGCGATTAGAAAGCAAAGGATACACTTAAATTCTTCTTTTTAAAAAATCAGGTTGCAGGATGAGTACATAAAGTCACAAAATGAGCTCAAGCGCCTATTAAATGAAAAGCAAACTCACCAGGAAAAATTTCAGCTGCTGCTTGAAGAGCTACGAGGGGAGTTAGTAGAGAAAACTAAAGACTTAGAAGAAATGAAGCTGCAGGTAAGAAAATATATTCAAATTAGTATAAAAGTAGTCAGATATTTAGTGGAAATAATTTTGGTAAATTTGGTAAATTTTCCCTATATTCTTAATGAATATTTTGTTGTATCTCTAGGTGGTATAACTTAATCTTCTTTGATATACTCTAGAATGTTAGCTACCCTGTAGGGTTTAGCCACAAAACTGTTATTTTAGGTAAATTTGTATTATATTTCCTGTTCTGACTTAAATAATATCTAACTCTTCAGAATAATTGGAGGAAAGCCCAGTTTGTATTGATAAAAATTCACAATTTAAAAATATTTTAAAAAATAAAGGTGTATTGGATTTAAGTATTGATCTAGTGCTTGTTACAAGAAGGCATTATTAATATTGGACTCATGGGTTGATAGAGTGAAAAGCCATCTTTCAAGTCATCCAGTGTGGCATATTATCCAATTCATGTATTCTTTTGACAGCAGTGTTAAAGGAGTTTGTCATTCCGTATTATCTCGAAATCTTCCATTGTTGGAAACACCACTTAAGCTTGGGTTGGACCCTCCACCATGTTTACTGTTTCATTCCTACGTATACATATTTAGGACATTTAAACAAAAACCTCTGAAATGTGAGTTGAGGAGGGAATATAATTTAAACCTTTAGAATTGGTGGATTAATTTGTTTTGCAAAAATTGAGGCCTATATGAATGCAGTCTGTGAGCACTAAACCCAAGGTATTCAAAGTATTCTTTTCAGGCATTGAAGATGTAATCACTGTTTCTTGAGAGTAACATGTAGACATGCTTATTTGTAATAAGCACATGCAAAATAGCCTAAGACTAGAGTGGCTATATTAATATCAGATAAAATAGACTTCAAGACAAAGAGTATCATTAAAGATAAAAAGAACATTTTTATAACCAAAAAAAAGGGTCATTTCACCAGGAAGGTGATGACCTTCAACAAATAGTTATGTTTCTATTCCTTACTTTTCTCACGTGATAAAGGGCATAAAGGTTTTTATCTAACAGGGGTTGCTGTAAGGACTAATGAGATTATAACCTGTATATTTTCAGTACGGTGTCTGGCACATAGTAGCTACTCATAAATGATGGCAATTTTTATTCTGTTGGAATACAGACTCCACGAGGGCAGGTGGAGTGTGTCTCCAGTGCTCAGGATGGTGCCTAGCAAGTATTTGTTAAATGAATGACATGAATAAGTAGAATAAATGAGCGAGTTGGAATTGTTCTATTCATATATAGTATAATGTTGCACTTGTTGTCTCATAGGTATCTAGAGCCTTAGCATCTTAGAGTTGATAATCATCTAGTTCTCTTTCATATCTGTCATGAATTGAATTGTGTCCCCGAAAAGATAAGTTGAAGTTCTAACTCCCAGTACCTCAGAATGTGACCTTATTTGGAAATAGGGTTTTACAGATGAAATTACTTAGGTTAAGATAAGGTCGTACTGAAGTATGACAGGCCCTTAATATAATATGACTGATGTCCTTAATAAGAAGAAGAGAAAAGACATAGAGACGGAAACACACGGGTTTCCGTCTGGAGCAGAGAGAACGTCCTATGTGGTGGAGCAGAGAGAACGTCCTATGATGACAGAAGCAGAGATTGAAGTGTTGCAGCTGCCAGGGAATGCCAAGGATTGCCAGCACATCAAGACAAGCTAGGACAGGGCAAGGAAGGGTTCTTCCTACAATTTTCAGAGGGAACACTTAGCTGACACCTTGATTTTGGACTTCTGGCTTCCAGAACTGTGAGGCAATAAATTTCAAAGCAGAATTCCCGTTTGGAACTCTTATGACACAGAGCTCTTCATTCTGTGCTTCAGTGCTTTCAGTGCTAGAGAACCTAGTGAATTGTAAAGTGATACACTTCCATTTATGGATTGGAGGATGTTAAGCATTTTCTCTATCATATTGAAAGGAAATCATCCTCCCTGTAGCCTCCCTGTTGGTTATTGCAGTGTTCCTTGGACCTACACAAAATAACTCTGGATATTTCTTCATGTGATAGCTTCCCAAATGTTTGCTGATAAATAAAATTTATCTGTTAAAGTTTCTGTTTTTCAAAATAAACATATCTGATTTCTATGTGATATTTACCTGGCAGAAATAACTGAAAGAAGCATTTATACATAAATACATGTATTGAAGCAGTTTAGCTATTTGCTTCAGGGGGTGTTTGCAATTTGTACAAATTGTGAGTTAAGTAAATTCAGCAAAGTAAAATCAGCAAGAAATACTTCAATGAAGGTTTTATGAAAGATGATTATTTTAAAAATACACATGTATTGTCTACCTGCAAAATGCCTTTTCACATTTAGAATTTAGTATCTCTGGCTTCATAGAAAAACAATGTAAAAGACATTCATTTAAAGAATATTTCTGCATCACTTGTGCAGTTGTAGTGAATGGGGATAATAATAGTGCCTAGCTCATAGGATGATTGTAAAGTTGCAATGAATCAATGATTAGAAATTATTAGTATGGTGCTTTGATGTCGTAAGTGGTTACAACAAGCTAGCTATTACACTGTTGTTATGTAACATGTGAGCAAAACCTTTTGTAAAAATATGGGAGTCATTTTATATGTTTCTGAAAAAAGTTTTAAAAAATTACTTTGCCAAACATTTATATGCTTTCTTTGTGCCAGGTAATGAAAACTGTGTAAACCAGTATGTTTACCATTTTATTTGGCTGCTAGGAAGCTCAGAGCAAAATTTAATACTCAGTTTGTCATTAATCTTTTAAGAATCTCTGGCACAGCAATATTTGCCCCCTTAAATCAAAATATTCTTTGAAAAATTCTGGTCTGTTTTGTATTATTATTATTTTTTTATTGGAGTATAATTGCTTTACAATGTTATGTTAGTTTCTGTTGTACAATGTACTGAATCAACTATATGTATACATATATCCCCTCCCTCTTGTACCTCCCTCCCCCCACCTCCCATCCCACCCATCTAGGTCATCACAGAGCACCAGGCCGAGCTCCCTGTGCTATACAGCAGGTTCCCACTAGCTATCTGTTTTACACATGTTTTACACATGGTAGTGTATTTACGTCAAACCTTATCTTCCAGTTCATCCCACCCGCCCCTTCCCCTGCTGTGTCTACACGTCTGTTCTCTACATCTGTGTTTCTTTTCCTGCCCTGCAAATAGGTTAATCTATACCATTTTTCTAGATTCCACATATATGCGTTAATATTGTTTTGTATTATTAATATGACAAATGTTGGAGTATTGAAGATTTTTTATATATTTAGTATAGGTAATGACACATAGACGGTTGTATGACAGAGCATTCTTTTAAGTTTCTTTTCAGACAAGCAGTGGCAGTATTCCATTAGAAATGTAAGACACAGCATAATTTCCTCCTAATATGACATTGAGTTAACCCTCTAATTCTATGTCTTTGGTGTATGTCAGCTTTGAGAGAGAGGGAGAGGGGAGGAAGATAGATTTTTTAATGTGTGTGCTTGTTGTTAATAAGTTTCTTATGAGATAAGCATCTCTAACCATAGATTTTTTTCTTTATCAGAGACCTCATTGATCACAAGACTCCTGTGTAGTTACCAATTGCAGTGTTGTTTTTTCCTTTGTGTAGATACATTTTTCCATCAGTATCATTTTCCTTCCATCTTATGGACTTTAACATTGCTTATAGTACAGAAATACTGGTGAGAATTTTTTCAGCTTTTGTATGTATATGTAAGAAATGGTGTTTAAAGGTATTTCAGCTGAGTATTGAATTCTAGATTGACAGTTTTTTCCCCTAATACTTTAAAGATGTTGCTCTTCTGTCTTCTCACTTATGTGTCACATAAGAAATTTGTTGTTAGCTTTATCTTTGTTCTCTTTATCTAGTGTGTCTTTTTTTCTTGTCAGCTCTTAAGATTTTTTCTTTATTGCTTTTCAGTAATTTGACCTGCCTTTGCACATATCTTCATGTTTCTGGTGCTTGAGGTTTAATGAGCTTCTTGAGTCTGTGGGTTTATAGTTTTCATCAAATTTAGAAAAATTTTAGATATTTTATCTCAATATTTTTTTCTGCCTCCTATTTGATTTCCTTTGGGGACTCTGCTAGTAGGCCACTGAAAGTTCTCCCATAACTCACTGATGTTCTGTTTGTTTATTTTTAAAGATTTATTTTTAAATTTATTTATTTATGTCTGTTGGGTCTTAGTTGCGGCACGCGGGATCTTTCATTGCGGCACATGAGCTCTTGGTTGTGGCATGCAGGCTTCTCTCTAGTTGTGGCGTGCAGCTTTTTCTCTTCTTTAGTTGTGGCATGTGGGCTCTGTAGTTTGCGGCATGCAGGCTCTCTAGTTGAGGCACATGAGCTCAGTAGTTGTGGCGTGTGGGCTCATTTGCCCCTCAGCATGTGGGATCTTAGTTCCCTGACCAGGGATCAAACCCGTGTCCCCTGCATTTTAAGGCGGATTCTTTACCACTGGACCACCAGGGGAAATCCCTGTTTATTTATTTTTAATCTTTTTTGTCTCTTTGTTTCATTTTGGATAGTTTCTGTTGTCATGTCTTTAAGTTCTCTGATCTTTTTTCCTGCAGTGTCTAATCTGCCAGTCATTTTATAGTGCATTTTTCATCTCAGAAATTGTAGTTTTTATCCTGAAGTCCAATTTTGATTTTTTTCATATTTTCCTTGACATGTTCAATCTTTACTGTAGCTTTATGTGGAATTCAGTTATAGGAACTATATTAATGTCTTTGCTAATTTTAGCATCTCAGTCACTTCTGGGTTGGTGTTGGTTGGTTGATTTTCTTTTCCTATTTATTGTGGGTAGTATTTTCAGGCTTCTTTACATATCTGCTAAATTAAAAAAAATTTTTTTGTATTTAAGTTTCAGGTGTAGAGCACTATGGTTCAACCTCTGTATACACTAGAGTTACCACCACCACAAGTCTAGTTATCATCCATCGCCATACAGCTGACCCCCTTCATCCATTTTGCTCACCTCCCAACCCCCTTCTTCTCTGGTAACCACTAATCTGTTCTCTGTATCTCTGAGTTTGCTTTTGTTTGATTTTGTTTGTTTGTTCATTGGTGTGTGTTTTGATTCCACATATGAATGAAATCATATGGTATTTGTCTTTCTTTGTCTGATTTATTTCAGACAAAGAAACTTAGCATCATACTTAGCATCATACCCTCAAGGTCCAACCATGTTATGAATGGCAGGATTTCACTTTTTTATGGCTGAGTAGTATTTTGTTGTCTGTGTGTGTTTGTGTATGTGTGTGTATGCATAATGTTCTCTTTATCCATTCATCCATCAGTGGGCACTTAGGTTGTTTGCATATCTTGGCTATTGTAAATAATGCTGCAGTGGACATAAGGGTTCATATATCTTTTTGAATTAGTGTTTACATGTTCTTTAGATCAATACCCAGAAGTGGAATTGCTGGATCATATAGTAGTTCTATTTTTAATTTTTTTAAGGAAGCTCTATACTGTTTTCCATAGTTGCTGCACCAATTTACATTCTCACCAACAGTGTAACAGGGTTCTCTTTGCTCCGTATACTCATCAACCCTCGTTATTCATTGTTCTTTGATAATCACCATTTCTGACAGGTATGAGGTGATATCTCATGGTTTTGATATGCATTTTCCTGATGATTAGTGATGTTGAGCATCTTTTTATGTGCCTGTTGACCAGCCTTACGTCTTCTTTGGAAAAATGTTTATTCACATTCTCTGCCCATTTTTAAGTTGGGTTGCTTGGTTTTTTCTTGTTGTTGAGTTGTAGATAGGTGATTTGCAAATAACTTCTCCCATTTAGTAAGCTGCCTTTTGTTTTGATTATGGTTTCCTTTGCTGTACAGAAGCTTTTCAGTTTGATGTTTGTTTTTTGCTTTGGTTTCTCTTTCCTTTGAAGTCTGGTCCACTGAAACATTGGTAAGATTAATATCAGTAAGGTTGCCACTTATGTTTTCTTCTAGGAATTTTATGGTTTCAGGTCTTGAATTCAAGTCTTTATTCCATTTTGAGTTAATTTTGTGTATGGTGTAAGATGGTGGTCTAGCTTTTAATATTTTTTGCATGTGGCTGTCCAGTTTTCGCAGTATCATTGACTGAAGAGACTGACTTTTTTCCCAGTATCATTTTTTTTTGAATTTTATTTTATTTATTTGTTTATACATCAGGCTCTAATTAGTTATCCATTTTATACATATTAGTGTATATATGTCAATCCCAATCTCCCAGTTCATTACACTATCACCCCCCCTCCCTGCCACCACTTCACCCCTAGGTGTCCATATGTCTGTTCTCTACATCTGTATCTCAATTTCTGCCTTGCAAACTGGTTCATCTGTACCATTTTTCTAGGTTCCACATATATGCATTAATATATTTGTTTTTCTCTTTCTGACTTACTTCACTCTGTATGACAGTCTCTAGATGCATCCATGTCTCTACAAATGACCCAATTTCGTTCCTTTTTATGGCTGAGTAATATTCCATTGTATATATGTGCCACATCTTCTTTATCCATTCATCTGTCGATGGGCATTTAGGTTGCTTCCATGACCTGGCTTTTGTAAATAGTGCTGCAATGAACATTGGGGTGCATGTGTCTTTTTGAATTATGGTTTTCTCTGTGTATATACCCAGTAGTGGGATTGCTGGATCATATGGTAAATCTATTTTTAGTTTTTTAAGGAACCTCCATACTGTTCTCCATAGTGGCTGTGTCAATTTACATTCCCACCAAGAGTGCAAGAGGGTTCCCTTTTCTCCACACCCTCTCCAGCATTTGTTGTTTGTAGATTTTCTGATGATGCCCATTCTGACTGGTGTGAAGTGATACCTCATTGTAGTTTTGATTTGCATTTCTCTAGTAAGTAGTGATGTTGAGCAGCTTTTCATGTGCTTCTTGACCATCTGTATGTCTTCTTTGGAGAAATGTCTATCTAGGTCTTCTGCCCATTTTTGGATTGGGTTGTTTGTTTTTTTAATATTGAGCTGCATGAGCTGTTTATATATTTTGGAGATTAATTCTTTGTCCGTTGATTCGTTTGCAAATATTTTCTACCATTCTGAGCGCTGTCTTTCCATCCTATTTGTAGTTTCCTTTGCTGTGTAAAAACTTAAGTTTCATTAGGTCCCACTTGTCTATTTTTGTTTTTATTTCCATTACTCTAGGAGGTGGATCAAAAAAAATCTTGCTGTGATTTATGTCAAAGAGTGTTCTTTCTATGTTTTCCTCTAAGAGTTTTATAGTGTCCAGTCTTACATTTAGGTCTCTAAACCATTTTGAGTTTATTTTTGTGTATGGTGTTAGGGACTGTTCTAATTTCATTCTTTTACCTGTAGCTGTCCAGTTTTCCCAGCACCACTTATTGAAGAGGCTGTCTTTTCTCCATTGTATATCCTTGCCTCCTTTGTCATAGATTAGTTGACCATAGGTGCATGGGTTTATCTCTGGGCTTTCTATCCTGTTCCATTGATCTATGTTTCTGTTTTTGTGCCAGTTACCATATTGTCTTGATTACTGTAGCTTTGTAGTATAGTCTGAAGTCAGGGAGTCTGATTCCTCCAGGTCCGTTTTTTTCCCTCAAGACCACTTTGGCTATTCGGGGTCTTTTGTGTCTCCATTCAAATTTTAAGAATTTTTGTTCTAGTTTTGTAAAAAATGTCATTGGTAATTTGATAGGGACTGCACTGAATCTGTAGATTGTATTGGGTAGTATAGTTATTTTCACAGTATTGATTCTTCCCATCCAAGAACGTGGTATATTTCTCCATCTGTTTATGTCATCTTTGATTTCTTTCATCAGTGTTTTATAGTTTTCTGAGGACAAGTCTTTCACCTCCTTAGGCAGGTTTATTCCTAGGTATTTTATTATTTTTGTTGCAATGGTAAATGGGAGTGTTTCCTTCATTTCTCTTTCAGATTTTTCATCATTCGTATATAGGAATGCAAGAGATTTCTGTGCACTAATTTTGTATCCTGCAACTTTACCAGATTCATTGATTAGCTCTAGTAGTTTTCCGGTGGCATCATTAGGATTCTCTATGTATAGTATCATGTCATCTGCAAACAGTGACAGTTTTACTTCTTCTTTTCCAAGTTGTATTCCTGTTATTTCTTTTTCTTCTCTGATTGCCATAGCTAGGACTTCCAAAGCTATCTTGAATAATAGTGGCGAGAGTGGACATCCTTATCTTGTTCCTGATCTTAGAGGAAATGCTTTCAGTTTTTCACCATTGAGAATGATGTTTGCTGTGGGTTTGTTGTATATGACCTTTATTATGTTGAGGTAGGTTCCCTCTGTGCCTACTTTTTGGAGAGTTTTTATCATAAATGATGTTGAATTTTGTCAAAAGCTTTTTCTGCATCTATTGAGATGATCATATGGTTTTTATTCTTCAGTTTGTTAATCTGGTGTATTACATTGATTGATTTGCGTATATTGAAGAATCCTTGCATCCCTGGGATAAATCCCACTTGATCATGGTGTATGATCCTTTTAATGTGTTGTTGGATTCTGTTTGCTAGTATTTTGTTGAGGATTTTTGCATCTATATTCATCAGTGATATTGGTCTATAATTTTCATTTTTTGTAGTATCTTTGTCTGGTTTTAGTGACAGTGAACAGGGTGATGGTGGCCTCATAGAATGAGTTTGGGAGTGTTCCTTCCTCTGCAACTTTTTGCAGGAGTTTGAGAAGGATTTGTGTTAACGCTTCTGTAAATGTTTGATAGAATTCACCTGTGAAGCCATCTGGTGCTGGATTTTTGTTTGTTGGAAGATTTTTCATTACAGTTTCAATTTCATTACTTGTGATTGGTCTGTTCATATTTTCTATTTCTTCTTGGTTCAGTCTTGGAAGGTTATATCTTCCTAAGAATTTGTCCATTTCTTCCAGGCTGTCCATTTCATTGGCATGGAGTTACTTGTAGTAGTCTCTTAGGATGCTTTGTATTTCTGCGGTGTCTGTTGTAACTTCTTTTTCATTTCTCATTTTATTGATTTGAGTCCTCTCCCTCTTTTTCTTGATGAGTCTGGCTAATGGTTTATCAATTTTATCTTCTCAAAGAAGCAGCTTTTAGTTTTATTGATCTTTGCTATTGTTTTCTTTGTTTCTATTTCATTTATTTCTGCTCTGATCTTTATGATTTCTTTCGTTCTGCTAACTTTGGGTTTTGTTTGTTCTTCTTTCTCTAGTTCCTTTAGGTGTAATGTTAGATTGTTTATTTGAGATGTTTGTTGTTTCTTGTGGTAGAATTGTATTGCTATAAACTTCACTCTTAGAACTGCTTTTGCTGCATCCCATAGGTTTTGGATCATCGTGTTTTTATTGTCATTTGTCTCTAGGTATTTTTTGATTTCCTCTTTGATTTCTTCACTGATCTCTTGGTTATTTCATAGCGTATTGTTTAGCCTCCATGTATTTGTGTTTTTTTATGTTTTTTTTCCCTGTAATTGATTTCTAATCTAATAGCGTTGTGGTCAGAAAAGATGCTTGGTAAGAGTTCAGTTTTCTTAAATTACTCAAGCTTGATTTGTGACCCAAGATGTGATCTGTCCTGGAGAATGTTCCATGCACACTTGAGAAGAAAGTGTAATCTGCTGTTTTTGGATGGAATGTCCTGTAAATATCAATTAAATCTGGTCTTTTGTGTCATTTAAAGCTTGTGTTTCCTTATTAATTTTCTGTTTGGATGATCTGTCCGTTGGTGTAAGTGGGGTGTTGAAGTCCCCCACTACTATTGTGTTACTGTCGATTTCCTCTTTTATAGCTGTTAGCAGTTGCCTTATGTATTGAGGTGCTCCTGTGTTGGGTGCATATATATTTATAATTGTTACATCTTCTTCTTGGATTGATCCCTTGATCATTATGTAATGTCCTTCCTTGTCTCTTGTAACATTCTTTGTTTTAAAGTCTATTTTATCTGCTATGAGTATTGCTATTCCAGCTTTCTTTTTGTGTGTGTGTGTGTGTGTGTGGTACACGGGCCTCTCACTGTTGTGGCCTCTCCCATTGCAGAGCACAGGCTCTGAAGCAGTGTCCTTGTACTCACAGTGAGACACAGCCACTCCCCGCCTCTGCAGGAGACCCTCCAACACTAGCAGGTAGGTCTGGTTCAGTCTCCTGTGGTGTCACTGCTCCTTCCCCTGGGTCCCGATGTGCACACTACTTTGTGTGTGCCCTCCAAGAGTGGAGTCTCTGTTTCCCCCAGTCCTGTCAAAGTCCTGCAATTGTGATTGCACCCCTCCTACCGTCTCATTGAGGCTTCTCCTTTGTCTTTGGATGTGGGGTATCATTTTTGGTGAGTTCCAGTGTCTACCTGTTGATGATTGTTCAACAGTTAGTTGTGATTTCGGTGCTCTCGCAAGAGGGAGTGAGCGCACATCCTTCTGCTCCACCATCTTGAACCAGTCTCCTCCCCAATATCATTTATTGAAGAGGCTGTTTCAGGCCTTGAATTCCAGTCTGTAATCCATTTTGAGTTAATTTGTATATGGTGTAAGATAGTCGTCTAGTTTTATTTTTTTGCATGTGGTGGTCCAGTTTTCCCACCAGTATCACTTACTGAAGAGACTGTCCTTTCTGCAGTGTATTTTTTTCTTTTGTCATAGATTAAATGTCCATATATGCATGGGCTTGTTTCTGGGCTCTCTATATTCTGTTCCATTGATCTATGTGTCTGTTTTTGTGCTGGTATCATACTGTTTTGATTACTATAGCTGTGTAGTATAGTTTGAAATCAGGGAGTGTGATACCACCAGCTTTGTTCTTATTTCTCAAGATTGTTTTGGCTATTCAGAGTCTTTTGTCATTCCGTACAAACTTTAGAATTATTTCTTCTGGTTCTGTGAAATCTGCCACTGGCATTTTGTAGGGATTGCACTGAATCTGTAGATTGCTTTGGGTAGTATGCATATTTTAACAATATTCTTCCAATCCATGAGCATGGAATATTTTTCCATTTTTTGAGTATCTTCAGTTTTTTTCATCTGTGTCTTATAGTTTTCAGTGTACAGTTTTTCCCGTCCTTGGTCAAATTTATTCTTAGGTCTTTTATGCCTGGTAAATATTTATTGGATGCTAGACATTGTGAATTTTACTTTGGTGAGTGCTAGATATTTTTGTATTCTGGTAAATATTCTTAAGCTTTGTTCTGGGACACAGTTCCTTGGAAACAGTTTTATCATTCTGAGTCTTGCTTTTAAGATTTGTTAAGTGAGAACAGATTAGTGTTTAGTGCTAATTATTCCCACTCCTGAGAGCCTTCTGAGTACTCTACTCGTATCTCTCTGAAATGAAGTTTTAAGTCTGGCTTTTGGGAAAAGGAACTCTGTGAGAGCTCTAAATACTCATCCCTCTAATCCTTTCAGGTGGTCCTTTGCCATGGCCAGGAAGCTTTTGCAAAGCTCACCTTCTGTGTTTTCTGTCTCTTAGGGATCTTCCTTGCTTCATTATGTCCAATGTCTTGAAAACCATCGTGGTTTTTTTTGTTCAGTCTTTTTGTTTCAGGCAGGAGGGTAAACCTGGTCTCTATGCCATCTGCTGGCAGTGGAAGCACTTTTTTTTTTTTTTTTTGCGGTATGCGGGCCTCTCACTGTTGTGGCCTCTCCCGTTGTGGAGCACAGGCTCCGGACGCGCAGGCTCAGCGGCCATGGCTCACGGACCCAGCCACTCCGCGGCATGTGGGATCTTCCCGGACCAGGGCACGAACCCGTGTCCCCTTCATTGGCAGGCAGACTCTGAACCGCTGCACCACCAGGGAAGCCCAGCACTTTTATTTTTAATTAAAATATTTTAATTAATTATGGAAATCTCAAACAAGTACAGAAGTATAGTGAGTGGTACGATGCATCCCCACATACCCATCACCCAGCATCAGTAATTACCATCTCTGAGCCAGTCTTGTTTTATCTTCTAACACTTCTGCCTCTGTCTCAACCCCTCTGGATTATTTTGAAGCAAATCATATCATCTCAACCCTAAATATTTTAGTATACATCTCTATTATATACCAAAGCAGTTCCTCAAAAGTGTTTCCACAATACCATTTACATACCTAAAGTACTTATTTCTTTGAACCTCTTAGTGTTGTGTCTTTGTTCACGTATTCCTAATTTTCTCACAGTTTTGCTTGTTTGTTGTTATTTTTAAAGTTGGTTTGTTTGAAAAAGCATCCAAATAACATTTACTTATTCTTTTTTAATTACCATTCCTTCTCACTTTGGACTTGAAATTATTATAGACTCTTGACATCATAAACCATAATAACAGGATCTTTCCATCTGGTTTCTTTAGCCCCATTCACTGCCTCTCCTTCCCATAGCCACCAGTTCTCTCCCACCAAAACTTTTGATTCATCTTGCTTCTTCCTAAAATATACATATGGTAATGCTTATTCACCTTCAGTGAATAAGCAAGGTACAGAAAAATGTGTATGGTATGCCTTTCTTTATAGAAAAATTAGAAGTAGTATATATGCTTATATATCTGTGTACTGCTTCAAGAAGGGTACATAAATTATTGACAGTGGTTGCTTCCTAAGAGGGAAACTAGATGACTGAAGTGAGAAGACTTAGTTTTTTAATATTATATTTTATTTTGTTTGAATTATTTTATTTATGTAATTTATTCATTTTAAGTAAAAGGAAAAAATTTTTAAATACTGAGTAAATTATAAGAATATGAACTTGGTGTTCAGGAAGCTTCCACTATGTGGCTCCCACCTCTTTTCCTTTTGTTTCCAGCCAGGATGCAGCTCTCCAAGGTGGCGTTTAATGGAAGTGTGTCAGCATGGCCTTGGTGTCACAGAGTCTAGAGATTACTACCAACATTAACACAGGGGCGCAGGATTCTAAATTTTCTGTAGTGCTTAGGGTGGTTCTACCTAAAATGCCTTTAGGTCACCTTTGAGGATCATTTTTCTCCCCAGGGAATTTAATATTTTATCCATTCTTCGGTTTTGGGTTCTACCTAAGCTTTAGTTTTCCCATTCCTTTGATGTGCCATTCTTTCTGTCCTAAATATCTTTTTTGTTCATCTTTACCTTTCTGGTAAGCCTGTATTGCCTATTTTTATAGGTATTCGTATGTATAAATTATTTTTCACTTGAAAGTGTGAACTTTTTATGGGGAGAGATATACTTCCTTTGAGGTTTTGTAATCTTTAGCAAGTTTGACTCTGTGTGTTTCAGTTTTGATAAAAAGGGGTATGATAATGTAGCTATATTCTGGATTGTTGTAGGGATTAAATAAATTAATGCATGTAAGGAATTTAGAACAGTATGTTATGTAGATTATAGTACGTTGCACAATGCTTTACATATAGTAGGCATTCATTCAGTAAAGTTTTTCGAATATTTGGAGTATTGATGAATAAACAAATAAATATTATTCTTAGTTTTCAGAGATTAATGTAAATACAAACTAGGTCTTTTTTTTTTTTTTTACAACTAGTATTCATTAATTAATTGATTCAAGAAATAATCGAGTGTTTCCTTTGTGCTAGGCAGTAGTGCGAGGTTTTGGGAACACATGATGATGACTAAAGACTAACTGTGTGTTCTTTTAAGGAGCTTACGTAAATACTTATTGAAATGTGAGTTCTATAAGAGTATAACATGGAGGAGCCTAAAGTAATTTTGCTGGTAAATATCAGCTTTCTCTGATTGAAAATAAGTCTGAAGAATTTCCTGTGGTATACCAAATTGTTATACCTTTATTTTGCTTGCTTTAGAAAATAGAATCAGCCACTGTATCCAACATGATAATCTTAGCTGCCAACATAGTTTTTCCTATTAATAACAATAATAATAATCAGTAATTGTCTTTACCTCATGTTAATGGAATTTTGGACATCTCTGAGAGCTTGAAATTGAGTTTCTTTGTTTCAAATGATGGTTCTATTTATATAATGGTTATTGTAAAATTAGGTATATCATGAAATTTCTATTAGTTTAATTTCATTGTCATAATTAGGAGAGAAGCTTTGAAATTTGTCTGATTCTTCAATTTAATATTTGTGATTTCATATTTAGAATTGTTTTATATTTCTCTACATATTAGGTATTAAGTCCACAGAAGTTGGAATTGTTACGAGCTGAAATACAACAAGAACTAGAAACTCCAATGAGAGAATGTTTTAGGCATCTGGATGAAGTAAGTAATTTGTATAGAAGGGCTGTGCATTTATCTACATGTGACTGTGAAAGGCTTGAGGAAAAGCATCATTCTCCTACTCAGAAGCCCTGCAACAGCTTCCGTTCTTACTCAGAGTCCTTATAGCAGCCTTTAAGACTGCACACGGTCAGATCCCATTCTTGTGTCCACATTTGGCCTTCTTGGTGTTTCTTTGGCACTTCAGAAACGGTGCAGTTCAAGTCTTTGCCCTAGCTGTTATTCCTGCCACATATCTCTTGGCTAATTTTCTCATCTTTTTCAAGTCTGCTGAAATTTCACCTTTCCAGTAGGGCCTACTTTGACCAACCCCTGCCTCCTTTTAATATTTCAACTTGCCTTTCCTGTCACTCTTTAGACTTTTGGATACCCATTTACCTTGCTCTACTTTTTATTTTTCTCTAGTATTTATAATCTTCTAATATGCTATATAATATTTATTGTGCTTATTTTTAAAATTTTCCCTTTTACAACTGCTAGAATGTAAGTTGTATGAAAGGAGGAACCTTTATCTGGTTTTGTTCACTGTTAGAGTCCACGTTCCTAAAACACTTCCTAGCATACAACAGGTTCTCAATTAATGTTTTCTGAATGAAAGAATGAATTTCATGCAGCCTCAGAAAAGTAAAAATTTGTTAGTTTTTCTTCAGATTGAGATCAATCTCCTCATATGAAATGTTGGTATGATGTGACTGAATGTTTAATAAAGGGAACAGGAAGAGATGACAGATATTGACTATATTATGTACTATCCTAGACATTTTATACGTTATCTTATTTAATAAACATACTGGGCCTTATACATACAAATGAATATTGTCCCCCTCAAAATGGTCCCCTTTGGAAAGTTGTAGACTAGTGATGCTGTCATTGCACAAAACAGTTGTGGGAATCCTCTTTTATAAATGATTTTCTGGCTTGATAAAGTCATCTTTTCAATATCATCCTGATGGGTAACCAGAGCATTATGGTTTAGGAGTAGATTTGATTTTGGATTATAAAAAATTACTTAAATCTGAGGTAGGTGATCAAGTTAAGTAAAAGCATGTTTGTTTTTTTTTTTTAAAAAGTATGTTTCTGATAAAATCACAAAACCCACTTTCTTGGTTTGTAAACAGGCTTAGAAATCTTTCAACTAAAGATATATAGTGAGCTGAGTATTTTAGGAGGCATGCTTTCCTTGTTAATTCCCTGATGTATGTTGGAATAGTGTCTCCATCTTCCTGCTCTGTTACCTGAGTTTTTATTGAGATTCAGAATGCCAGCAGCTTTTGAAGTGTTAGGAAGCAGAATTTTAGAGCATAGGCATTGCATGTGTTCTTGGTTAGTCAGGAGAGTCGGTGCTACATATATACTTCAGACTAGTGTGTTGAATTGGACTATCATTGTAATATTTGACTGAACCTTGAGTTACTGTACTAAACATTCAAATAATCATTTACCTACTTAGAATTCATCCTTTTTGACTTCTAAGGGGGTATTTTATATTTTATTACAGAATTTTAAAAATCTATTTTGAAAGGTGTGCTACATTTTTAAATATTATTTTATTAAGCCCAGAGGTCAAAAGTTTTGACATGCTAATACATTTTTATTATTAGAATCAGTGAGGAAATAAGATTAATTGAAGGGTAATTTGTTTTACTGATACCTTTTCAGGAGTGTGCTAGTTCTGTTTGTAGCATTCTTGTCATGAGAACTTTTCCAAGATTTGTTTATACTTCTGTTAAGCTTAATTTTTTACTTTTAGAATGGCTCCTAGTATAAAACAATTTAAAATTTTTGAAAAGGTGATTTTTGAAGTGAGTACAAATTTCATTTATAAATTTGTGATAAATTACAATCTTCTTTTAATTTAGGAAGTAGAAAAGTATAGAGCTGAATATAATAAACTTCGCTATGAGCATACATTTCTCAAATCAGAATTTGAACACCAGAAAGAAGAATGTGCACGTATTTTAGAAGAAGAAAAAATAAAATATGAATCAGAGGTGAGTGACTGATTATACTAGTTTAGTCTTTATCCTGCTAGTCAATAAAATTTTATGATTTTATATTTTTTTGTGAATCTCAACCTAAAGTTGATTGCATAATTGTTTTATTAATTAATGGTTAAGTATTTGTCATGATTTTCATCTGCTCTATAGCAACATTTTTCTGGTGAATGTTCTTTTTGGACTGTTAAAAGAGGAAAAGATGAAGAAAATTTATTTTGCCCCAGTCAGTGGAGATAGATAGCAGAGACAGACTTCTCTTTGCAAATACAGTTTGTCTGTGTGATTGCTTATTTAGCACTGTCCCCCTCTACTTATTGGAATCAAACCATGTTCAGGAGAGCTCTGGCTGTCAGCCCATGCTCCTTGTTTCCACTGATACAAACAAGGGGTTTATACATTAGGGTGTGCCCATCACCATCACTTCGTTCTTTCTGGCATCTACAACTGCAACATTCTGTCTCTGATGCCTATAGCCTATACCCCTATTCTCTATCTATTAAGTTTGGCAGCCTCTCTTCTCATTTTGTCGTTTGTCTCCTAATTTTGCCAAAAACGAGGTTTGTGTCTCTTATTCTTCATGTTGCTTTTAGGTGATTTTTCAGGATGGAAAGAGAGAAATATCAGTTTTATGTTGCTATATTCAAATAAGAAATCTAATGCTAGTTGAATTTATTAAAAAATAGCTTGTTGTCCGTACTTACATGAAGCATTCTATGTACAAACACATCTTCATAATACATTTATTGCATTGACTTTATTTGGAATTAAGAGCTAAAATATATTCTCCTTCCTTTACCAATTACTAATTGGATCAGACTGATTTCTTCTTATCAGTGAGCAAATTCCTCCATGATTGTTTGAAAAGTAAGAAGTTGAATGAGCTTTGGATCATTTGAGTCCATTAAGAATTTGGTACCAAAAAACTATAAATAATTATAGTCTTTTTCATTAAAAAAATTATTTAATTTTTTTTACATATGATCTCATGTCTATTATGGTCAGTGATATGGAGCAGGACCGTCTTATTTTCTCCATTTTAAATGGCGACACTGAAGCACGAGATAAGTGACTTGCCCAAAGTCTCACAGAAACTCAGCAGCCAAGTTAACAGTAGAGCTCAGGTACCCCAACTCCTACCCAGAGTTTTAAGTTTCAAATTATTAATGATTTGAGGTTGCCATGCTAATTAGGGGCCATCTAACCACTGTAATATTGTAGAGAGATCAATTGATTTATATTATGTAAGATTTTGAAAGATTTTGAGTCTGTAATTATGATAGACTTAAAGGAACTACATATAAAAATTTTCCTGTGGAAAAAAAAGAATGATAAAAAGATTTCCAACCTAAAATGTAGGTTTAGTATATTGAAGAGTAACTACTGAGGCTGAAGATAGTGATGCTTTATTTTATACTTTGCTTTTAAAGTCTAATGTTGATGTTTATCTGGTAATGATTATTTGTATTCTGTAGTTTCTAGTTTTATTGTGTTTTTAAAGAATGAAACCTGCATCTGAAACCTGATGCCTATTCTGTTTTTCACCCATGAAAGACCAAATGATATTCATTAAAAATTTTAAGGTGCCAGTGGCATCTTAAATAATTTTCTAATTGGAATGTCTTATGACAGTCTTAGAAATCTGGAGATAAACGGCTAGCTAAGAAGCTATGATTAGTAAAGGCTAGAAAAGTAAAACTTTCTAATAAGACTGAAGTTCTCGTATGAGTGTGTTTCATGTTTGATAATTGCAGTCATCGTTGCTTTTGTTGTGGTCATCCATTTACAATGCTTGGTGTCAGCTTATCTCTTGTAAAAATAAAATACAGTGTGTGTGTGAGTTGTGGGGGAAAAAAAAAGACTGAAGTTTTCTCCTTTCTACTTCCTAGTTGATTATGCAGGAGTAATATTAATTAGTGGATAATTGGGTGTCTGCTTTCATTCCATCACTTATCTTTACACTCCAGTTTCTCTTTACAGTTAAAGTAAAAACTAGTGAGATGATGTGGACACAAAACAGCAGTAAAACTTCAAAGTAAAGCCTACTCTTGCCATCTATCAACTTTACAATTTTAACTGGTATAAAATATATTAGCTTGGTGTATTAAAAATAATTGGATTTTCTTGCATTAATTAAGGAATCACACAATACTGTACATTTTCACTTCTACAGATAAAAGAAATAACTGAATATTCTTTAGTGTTTTGTTTCATAGGGGAATACTTTAGGAAGATTTTGTCAGTGTTTTCCTGAGGAGCACTCTAGGAATTCACATGTCCCTCATGATATTTTGAAGTTTAAAAAGTATATGAAAGAAGATATCTTTATGAAAAAGATAATGGCATGATTTCTCAGTGCATTTGACTGTATACAGATGAAATTCTGAAGTTACATATATAGTTGTTATTTGGAAGTGGTACTAGTGTGTTTATATTTTATTAGGACTCTGATTTTATATTATTCTGCAAATAGTAATGAAGAGCAGTACAAAGAGTTTTAGGTACAGATGATTGTAATGTAGCCTGAATGAGTGAAAGAGTAATCCAGTGGAGATACTAAGATCTTGAGAGAGGGCAGTGAGCACTGCATCATATGAAGACCTGTCAGTGACACAGTACATAGTGACAGGTCTCCGAGATTATTCCATCATGCTTTCCAAACTGGCTGAGCTCTACCTTGGCTTGTATGGGGCTGGTGAGAAGCCAAATTTCCTATGGCAAAGAGGGAGAACTTCTTTGGGTCCCTGTTACCACATGCTGTTTTTTCATTATAGCACGGGTAGCACAGAACTTGATAATGCGCTCCTTCTTTGGGTCCTTATCCTGACCTGTATGTCGGTAGACATCATGAAATCTCTCAAAACACTTCTTTTTTGTTCTGATAGGTTTTGAAGTTCTATCTGGAGTGCTGCTTTAGGTCCCGGTGGGTTCCGTTATCTGAAATATTCCAAGTTCTCTAACTTACACCCTTCTCAGATTACTCTGAACTATTGATACATTACAATAGATAAAAGTCTCCCAAATTAAAATTAAATTACTTCACAGTTGGAATTCTCTGGAATTGATTTTAGCAAACTTTTAAGAAGGGCTTTGTGAAATTTTACTCATTAAACTTTTCTGTGAAAGCAGTTTTGAATATCTCAAAAACTTAACTTTTTGCCTGTAAAATTTTAAACATTTCAGATGTTCATTTAGCATGACATGGGGAACGGACTTAACTTCTCTGTGCATCAGTGTCCTCATCTATAAAATGGTGTTGTCAGTAGTATCTATCTCATGGAGTTGTTTTGAGGATTTAATAAATTAATGTGTGTAAAGTGCTTAGACCACACATAGTAAGCCTTCAGTAAATGGTAGTTGCTATTATCATTATTTAAAGTTCCACCTGCTCAGATTTCTTGAGTATATGATCTTGTCCTTTACTTGAGCATGTTAGAGTTTTCAGTGTCAGGTCTGCACTTAGATCCTCTAAGTATTTTGAGGGCACATATCTCATTACAGTGCCTGCATCCCCCATCTTCATCTCACCATCATTCTGACTGCTCTGCTTTCAGGTGCTCTCTGCCCTAGCTTTTCCTATCAGTCACAGTTAGTTATCTTTTACTACACTCATGACCTCTCGGGGCCTGAAAAAGGCATGTGTTTATTATCCCTATTCTCTTGTTCAGTTTGAGTAGAATTCTTCTAAAGACACTGAACATCACCTCATTTCCCAACAGTTCTTGCATCCCATCGTCTGATCTTTCCATATTTATGTCTGGAGGCAAATACATAGTCATGGGGAGAAAGTTCTTAGTACTGTCTTTCTCTTACTAGGAGAAAGTAAGGAGTTTAAGGAAAGGAGATGTTATCTTCCAAAATTAGATTAAAATATGAACTTAAATCTGTAAATAATTTAAGTGCTACCTTCTTCTTAGTGTAAATAAATGAGAAAATGGTTTTGTTTTCCATCATTGATATAGGAAAAATCAATTCTAATACATATAGGGGAAAAGGGGAAACTTGGAATAATAGGAATATAAAAAGGTAAGCTAACTTGACTTTAGAAACAAAGATCAGGGAACTTGAAATTTCATGTGCCAAATGTTTACCATAATGCCTGACAAATAGTAAACATTCAAATTAATGGTATTATCACTATTAGTACCTGACAGCATTAATCATAGTACTAATTTTCATAATAAATATAGTAGATATTTTTAAATAGATTTCATATTTGTAAGTGAGAAGCTACAGAAGTTGAAGAAGTGAAAGAAAACAAATTTGTATTTAATTTACTGGGAGAAGCACTTTATAATTCTTGGAATTTTGTCAGCAACCCTAGAGATTAGATAATCATTATTCCCATTTTATAAATGAGAAAACACTCATGAAGCACTGAGAGACTGGTTCAAGGTTGGACAGCTAGTAGGTGGTAGAGCCAGGAATCAAATCTAGGTAGTCTGGGGGTTTCTGCTTCTGGCCATCGTAGAGTTTTAGGGACTGAATTTAACTTAAGGTGCTGACTAAAAACTGGGACAAAATATAGGAAGCTGTGGTTTTCAGACACTAGAAAACAGGTAGTACGTACTAGGCAGTGATCCCTAAAAGAAGGAAACAAATAAAATGAGCTCTGAGAGATTGCCTCATCTTATGTCCACCAGAGTGGAAAGGCCACCTAATGCGTGGTGCATTGCATAGAAGACTCAGAAGGATTTTATCTCAGTAGTAGGGCCAAATTAGCCCCACAATAGTGGCTGCTCTGGTTCTGCCTAACAAGTGTAAAAGAAAGATTTGAAAGGATCAAACTATTCCTAAGTAACTTAACTGAATAATAGAACAAAGATTTAAACGTACCTAAAGGAATACAAAAGAACCTAACATTAAAATGAAATAAAATAAAAATAAACTTCAGAATGTCTGACATCCAGGATAAAAGGACTGGGTTCATAGTTGTATTCTACCAAACATTTAAGGAAGAAATTATACCCCGTCTTTACAATTTCTTTCAAAAGATAGAATCAGAAGGAATCTTCTTAATTCATTCCATGAAGCCAGCATTACCCTAATACCTAATCCAAACAAAGACGTTACAAGAAGACTATAGACCAGACTCTCCCATGAACAAAGATGCGAGAATGCTCGATGCCACGTCGTTAGATCCCACATGCCGTGGAGCAGCTAAGCCCGTGTGCCACAACTCCTGAGCCTGTGCTCTAGAGCCTGGGAGCCACAACTACTGGAGCCAGTGCTCCGTAACAAGAGAAACCACCAAAATGAGAAGCCCGCACACCACAGCGAAGAGTAGCCCCCACTCACCACAGCTAGAGCAAGCCCGTGTGCAGTGACAAAGGCCCAATGCAGCCAAAAATAAGTAAAATAAAATTAAAAAATAATAAAGAATCCTCAGCAAAATATTAGCAAATTGAAATCAACAATGTATAAAAATAATAATGCATCATGAACAAGTAGGATTTATTTCAGGCGTTCAAAGCTGGTTCAACATTAGAAAATGAACTAATGTAATACATCACATCAGTAGGCCAAAGAAGAAAAATCACATCATCATATCAATAGATACAGAAAAAGTTGTTGATAAAAGCCAACACCCATTCATGATAAAACTGTCAGCAAACTAGGGCTAGAGGGGAGCTACCTCAACTTGATAAAGAACATCTATAAAAAAAAGTACAACTAACATCATACTTAGTGGTGTGAAACCAGAAGCTGTCCCACTAAAATCAGGGAACAAGGCAAGGATGTCCCCTCTTACCACTCCTTTTCAGTATTGTACTGGAGTCTTAGCTAATACGATAAGACAAGAAAAGGAAATAAAAGACATACAAATTTGGAAGGAAGAAATAGAGCTGTCTTTGCTTATAGATACATGATTGTGCAGAAAATCTGAAACAATCAATAAAAAACTCCTGGAACTAATCCAGCTTTTACAGTGGAGTTGCAGGATACAAGGTTAATATACAAATGGCAGTCACTTTCCTATATGACAGTAATCAACAAGTGGAATCTGAAATTAAAAACATCATTTGCATTAGCACCCCCTCCAAATGAAATACTTAAAAAAATATGTAGAAGATCTAAATGAAGATCTGATGAACATAATCAAAGGATGAATGGAGTGGTATTTCACCTTCATGGAGAGGAAGACTTAATGTTGCCAAGATGTCTGTGCTTCCCAGCTTAATCTGTAGATTAAGTACAATCCCAATCAAAACCCCAGCAAGTTCTGTGGATATTGGCAAACTGATTCTAAAGCTTATAGAGAGCGGCAAAAGACCCAGAATAGCCAGCACAATATTGAAGAACAAAGTTGAAGGACTGACTATAAAGCTATGGTAATCAAGACAGTGTGCTGTTGGCAAAAGAACAGACAAACGGATTAATAGAACAGACCAGAGAGTTGAGAAATAGACCCATAGAAATAGCATCATCTGTTCTTTGACAGAGGAGAAAAGGCAGAGTAGAGAAGAATTATCTTTTCAACAAATGATGCTAAAACAACTAGACATGCAAATGCAAAAAAAAAAAAAGTGGATCTAGACACAGACCATACAACTTTCCAGAAATTAACACAAAATAGATTATAGACCTAAATGTAGAACTTAAAATTATCAGACTCCTAGAAGATAATGTAGGGAAAAACCTAGATGACCTTGGGTTTGGTGATGACTTAGATACACCACCAAGATATGGTACTTGATACATGAAAGAAATAATAAGTTAGACTTCATTGAAGTAAAAACTTTCCACTCTGAAAGACACTCTATTTTTTTTTTTTTTTTTTTTTGCGTTACGTGGGCCTCTCACTGCTGTGGCCTCTCCCGCTGCGGAGCACAGGCTCCAGACATGCAGGCCCAGCGGCCATGGCCCATGGGCCCAGCCGCTCCGCGGCATGCGGGATCCTCCTGGACCGGGGCATGAACCCACGTCCCCTGCATCGGCAGGCGGACTCCCAACCACTGCGCCACCAGGGAAGCCCTGAAAGACACTCTAGAGAATGAGAAGAGAAGCCATAGGCTGGGAGAAAATATTTGAAAAAGATATATCTGATAAAGGACTGTTACCCAAAATATACAATGAACTCAAACTCAACAATAAGAAAACAAACAACTGGATTAAAAAAATGGGCCAAAGACCTTAACAAACATCTCACCAAAGAAGATATACAAATGGCAACTTAGCACCTGAAAAGATGTTGAACATCATATGTCATTAGGGAATTCAGGACTTCAAGGGAGATGACATGTGAATCTGAGATTGGAGGAAAAGGGGAGAGTGGAGGCTGTGTCCACGATCTTTACCCAGAGGATGGATAGCAGTGATTGAATATGAGCTCCTCCAGAACAGAGGTTTTATGATTGTAGTTGACCCTTGAACAACATGGGGTTTGAACGGTGCGGATCCACTTATACCTGGATTTTAAAAAATAAATACACATACAATACTGCATATAAGTGGACCTGCACCATTCAAACCCATGTTGTTCAAGGGTCAACTACACAATCCATGGTTGGTCGAATCGGCAGATGTAGAACCCGCCCATACAGAGGACTGATTTGAGCCCTTGGTTTTTGGTATCTGTAGCAGGTCCTGGAACCAATCCTGTTAGATACTGAGAGCCGGCTGGCTGTCTCTGCTTATCTGCTAGGTTCTCTAATGTACCCTTAATACCTAGAGCAGTGCTGCCTATGCAGTAAGTAGTCAATAAATATTTGTTGCATGAACGAATGAATAGAGAAGTTAGAAGGCAGTGATTACCAGTTTTGGGAGGAGTGA
Organism: Aethalodelphis obliquidens; assembly: GCF_003676395.1. NCBI lineage: Eukaryota > Metazoa > Chordata > Mammalia > Artiodactyla > Delphinidae > Aethalodelphis > Aethalodelphis obliquidens. Next base: position 38,800,161 of record NW_020837952.1, on the reverse strand, counting down.
CTTGGTAGAGAACTCTTGTTAAGGAGTCATAAATGTGAGATCTAATCCTGAATTTGGTATTAGCTAGCTCAGTCCAGAGCTTCAGCTCTCACTTCAACTATCACATAGATGCCTTTTAAAACTACTGGAGGAAGCAATAACATAGGAAACATGCTGGTCATGAACATTAGCTGTCTGATCCCATATGTAAAATGAAGACTACAGGATAAATTATGGTTACTAAATGCAATTTTATATATAACACTTAGCTCAGCACTTGATCCATATTAAGTACTCAGTAAAGGGCACCATTGTTTGAACCCGAGTTTGATATCGATGAGCTGCCACACCTCTGATATAGCACAGTGGAACAATATTTGGATTTCCTCATGCAAAAGCTAAGTGGTTTCTTAAAGATCTTCCAGCCCAGCCCTTCATTTTAACTGATGCCAAAGTGAAAAAGTGACTTCCACAAAGTCACACACCTGGCTGAAGGAAAGAGAATATGGAGGGAAAAAGGTAGTTGGGGACCAAACCTTGGGGGTAATGTTTATGTAAAGGATGGGAGGAAAAATAGGAGACACTAATTAGTTGAGTTTTTGAGGGCTTGACCCTGAATTTTACAGCTGCCTTCTATAATAAATTTTATTTTCTGGTAAGAAATGGCATTTGCCTTCTGTGGATAGCTCTACCTGTATTTCCCATTGACATCTTTCATTCAGCTTCAGTTTAATGTCCAAAACCTAACTGGAATCACTACATGTTAGAACTGAATAGGATCTTAGAGGGCCTCATTCTAACCTCTCATTTTACAGATGAGGAACACATTCTGCCCTGGGGTGGAGGTCTCACACTTCTTAGATTCACTTATAGCAAAGTGAGCAATCAGTTGTCCCTTGGGCCATTTTTGCCCAGGCTGCAGAGCATTACTTTAAGTCCTTTTGGCTTAGAGTGAGCCTGCTAAGCTCCTCCTGGCTACAACAACCCCTGGTGCTGTTTATAGCAGTGGCTTCTAACTTTCTTTTTTCTTTTTTTTAAACAACTGAATCTTTAAGTTAAATCACCTGAAGAAACCCCATATATAAAAAGAGACTAAAAAGAGGAGCTGCTGTGGTTAACAACAAAGGTTTGTTGGTGGTGATAGTAGGGGATAGGGAGTTGGGGAGATCAGCAGAGGGAAAGAATGAGGTTTGTTGTTTTGTTTTTTTTTTTTTTTGCGGTACGCGGGCCTCTCACTGTCGTGGCCTCTCCCGTTGCGGAGCACAGGCTCCGGACGCGCAGGCTCAGCGGCCATGGCTCACGGGCCCAGCTGCTCCACGGCATGTGGGATCTTCCCAGACCGGGGCACGAACCCGTGTCCCCTGCGCCACCAGGGAAGCCCAAAAGAATGAGTTTTACCGTGATTGTTTGGACCCGCATTCCTGGAGGTGAGGGGCCTCTGAAGTGCCTCAGAGGTTAGGAAGCAGTTTGAAATCCCCTGATGTGGGGGCCCGTGAGCTCTGTCGGTGACGGTTGGCGTGAATGAGAAGACCACTGGTGTTTTGTTCAACAAGTTCCTTGGTGATTTGTCTGCATGCCCTGGAGTAATGATTTTCAGCTCTTTCTTGGATCTGAGAATGAAGAACTAGGCCGTCACTACAACTAGGGCTTTAAGAAACTCTCAGCTATTATTTAAAAGCTCTCATCAGTCACATTTGTTGTTACTTATATGGACAAGCAGCTTTTTTTGTAAATTAAGTTGCCTTGGAATAGATGATTTTATTAGTATAGATATAGCCCAAGAATTACTGTCACATGAGGAAAAGCTTAGGAGTAATCAGTTTATGCAAGATCAATATGATCTTGCATAAACCCTTATAATGTTCTGATGAATTTAAAAATACTTGACATATTTTTAATTATTATTTTATAGTATTACTTATAATTTTGAATTTTAGTCAGCAACTGATGAAGCCCTGTGCTAGGCACCACGGGGAGATGGAGGGAAAATAGGACAAGGTTCTTGCCCTCACATTTGAGTCATGCCAAGTACAGAATGAAGAATGTGACATTTTAGGATTTTTTTCCTTTTTACTTCATTTTACCACCTGAGCTTTTTTTTTCATATTGTACAATTCTAAATTTTAATTTACTGACTTGTAAAGCATGTTCATGGCTGAAAATTCGATAATTTAAGGTTGTATGCTTTCTTTCAAATTGTCATCAGATTGCAAGACTGGAGAAAGATAAAGAAGAACTACATAACCAGCTGCTTAGTGTTGACCCCACAAGAGACAGCAAACGAGTGGAGCAACTTGTTCGAGAAAAAGTCCATTTGTGTCAGAAATTAAAAGGTTTAGAGGCTGAAGTAGCAGAATTGAGAGCTGAAAAAGAAAATTCTGGTGCTCAGGTAGAAAATGTCCAGAGAATTCAGGTGCGGCAGTTGGCTGAGATGCAGGCTACAGTCAGATCCCTGGAGGTAAGGTTTTAATTGCTTCCCGGTAGACTATCGCGTACTTTTTTTAAAGTGCAGTTGACAAGCCTTTGATTTTTTTTTTTTTTTTTTTTTTTTGGCGGTATGCGGGCCTCTCACTGTTGTGGCCTCTCCCGTTGCGGAGCACAGGCTCCAGACGCGCAGGCTCAGCAGCCATGGCTCATGGGCCCAGCCGCTCCGTGGCATGTGGGATCTTCCCGGACCAGGGCACGAACCGGTGTCCCCTGCATCGGCAGGCGGACTCTCAACCACTGCGCCACCAGGGAAGCCCAAGCCTTTGATTTTTTAGGGCATAAATGTCTGCTCACCAATCTAACGCTGACGCATTTGTGGAATCCCAAGAGTATATATACTTTTTGTAAAGAAGAAAGCTCTTGATTCATAAGCAATAGCTATGCTACCATATTTACAAGGGGATTATTTATTCTTTGGGAGTCACGTTGCCTATCTGAAATGATTTAACTTTTACAGTGCCACAGAGTAGAATATACAAAATTCAAAAAAAAATGGAGTTTCTGAAGACTAAAGTCATCTCAAACCAGAAAGAGCAATTTCTTTCTAGTTATTTCCTTACACTGGGATTCAAGATCTTAAAATCGTAAATCCTGTTTCAACAGAAATACCATACTTATATTATGACAGCTTCTTGCCGGAGTTACAAAATTGAACTTGGCTACTAATGCATATAAGCCTTTACTGAATTATTTCCCTGAGTTCATTAGAGAAAGAAAAGAGCTGGCAGAGCTAAGCTGGTACTCCTAGAGGTATTCTCCTATGAAAGTTCTTGTTTCTGTCGTTGGAGAGGAAAAACTTTTCTTTTACCCTCTTAGGTTCAGAGTTTAAGGGTTGTGAATTAAACGGACAACAGACAGATTAGCAAGAGAAAAGATAGATTTTTATTCATGTACGTAAACAGGAGTTCACAGAAAAATGTGACTCAAAGAGGCAGTAGTAGTTTGGGGCGTATATACCATTCTAATAAGGAAAAGAGAGGGGGAGAAAGGACACTTATAGGAAAAGAAATGACTTTTAGGAAAGATAAACGGGCCCTTAGGAAAACAAATGGCAGATATGATAATTTTGTGATGTTGTTTGTGTAGGTGCTTTCTTATCCTGGTGTTGACTTCTTGTCTTCTGTGATAGAAGTTGGCCTTCCCTAGTTATGAAACCCCTGCGGAGGGAACTTCTAACACTTAAATTCTTTTTTTTTTTTTTTTTTTTTGCGGTACGTGGGCCTGTCACTGTTGTGGCCTCTCCCGTTGCAGAGCACAGGCTCCGTACGCGCAGGCTCAGTGGCCATGGCTCACGGGCCCAGCCGCTCTGCAGCATGTGGGATCTTCCCAGACCGGGGCACGAACCTGTGTCCCCCGCATCGGCAGGTGGACTCTCAACCACTGCGCCACCAGGGAAGCCCTAAATTCTTTTTAGAGGCTTTACTTTTAGACAGATAAGAGGAGTTCAGGAAAAAACTTTGTCCTGTGTCTGTTGATTCTCAAAAGCCTTCACCTCCAAATAATTCTTATTCCACAGTGGCATGTTCTGGACCCCTTTACAGTTTTATTGAGATAATGCTTATTCCTCCTAGTCCTTAGTGTCTTACGTGTAGCAAATATACTAGTTTGATAGTTTTTAAAATTTTATTTTGAGCAGTCCAAAATGTTTTGTTTTCTTCAGAATAGTTGTGAGGTAATTTGAACTGGAGGGAAATTAGTGTGCACCTAGTTTGTAATTAAAATCCAATATCCAAATCCAAAGTGGTGATTTTTTTCTGGACAGCAAACTGGTACAAGAAGTACATTAATATGTTTTGAAGAGTAGAAGTCACCTTTTTATTTTTTGGATGAAGCTTCTGGCAGTATTTAGTGGTTTCCTGAATTTAAATTGTCAGTATCATTGGACCTTAGACATGAGGCAGTTCAGAATGAAGTGTTTATGTTGCCATCCTTCTATCCTTAACGTATTTACACAGTGACAGTGGGATGACTGCGATTGAGTATGGTATGTGATCTCAATGTGAAACTTTGCATTGAGGTCATTTAGAGTGATTATTTTCAGGACCAGATGAATGATGACAAAAGATGGGAGGTTCTTTCACAAGAGCCTGTATTTCATTTTATCATTTGTCAGATGAAATGAAAATACACACATGACAGGTAGCCTGCCTTTCTTTGATTTTTTTTTTTGTCTATCATTGTGCCTGAAGAGTATCATTTTTTATGTGAGGAAAATAGGGGGTTTTTTTTTTCTGAATTATTTGCTGAATACACTCCTTATCATATTTACGATATATAGGAAATGAGCTCTTGCAGAACTGAAGCTTATCCTTTAAATGCAAAATGTTTTCATTTTAACTATTTTGAATAGAAGTATTTTTAAAAAGCATTTAGTTTTCCCTTTCTAATTAAAGAGTACTATGAGTATTACCAACTGGAAATTTTCTTGACAGCTTACTTCATTAAGAATATTATGTGATGAGTTCAGGAGCTATTGAGTTCTTTGCCCATACTTCCAGAAGCTCCAGATTAGTCGAGGATTTTGAATTTTTAATCTCTTGGGGATTGTTTTCTAATCTCCATTGATTTTAGATTTTCAGTTCTCACTTCTTACTACTACACGTAAGCCCTCCCCTCTACCTTGTAATATGCTTTTTCATATCTGCTGTGTACTTGAAATCCACCAAAATGCTTGTTTGAATTATGTCCACAATAGTAGTAAATAGGTATCAAGTGAGTGTGTTAGGTTCTCTCTCTCATGAGAGAAGTGTATGGGTTTTATCTTGGTGGAGGCTGTTGATAAGTTGTTTGTCCAGATAACTTTGTTGCATATTTCCTGGAGCAAATATCTTGCATATGAATTCTACCAATTGCTTTGTGAAAACTCTTGTTACTTCGGTATATGTTAATATTGTTGAGGTTTTGAATAATTTTGGGTAGTATGATTATTACATTTATTTAAATAGTGTTTATTTTGTTTTTATATAATTGAAAAATTGTCAACAAATTTTAAAATATTTTATTTTAATAAAAGGCTGAAAAACAGTCAGCTAAACTACAGGCTGAACGCTTGGAAAAAGAGCTACAATCAAGCAATGAACAAAACACTACTTTAATTAGTAAATTGCATAAAGCTGAACGGGAAATAAATACATTGACCAGTAAAGTAAGTTGTCTTAAGTATTTGCTTTATTCTTTAGAATGCTTGAGACTGTATAATGACAAAGGAATTTTGTGTTTCAGTAGATTAGTTCCCTACATTGAAGTCTCTTTTTTGATCTTATTCTACCTTCCAAATACATGTAGAAACTGACCAATTCTTTTTTTTTTTTTTTTAATTAATGTATTTATTTTTGGCTGTGTTGGGTCTTCCTTGCTGCGTGCGTGCTTTCTCCACTTGCGGTGAGCAGGGGCTACTCTTCGTTGCGGTGCGTGGGCTTCTCATTGCGGTGGCTTCTCTTGTTGCGGAGCACTGGCTCTAGGCGTGCGGGATTCAGTAGTTGGGGCACGAGGACTCAGTAGTTGTGGCTTTGGGGCTCTAGAGTGCAGGCTTAGTAGTTGTGGCGCACGGGCTTCATTGCTCTGCAGTGTGTGGGAACTTCCCGGACCAGGGCTTGAACCTGTGTCCCCTGCATTGGCAGGCGGATTCTTAACCATTGCACCACCAGGGAAGCCCCTGACCAATTCTTAACGGCTTTCATTGTGACCACTCTAGTCCAGTTTTTACAATAGCCTCCTAATTGGTCTCTTTACTCTCTACCCTGTCAGAGCTCTGTGTGATCTGGCCCCTGCAATCTTTGCTCAGCCGTCATAGTCCATTTTCCCTCCCGTTCACTTTGCTCTAGCCTCACAGGCCTTCTCACTCTTCTTTGAGCAAGCTTACTTCTACCTCAGGGCCTTTGCACTTGCCCGCCTTGCATGGTCTTCCCTCACATATGTATATAGCTTTCTTCCTCACCCATTTCTCTTTTTTTTTAATTAATTAATTTATTTTTGCTCACGTTGAGTCTTCGTTGCTGCATGCGGGCTTTTCTCTAGTTGTGGCGAGCGGGGGCTACTCTTCGTTGTAGTGCGCAGGCTTCTCATTGAGGTGGTTTCTCTTGTTGCGGAGCATGGGCTCTAGGCATGTGGGCTTCAGTAGTTGTGGCACATAGGCTCAGCAGTTGTGGCTCACAGGCTCTAGAGCGCAGGCTCAGTAGTTGTGGTGCACAGGCTTAGTTGCTCCACAGCGTGTGGGATCTTCCCGGACCAGGGATCGAACCCATGACCCCTGCATTGGCAGGTGGATTCTGTGTTTTGTTTGTTTGTTTGTTTGTTTGATACAGAAATATGTTTATTAATGCATTAAAACCAAATCTCATGATGAGTTTAAAAATTACTGTAATTTTGAAGCAGTGATAAGTATTAATGATATTTTGAAATATCTACAAAAAATGTAATATGATATGAAAATATCTGTTGCAGGTACTGTTAATACTACGATGCTTTGTAGTCAGCATTCATAGTTGAAGTGGAAGGTAGATTCTTAACCACTGCACCACCAGGGAAGCCCCTCCTCACCCATTTCTGATGTTGCCTTATCAGAGAGGACTTTTTTTTCTTCACTTTGTAAAATACCATCTTCCTTCTTCCTCTGCCTTATTCTCTATCTTTTTTACCTGCTTTATATTTCTTCATAGCTCTTAACACCATCTGATATATTTGTTTATTTTTGTCTTTTCTTCTCCCTTTGCCTCAAATATAAGCTCCAAGACAGCAGGGACATTGCTTTTATTACTGTTGTATCTCTGGCTCCTGGAACAGTGCTGGCACACAGTAGACAATAAATATTTGTTAAATGAGTAAATTAATAGCAGCAGCATGATCTGCATTTGTTATTTTATTTTATTTATTTTTTTTTTGCGGTACGCGGGCCTCTCACTGTTGTGGCCTCTCCTGTTGCGGAGCACAGGCTCCGGATGCGTAGGCTCAGCGGCCATGGCTCACGGGCCCAGCTGCTCCACGGCACGTGGGATCTTCCCAGACCGGGGCACGAACCTGTGTCCCCTGCATCGTCAGGCGGACTCTCAACCACTGCGCCACCAGGGAAGCCCGCATTTGTTATTTTTAAAAGAATATAATGGTTTGAACACCTTTTTCCCAGGAACTTAGAGGTTTTTTTCCCCCTCAAATGCAATGTATATAAGGAATCCAGTAACCAGAAGTAGGATAGCAATGATGAAAGTATTTTATAGAATACCGCAGTGAATATCAGCTCTGGAGTCAGACATATTCAAATTCCATTTCTTCCCCTTGCTAGCTGTGTGACCTGGGCAATTTAATTTCTCTCTGAAGACTTTAGCATTTTCCTTTATAAAACAGACTAATACCTACTTTATAGAGTGTGGCAGAGATTAAATGAGATATTATGCATAAAGCACTTAGCATAAGGTCTAATATATAATCACCTGAATATTAGCTATTATTAGTAGTACTTGGGTCAGCTCTAAGAACTTGAAAATAAGACTGATGTCTGAATCAGTGAGATCATGTATTATATTTCTGTCAGAGCAGAGTTATGTAAAATCACCTTAAAAAACAAAATGGTTTCTAGACCAGAGGGAATTTATTGTAGCCTAGTAGAAATATATGAACTTATCTAGAGGAGTAATGCATTCATCGTAAATTCCTTGTCCACAGTCAAACAGTGTTTATGACAGAGGCAAGAGAGAGTTTTAGTTGGCAGAGTGTGAGTATTCTGGTCCCATTGAAGAGATCATTCTTACTGTGGAAAGGAATACCTCAATCTATTTTAGTTTGTGGCCATGAAATAATCGATTCATCCCATTCCTTTTGTTCTGACTGCATGAGCCCTAAGCAACTTTCTGACTGTTATGTGATTTCCTCTGTAATTTTGTCTACAGGGAGAGAGAACGCACTGGTTCTTCAGAGTTAGAGTATTCTAGTTTCCATTATAGTTTTTTCTCGCAATTAATAAACTGACATTCTGGTTTTATAGATCACTCTTTGTAAACTTTAGTAATGTGAGTTCAACCTTGAGAGTGGTCTTTAAGTGTGGTGACAAAATTTGATTTCTGTGCCTGAAAAGCCAAAGCCAGAATATTAGATGTATTAGATGCCACCCTTGGGAGATAGTCTACCCAGTTTTTTCTATGGCAAATACATACTCTTTTACACTTCCAGATTGTATGTTTATTAACACACATTGCTAAGAGTTGCCTGTCTTTTTAAAGGCATACTTGCATTGTTATGCATATAAATGGTTTATTAAAAAACACCCACCAACTTCAGACAAACCAAGTTTTCATTTGAGATCTTGCATATAAAAAGATTTCATTGGAAGGTTAAATTTTAAAATAACGTTTCAAACATTGTCACAGTTATCTTTGCAACTTGAAATTTTCATCCACATTTTGCAATTCTCACAAATGGTTGTTTGCAATGCAGAGGAACACCTGGGGTGTATTTGTCTAAGTTATTCAAATTTGTGAATGTTTGTTAGGTTTTTGAACAGAGTTATGTCATTGTGACTATCGGTGTCTTGGATTAAAAAGTATTACCAAAGATGGCCTAAAAATGATGACCTTAAAGATATCTAATATTCAATGAGATAAATTCTTCCTGTTATGAGGTGTTTGAGCTTTAGAACTCCAATAAAATGTACAGTTTTAAGGAAGTCATCCCACAGAATTACCTTATTAGCTAAGTTTATGAGGTCATACCATCTCAGACCTTTGAAAAAGATCAGAGTTTGAGTACTGTCTCTTTGGAATTTACATCAAGAGCTTCTTGAGTAATACATTTTTTCAACTTTATTTGAACTTCTGGCTTATGTATATTGTTTTCTCTGTGTGTGTGTGTGTGTGTGTGTGTGTGTGTAATAGATTCTGAACCCTTATAAAATGCTTACTGTTGCTACTTTGTTACATTTCTTAAAGTTTTATTAGTACTAGCTAATATTCTGAGTACTTCTGTTGTATCAAAAGCATAAAGCAAATTCACAATGTAAAGACCAGAATCTACATGGAAAACATATTGTGGAAAAATAAAAGCAGAACAGGGAAGCTTGGCACACGGAAGCTTAAGAAGATTGTAAATCTCTTCAAATTATTTTCAGCATTTTAACATTGTGCATTTTATTTAAGAAAAGATCCCTAGTTTTCCTAGGATTTTTGATGCTTGATTACAAAAGTTAAGAACTAGGAATCTAGAGGCAGAAAGAAACTTTATTATAACTATTTGGGATTTGGTTCATATTACTCATAGAAAGTGTTTTTATTCATCATATCTAATAAATATTCATATACGTTTTTCCATTTTTAATAAATAAAGTAATTTTAATATCATTTTGGAAGTTAATTACTATTAGTGTGAGTGCATTCATTATTTCAGTATTTTAGAAATGTGGCACTAAAGAAAAACTCATCCGGGTCCATAAATAAGTTAATTTGAATGCATGTTGCTTGAGCATATACCACTACTTTAATAATAGAAGTAGTTCTGAAGATAGACTTGTCGTTTGACTTCCGATCAGTGTTCTTTCAGTTTCACTGATTATAGTTTAATTGAAAAATGTTTTCTCATTTCAGTAAATCTCAGTGAATGAATTAAGAAATATGTTTTTTATATATTTTGTAGTTCTTCTTGTTGAAAGATTCTACAAAATAAGATGGCTCTGATTTTCCACCTCATATATAAAGCAGCTACAATGTGGTTTGCTAATGAACTGCTGTGTCATTCAAACCTTCTACAGTCAGTGTATAATAGCAGGTTATGATTACATTTGTCATAGAAAGTAGATTTTCATTGTAGTTGTATTTCTTCCAAATTTTAAAGCATTTATAAATTCTGTCCATGAAATTATAAAAACCCAATCTATAGAAAGTTTAAATTTTAAAATAAATACAATTTTTTAGCTGCTCTGAAAGTATTTCAAAGCTGCTTTGTAAACATTGTTCAATGAGACTTGCTTTCATAGCAAAGAACTTCAGAAAGATTTAAAAATGCAAATCTGATGTCAGCACAAGGTATTCATTTTGTGTTGTGTCATTTGAAAATCTACAGGTTAATTTGTGTCTTAGTGTGGTTATTAGCAGTACAAAGGCAGCACAGTACTTGACTTTCTTGTTTCCTTTAAGTGAGGAATTTGCAGGAAACCTTGTTATGTTTCCAAGACCTTTCATAGATGGAGTCTCCTCCAGTAAGACACTTCTGTTTCTCATCTTCACCCTCTTTGGCTCTAGGACCTCTTCCTGATTTATTTCTAACTCCCATCTCTAGTTTTTATAGCCTTTTATTGCACTCAAGTAAATTATCCTTTACCCTCTTGTTACCACCATCTTATATTTTACAGATTTGGCTTGTATATATTTGTGATTTTCTCCTCTGATTTCATGGTTTTATACATTAGTATAATATGTCAGAATGCAGGTTTATCTAACCTTTATATCCGTACTGGTTAACTCCTCATTATATAGTACTGTACCTAATTTTAGAAGCACCTCACCAAAGGGCAGGGATATGGAAACTGTTAAGAGAGTAGTACAGATGATTAGAGAGACAAAGCTTTCTTGTTTGCTGCTGTATCCCCAGCTCCTAAGACAGTGCTAGGGCACATAATAGGTGCTCAATAAATATTTATTGAATGAACAAAGGAATACTACTTCAAAAAATTTTTTTGTTTATTTTTGGCTGCATTGTGTCTTCGTTGCTGCATGCGGGCTTTCTCTAGTTGCGGTGAGCAGGGGCTACTCTACGTTGCGGTGTGCGGGCTTCTCATTTCAGTGGCTTCTCTTGTTGTGGAGCATGGGCTGTAGGTCACGCGGGCTTCAGTAGTTGTGGCACGTGGGCTCAGTAGTTGTGGCTTGTGGGCTCTAGAGTGCAGGCTCAGTAGTTGTGGCGCACAGGCTTAGTTGCTCCGCAGCATGAGGGATCTTCCCGGACCAGGGCTCAAACCCGTGTCCCCTGCATTGGCAGGCAGATTCTTAACCACTGCACCTCGAGGGAAGCCTAAGGAATACCACTTATGAACTATAATTATTCAGCTTTCAAAAGGAATGTCTCAGGGAAAAGCTGAGATTGGTATGTGGTTAATTATATGGAAAATATTGACAATTAGTTACATTCACCTTGGGGCTTTAAAAGAATCAGGTTTGGGCAATAAAGGTTTAAATTAGATTCATACATTTTGTACTTGTTTATCCCACTACCAGCATACACACACACACACACACTATTTAGTCAACTTCAATAGATTATTCTTTCTTGTCCCCTTTGTTAGTCCTTTGCCTCTTAATTGGTTTCTTTACTTTCAGTTTCTTAATCCAGCACACTTGCAATTAGAGTTAACTTTCTGAAACAAAGTTGATTGTGCCACCTTCAGCAGCTAAGAGGATATACAGCCCTTTTGTATGGCATATTAAGTTTATTCCCTGCCACTCCACAGTTTTCACATCTTCCTCTGCTCTATCTATGACACATTGTTCATTGTTTTCCAAGCAGACCAGGTGGCGTTCTACCTTTATAACATTTTATATGCTGTTCCTTATACCTAAAATGCCATTTTGTCACCAGCAGTTTTTTTTAGAGGAAGGTTTCAATTTTTTTTTCCCTGAGGATGTTTCAGTCATTGACTATTAGATTTTAGGTACTTGCAGTTAAGCCTTTAAAGGCAAGATTAAGCCCGATGACCCCACCTGCTATTGAAAGAAATGACTCAATTCTGTTAGGAAGAGACTGTTTTCTTGGTGCTGAGTACTGTTCCAGGAACTGAAGCATCTTCCTTGCTGGAAGGTGCTTATACTCTATACTCTGCTACCAAAGTGTTTTCTCATTTCTACTAATGTTTTTGGGTTAGCATTTAGTGGCAAGAAAATGACCAATAGTAATTTCAATTTCTAATTATCAACAGGTAAAAGAACTTAAACATTCAAACAAACTAGAAATAACAGACATCAAACTGGAGGCAGCAAGAGCTAAGAGTGAGCTAGAAAGAGAAAGGAATAAAATTCAAAGTGAACTGGATGGTAATATATGATTTCCCATGCTTTTTACTGTTACTTTCACATATAAACTCAAATTACTAAAATAGATCAAACTGAAGTTTATTTCCAATTTTAAGCTTAATTGAATTTTAATTTTAGAGCACACATATGTATTGTTTTTATTTGTATGTTAAATGTTCATTCTGTGATGTAACTTTTAAAAAAACAATCTTATGGTTATATCATTGTTATTTGATTAATACATAAATTAAGTGAAACTATAGATCGGATTCCATACTTCCTGGGTATATAACTTAAAATCTGTTTAGATCATGTGATTATTAATATCAGACCATTTAAAATCTAAAGAATATATAAGTGGGTTCCAGGTCCAGTTTTTAAGTTTAAAATTTTTTTTATGTAGACCCTAGGCCAGTTATTGGGCCTAGTTCAGCCTAAGCTTATTTTTAAACTCCAATTTAGTCTTAGAATGGCCTTCTCATCAAGATTTCTCAGAAATTATATTATTTCTGACTTTTATTAAGTACTTAAATAAGCTGCCTGGACCTGCAGCTGTCATGAAGTTGGTCTCTAGTTGAACTGGCCTCCAGTTTCAGTTTCAGACAGAGCTTATGATGAATGACTATTTTCATTATTAATTTCTACTTGATGTTGACTCACGGATTTTCATAGAGTTAGGGAGCATATTTTCTTTGGAACTTAAAGAGTTTGAGATCCAGTTTTGCATTCTTTTTAAACTTTGAGTTAGATATGAATTTGTTTTAGTTATTCCATATGCAAAATACTTGTCATTTCATTACAAGGAAAATTTGTGAATTCATTGGACAAACTTGAAAGTGTCCAATTTGTATTAGATATCTAACAGTTCTGATAAGTTTCAAAAGCTTCTGTGATTTTATTCACTCTGCTTTCCAGCTAGCTTTATGATGATGCTGTCTGTGGGATTTAGGTTACAGAACCCTTTTAGAAGTTACGTATTTAAACCTCTTTCAATATTACCCAGGTTGATGTCCCCAGCTCTCACGATCCAAATGAGTAAATGTATATAACCTTTTGTTAAAGTGTTTTTGTGTGAGTGCTTAATAAAATGACAAATTAAGTCTGAGTAGTAGTCTTTTTCGTTAAGAAAAGTTTACCAACAAAGTAAAGATCTTTGAGATGTGTATCTGGAGAGACTTACTTTCTATATTCTTTCGTCTTATCAGCTTACGAATATTTGCTGTTAATTGCAATTTTTCTTCTTAATAACATTGAATACAGTACAGTTTTCTCCTTTAAAAAAAATACTAGGATTACAGTCAGACAATGAAATTCTCACATCAGCTGTTGAACACCACAAAGTGCTTTTAGTAGAAAAGGACCGTGAATTAATACGTAAAGTACAAGCTGCCAAAGAAGAAGGTTACCAAAAACTTGTGGTATTACAAGATGAAAAGTAAGTACCTAATTACCTTATTTTGTGTTAAATCTCCTTGCAAATGAAAACATTTTGCTGTCATATCATCCTTATTGTAGTTCTTGTAATATAATTATCATCTGTTGTTTTAGGCTAGAACTTGAGAGCAGATTAGCGGATTTAGAGAAAATGAAAGTGGAACATGATGTCAGGAGGCAATCTGAAAAGGATCAGTGTGAAGAGAGATTGCGAGCTTCACAGATGGCAGAAGAGTCGGCCAGGAGGGAACTTCAGAGTATTAGGTTATATATGCATATTTTTTTAAACTTCATTTTGAAATAATCTCATAGCCAACAAAACATTGTAAAACTAGTACAGAGTATTCGCATATAATTTTCACCCAGATCTCCATATCTGAATTATTTTGATACCTTTGTTGGTTTCAGTTGGCCATATGTGAGTGTGTCTGTTTCTGGACTCTGTTCTATTCCATTTATCTGTATGTCTGTCTTGACAGCAATATCACACTCTCTTGACTACTGTAGCTTCATAGTAAGTTTGATTCAGGTAGTGCAAGTCTTCTACCTTGTTCTTTTTTGGCAAGATTGTTTTGGCTCTTCTAGGTCCTTTGCCTTTCCTTGTAAATAATCAGCTTATAACCATTTTCAAAAAGGCTTAAGATTTTGATTGGGATTGCACTGAATTTGTAGCTCAGTTTGAGAAGAGTTGTCATCTCAACAGTATTGAGTCTGTCCAATCCATGAATATGCCCTATCTCTCCATGTATTCAGATCATCTTTAATTTCTGTCATCAGAGTTTTGTAGTGTTCATTGTATATATCATGCTCATATTGTATTACATTATAATTCTAAGCATTTTTATGTGATTATAAGTGGAGTTATGTTTTAAAATTTTACTTTCTAATTGTTTATTGCTGACATATAGAAATATAGTTGAGGGGCTTCCCTGGTGGCACAATGGTTAAGAATCCGCCTGCCAACTCAGGGGACACCGGTTCGAGCCCTGGTCTGGGAAGATCCCACATGCCACAGAGCAACTAAGCCTGTGTGCCGCAACTACTGAGCCTGCACTCTAGAGCCCGTGAGCCACGACTGCTGAGCCTGTGTGCCGCAACTACTGAAGCCTGCACTCCTAGAGCCCGTGCTCTGCAACGGGAGAGGCCACTGCAATGAGAAGCCCATACACTGCAACGAGGAGTGGCCCCCGCTCGCTGCAACTAGAGAAAGCCCGCGCACAGCAACAAAGACCCAGTGCAGCCAAAAATAAAATAAATAAAATAGATACAACATTAAAGAAATAAAAAATGTTTAAGAAATATAGTTGATTTTTATGTATTGACCTTGTATCCTATGACCTTACAGAAGTCACGTATTTTCTACTAGCTGCTTTGTGGGTTCTTAGTTTTCTAACGTCATGTTGTATATGTTGTATTTCCTTTTAGTTTACTTGTTCATTTTTTGGTTTTGGTGTGTTTTTTTGAGGATTTAAGTAGGTTTTATTTTTTTGATAGTATTTTTTTCAATAGATCTTTATTGGAGTAAAATTTTTTGAGTTGGGAATTTAATTCAACTAATGTTCATTCTTTCATCTTTATTGGTAAAAGTATCATGCTGAGAATTTTCTTATCACTGCTTTTTAAATGTATCATATAGATTTTGATATGCAGTGTTTTAATTATCATTATTTTTTAGAAATTCCCTAATTTCAATTTGCATCTTCCTTTTCACCCAAGAAGCAATAGAAGGTATAGTTGTTTAATAGAAGGTGAAACTAATAGTTTTCTAGGGCTGCCACAACAAAATACCATAGACAGGGTAGTTTAAACAACAGAAATTAATTTTCTTACAGTTCTGGAGGCTAGAAGCCTCAGAGCTCAATGTGTTAGCAGATTTAGTTTCTCCTAAGGCCTGTCTCCTTGGCTTGCAGATTGGTTGCCTTCTTACTGTGTCCTCACAGGGGCTTTCCTCTGTGTGCATGTATCCCTGGTACTTCTCCCTCTTATAAGGACACCAGTCGTAGGATTAGGACCCACCCATATAACCTCATTTAACCTTCGTTACCTCTTTAAAGGCCTTGTCTCCAAATACAATCACGGGTAAGTGATTGAAGGATTTTGAATTTCCAGGTGATAGGGCTTTCTTGTTTATTTTGTTGTTAAATTTTAGTTTTATTTCATTGTGGTCAGAGTATTGATTCTGTTATTTCTGCTTTATGGAACACTCTAACGTTTTCCTTGTGACCTAATATCAAGGCCAGGACTACGGTAAAGCCAGTGAGGCACCCAGGGTGCAAAATTTAAAGAGGTACTCACTCTTATGTGTTGACATTGGACTTGCAGGAAACCTGGGGTGAGTCTCCTTAAATTTTTCACTCTGGGCACCTCACTTGCCTTATCTCAGTCTCAGACCTGTAATACATGATTGATTTTTATGAGTGTTACATAAGGACTAGTAAAGAAAGTACTCAATTATGAGTATAAAGTTTGAAATATACATCCATAAGATCTACCTTACTAACTATGATGTTCAGGTCTTCTGTATACTTTTTTTGTCCACTTCATTTGTCTTGTACAAAGAGTGATATATTAGTCCCCTATTATTGTGTTAGTGTGTTTCTATCTATGACTCCTTAAATTTCTTGTAATTTTTTTGCTTCATAGGTGATTGATATATTATTTGGTATATAGATAATCATAACAGTTATACTTTAATTATGAATTGTGGCTTTTAGCATTTAAAAGTACTTTTCTTTTTGTCATTTAATTTTTTTTGCTTGAATTCCACCTTGTTTGATATTGTTATTACTCCTATTTTATTTTACAATTGTTGATCTGTTTTTTCATAGATTTCTGACAGCTTTTGCTGTAGATTTTTTTAGGTGCATATATATTCATGGTTACTTGTTATTTTTCCTTTAATGTTTTATCTTGAATTTTATATGGTTTAATATTAACATTTCTACTGTTTCTTTCCTTTTGCTCATATTTGTGGTACATCTTTTCACTTTATTTTCAGCTTTATTTATTGTTTTATTTTAAATGTGTCCCTTATGGACAAAAAATATTACAATACCTTTTAAAAATACAATTTGGGGCTTCCCTGGTGGAACAGTGGTTGAGAGTCCGCCTGCCGATGCAGGGGACACGGGTTCATGCCCCGGTCCGGGAAGATCCCACATGCCGCGGAGCGGCTGGGCCCGTGAGCCATGGCCACTGAGCCTGCGCGTCCGGAGCCTGCGCTCCGCAACGGGAGAGGCCACAACAGTGAGAGGCCCGCGTATCACACACACAAAAAAGATTTGAATGATAGTTTCTTGAGCAGTATGTTAACTCATTGCGGAGCACAGGCTCTGGACGCACAGGCTCAGCGGCCATGGCTCACGGGCCCAGCCGCTCCGCGGCATGTGGAATATTCCCGGACCGGGGCATGAACCCGTGTCCCCTGCATCGGCAGGCGGACTCTCAACCACTGCGCCACCAGAGAAGCCCCTAAGGTTACTTTTTATTTGTAAAATGTAATTATCCCTTAGAATCCTAAATGTAATGATCTTAAATCATGGACTAATTTTCTTCTTAAAAAAAATCAAAAATCTCCTATCAGTTATGAATTCTAACCCAGCACTGCTTCAGCAAAGTGAACTGAAGAAAATTTTGTAGATCATCTCTTATAGTCTACCAAAATGGTGTTCTTACTCCTTTCATGTTTACTGATAGTCAGATACTCTTTACCAATGGTTTCTTTGGCTTCAGTTTCTATAGGTAGGGCATTTTTGTTTCTCTTCATATCTACATAATTATTTAGAAAGTATTCAGGCCACTAATGCTTTCATAACTCGGTCCTGTTTCCTGTTGATTTATCATGTGTATCCAAAATCTCGACCAGAGCTAAGATATACTTGGGGCCTAACTTTTCTAACTCTGGACTGGAGCTAGGACCCATGGTGTTTTCTCCCCTATTTTCATCTCCATGGTTCTGTAGAAAGAAACCTTTATTAACTCGGTAACCTAAAAGCTCCAAGTTAATAACAACCTTAAACATTTAAGGGAGAAATGCCCAGAAAGTTTGAGGGAGTAATAGTATAGCTAGAATTATGGAATAAGAGTATGATTGGTACTGTCAAAGGAGCACAGGAAGAGCAAGACTGGTCCTCTTCCTTTAGGTCCATTGTTTCTGGCGTTTGTATGTAAATATCTCAGGAGCAGTGTGTTTTATTGTTTCTTCCATATCATATTGTCCAACCACCTTGTGCATTTAAATGTGTAATCCAGGATTTGGGTTGGTTCATTCAGTCCAACAACAGATACTTACTGAATTTTTTTTTAATAGATCTTTATTGGAGTATAATTGCTTCACAATACCATGTTAGTTTCTGTTGCACAACAAAGCGAATCAGCCATATGCACACACATGTCCCCATATCCCCTCCCTCTTGAGCCTCCCTCCCACCGTGTCTATCCCACCCCTCTAGGTCATCGCAAAGCACCGAGCCGACCTCCCTGTGCTATGCTGCTGTTTCCCACCAGCCAACTATTTTGCATTTGGTAGTGTATATATGTCGATGTTACTCTCACTTAGCCCCAGCTTCACCCTCCCACCCCACGTCATCAAGTCTGTTCTCTATGTCTACCTCTTTATTCCTGCCCTGCAACTAAGTTCATCAGTACCTTCTTTTTTTTTTTTTAGATTCCATATATATGCGTTAGCATACTGTATTTGTTTTCCTCTTTCTGACTTCACTCTGTGTGACAGACTCTAGGTCCATCCACCTCACTACAAATAACTCAATTTTGTTTCTTTTTATGGCTGAGTAATATTCCATTTTGTGTATGTGCCACGTCTTCTTTATCTCTTCATCTGTCAGTGGTCATTTAGGTTGGTTCCATGTCCTGGCTATTATAAATAGTGCTGCAGTGAACATTGTGGTGCATGTCTCTTTTTGAATTATGGTTTTCTCAGGGTATTAGTGTTTAAAGCACAGCCTAGGCCTTTGAGAATATTGTCTTCCCAAGAAGCATTTCTAATTGGGTTGAAAAGGCATGCTAATAATGCTAAACTATAACTAGTACGTGCCAAGCAAATTATATTTGAGGTAAATGAAGGATTTTTAAAAGGGAAGTTTGAGGGCTTATCCTGTCAGAGCTAATTAAGTGTATAGTCTTTCTCATGAGGTTAGTTAGTCCCTTGGTCACCAGGGATACACTCTGTTTTAAGGTTTTGGCCGAGAATGTATCATTCCTTTTGAAAAGGACAAAAATTGTGTAAGTGTGCATTCATCTCAGGGATGAAAACTCATAATATATTTTATAGAATACAGTATGGTGTCTGTACTAGATAGTTTTCTTTTAAATTCTGAATTTAAAATCAGTATAATTATGGCATAATGAAGTGGGAGACAGAGATACTTACTTGGGTGTGAGAAGACCTGGGTCTCATCACACTTGGTAGCTGTGTGATTTGGGCCTAACTTTGCTAAGCCTCAACCTCTTTTTCTGTATTATCTGGAATTATAAAGATGACTCTGCTTACTTCCATACAACTGTTATGAGAAATTATTACAATTGGCCAACTTAATTAAATGCCTCTTATACTATAGACATCATGGTAGGCATTTAGGATACATTTAGGAGCTCTATAACCCAGTAGAGTGAAGGTGAAGTAGCAGTATATCTGAAAGCATTTTGTAAATTGTGAAATACTGTATGGCTATAAGATAGCTTCTCCTAAACTGGACTCCTTTCTCCTGCCTTACTGACCCACTAGGCACTCCTCCACCAAAGCCATTTTTTCAGGCTGTTCCCTGTGTTTATCAAGATCCTACCCATCAGAGTTTTATCTCCATGTAGTAGTCTCTCATCCTTCTAGATAGACTTGATTTCTCATCTTCTCTATGCCCATAGTTTGTAGATTTTTCCATAGCAAAAGCAGAAATTTGTTACGTTTTAATTATATGTGGACACAGCTTAGTTGCCTGAAGTCAAAATCTTTGTCTTTGAATCTACCACTTTATATAGCACAGTGCCTTGTGTCAATATGGGCACTCAATAATATGATTGTCTAATTCAGTGAAATATATGAACTACGGATTTTTAGTAATGTCTTTTGTTGGGTTGTGATTTTTAGGTTAAAACTTCAACAACAAATTGTGAATATTGAAAATGCAGAGAAAGAAAAAAATGAAAATTCTGACCTGAAACAGGTATTATTTTAGCAAACATTTTGCTTTTATTTTTTAAGTGCTTCTTTAAATCTGTGTTTTTGAATCTTTATTGGAATTGTATATATAAATATTCTGAAAATATCACTCCAATTGATAATGAATTGATGAAGTTGATACGTAAAGATAAAATGTTTAGACCTCTTTAAGCTCTTGTTTAGTAAGCTTCTTTTGTTTTTCTTAAGATATTTATATGCTGCAGCTCATGATGAATTTTTTTTAAATTATAGTTTAAAGGGCAGTATTTTGAATTACTTGTGTGATTGACTTGTAACTTTGCATTTCTTATTCCATGAGCTATTTTTTATTATATCCCTATGAAATCTAAGAGTTGTATTTATGGAAGGAAATTCATATTTTAATTAAAGTTGTTTGGGTTCGGGAAAGATTTATATGGGCAAAACAAATTATGAGGAGTGAAAATTCCATTTTTAGGATTTATGCTTGCATGCTAGCTGGCATTGCTTTGCATGTATAGTTATGGTTTCTAAGTTCCAAGTAGGAGGGCATAATGTGTGATACTCTGAGAGAGTTATCTAGTTTCATTGACATTGGGCTTTCTGTCATCCTGTAGATATGGAGAAGTATTAAGCTCTTTGAAAGTTGCTTGTTCAACCAGCTGTAATACAAGTTTTATATTTACCGCTGCAGTTAAAAGGACTGAATAGTTCTTCATGGAGAAATTCATTCTAAAATAGAAATCTGAGACATACCTTTTTACTTTATTCTTCTGACAGTTGCTCTTTGGACCTATACAGTTCTGTATGTGGCTTTGCTACCATCAGGAAGTAATGGAATTATTTCCCGTTTATTGTGTAAAGAATCTGGTTTCTTTTGGCTCTTGAGTCTTGTAATGGATTCTTTTGATCTGAAGTCACTTGACTCTCTGCCTCCAAACTTCTCTCAAGAGAATGGCTTAGAGAGGTAGAAGAAAGTGAAAGAAAAATGAATACTTGTTTATTAATTGGTAAAATGGCTTTTGCAAGAATTAGGTGTAAGTATGTCCCAAATGAATTATTTGGATAAGACTTAAGAGCAATGTGAATCTCCTAGCCTGTTAATCTGTAACTAGATAATTAGCTACTTTTCATGAGAAAAAGTACTCCCAGATAAAGGTAAACTGGGATGAAGAAGCCTGACATTTCACAGTTTGATAAATGGTTCTAGAGGCCAAGGAATCCCTACCATTCATTAGGTTTCTCTGAGCATCTTTCTTCTGCCCAACACTCCATAAAATGCTTAAAAACTACTCAAAAACAATGTGAGAATGATCCTATCTGCATTTATGACTCCTGACTATTCAGAGAGCAGAACCTTTGGAAGGGTTGCTAATCACAATGTTGTGGGAGTGGGAGAATGGATTTTCTTAGCAGCTTTCCCAGCTTACCTTTTAAAATCTGTTCTTTCCTCGGAGGCTAGGAGACTAATATTTGGATTTTCTTTGCTCACCTCCCTGCTCTCCTTCTAATGACACTTCTCCCCATTTCTAGTACCTCTTCTGGCCTGCTTATTTGGGGAAGAAGAGAGAGGACTCAGTGGCAGATTGAGGAATAGGGTTCTTGATGGTCTCTGGTTATATTAAGATATGATCCTAATGCTGCTGCCTTTTTTTTTTTTTTAACGTTTTTATTGGAGTATAATTGCTTTACAATAGTGTGTTAGTTTCTGCTTTATAACAAAATGAATCAGTTATACATATACATATGTCCCCATATCTCCTCCCTCTTGCATCTCCCTCCCACCCTCCCTATCCCATCCTCTAGCTGGTCACAGAGCACCAAGCTGATCTCCCTGTGCTATGCGACTGCTTCCCACTAGCTATCTATTTCACATTTGGTAGTGTATATATGTCAATGCCACTCTCTCACTTCATCCCAGCTTACCCTTCCCCCTCCCTGTGTCCTCAAGTCCATTCTCTAGTAGGTCTGTGTCTTTATTCCCGTCTTGCCCCTAGGTTCTTCATGACCTTTTTTTTTTTTAGATTCCATATATATGTGTTAGCATATGGTATTTGTTTTTCTCTTTCTGACTTCACTCTGTATGACAGACTCTAGGTCCATCCACCTCACTACAAATAACTCAGTTTCCTTTCTTTTTATGTCGGAGTAATATTCCATTGTATATGTGTGCCACATCTTCTTTATCCATTCGTCTGTCGATGGACACGTAGGTTGCTTCCATGTCCTGGCTTTTGTAAATAGAGCTGCAGTGAACATTGTGGTACATGACTCTTTTTGAATTATGGTTTTCTCAGGGTATATGCCCAGTAGTGGAATTGCTGGACCGTATGGTAGTTCTATTTTTAGTTTTTTAAGGAACCTCCATACTGTTCTCCATAGTGGCTGTATCAATTTACATTCCCACCAACAGTGCAAGAGGGTTCCCTTTTCTCCACCCCCTCTCCAGCATTTGTTGTTTGTAGATTTTTTGATGATGGCCATTCTGACCGGTGTGAGATGATATCGCCTTGTAGTTTTGATTTGCATTTCTCTAACGCTGGTGCTTTTTATAATTTCATTTCAGGGTGTCCTGAAGGGCACATCAGTTGGGTGTGGCATTTGTGAGGGAAGATGCTTAGTGTCCTCTGTGTCTCTCATATTCTATTGCATTTGTTTAGTGGCCTTATATTTCTCTTCTTTCTTCTCTTTTAAGCAAATCAGTAGTTTGCAGATCCAAGTGACCTCACTTGCACAGTCAGAGAATGAGTTGCTGAATTCAAACCAAACACTGAAGGAAATGGTGGAGAGGTTAAAACAGGAATGCCGAAATTTAAGAAGCCAAGCTGAAAAAGCACAACTAGAAGTTGAAAAGTAGAGTTTGCTCTTTCTTTTTTATGTACAAACTGTTTCTTCTTTCTGCTATATTATATATAGTTCTTTTAATGATGATTCCAGTGTTGACTGTATTTTGGGAACTAGTTACAAATACCCCATTGACAGTGTACAGTGGTCTTAGGTAATATATTTTCTGTTTCTAGAGATGAGCTTTATGGACTCTTGGATTGATTTAAAAAAAGAAAAGAAAAGAAAATAGACATCTAGGGAAGAAAACCTTTTAAAATTCTGCCTGACCCCACAGTATTATGAAAACCTTCAAAGAAACACTTCTGTATTCATTGAGTAAATCAATACATTTCTTACTTCAAATATCTAAATTATTCTGAATGCCAGAGAACAGAAACAAAATTTTTGATGTGTACAGCTTACTTCTTAGAATTATAGTTATAATCTTTTGGATTTTCCCTTTGAAAAGTTCATTTACTTGTTTATATTTTTTGATTTTGAAATCTCTTAGTAGTAGACAGTCTAGTAAACTGGTAGGGAGATGAATTTGGTGACCAAGATCTTATATGCCCTGGAAAATGTTGTTTATATATGGTAGAAAACTACTATTTTGTATTTGCTTTGTTATTATAACATGTCATTATTATAAGTTTTTGAATCTATGAAACATTATTTTCACAGTTTTTCTTCTGAAGGCTACCTTGCCACATAAAACTTTTTCCTTATTTTTCTATTATTTAATATTTTAAGGCTTGTCCATGGACTCATATATGTGGTTGAATTTCAAGAAAAGGAAGTAAGCAAGATAACTGTCCATAATGTGTTGTGATGTTCCACAGGGTCCAAATTATTTTGCTTATATTTTGCAAATAATAGGAATTTGTATCTTGGGATCCTCAAGTGATTTGAAATGTGCTTAAGAATTCCAATCATAGTATAGCTAGCAAATGTAACTAACTCATTGGTTTCTGAATGTTATTCATAGGATTATATAGCAGAAAATAGCTGGACCTGGGGTCAATAGAATGTGATTTTGATCCCAGCTAAGATACTTAAAATCTGTTTGACCTTAGTCATGCAGTCTGACTCCTCAGGGTTTGTATATCTCATTTGTACTGCCTGTAGTGATGATACTAAAAATCATAAAGTATACAGAAGAGCTTTAAAGGTGTAATTTGTTATGATGTTACTATAAAATACCATTTATATGAATTTTACTCTAGCCAGGAAACATACCACATTAAGACTTGATACCAAGGTTGATTTTAAACCATCTTTATTAGGCCCAGTTTTTAATAGCTTGGTGGTATCATGGTTTCAAGCTGATTATCAGTTGTTTGTCCTGTCCCCCCGTTAACTAGGTATAAGTCTTTAAGCAAGTTAGTTAACAGCTCTAAGCCTCAGTTTCCTCAGCTATAAAATGGAAATGATAGACGTACCTAACTCAGGGGTTACTGTGAAGAATAAATGATGTAGTGCATGTACTGTTCTAAGCCCAGTGGCTGGCTCATAGGAAATACTGAGTAATGGTGGTGATAGCAGATACGTGGCCATGCAAGAATGCCTGTGTTGGATTATGAAGGCTGTGGGTGAAGTAGGTAGTGAGTTTGATTATACTTGCGGTAATATCTCTTCTAAGAGTTAACATCTCATGTTTTGCGTACGTTCTTCTGACAGGGCATTGGAAGAGAAGCAAATACAGTGGTTGGAAGAAAAGCATAGGCTTCATGAACGTATCACTGACAGAGAAGAAAAGTATAATCAAGCTAAGGAGAAATTGCAGCGAGCTGCAATTGCCCAAAAAAAGGCAAGTGGTTCTCATTAAAGTGATTTCTATAGAGTAAAAGCATAACTATTTTAGGAGAATAAGATGTATAATTAAAACTGAGACTTTACGGGTATGTTCAGTTTGATATTTAAACATGACATTTTGCTGTCACATTGTAAAGATAAATTGGGAAAATGCAAACTGCTCAACAGGTTTATTTCTAAATGTTGTGTACAAGTCAGTTTTTCAGAGTATGCATTTTTCCACAGAGACAGTGGTTTTCATTGATAAAGTTTCTAGACCAGCCCATACAAGTGTTGTTTAACTCATTCGCACTTAAATTACAGGGTGATTAGGCCTGTTTCAACTGTGCTTAACTAATACTTTTAACATTGTTTTTGTGGTTACAATACTTTTTTGTTTCCAACTCAGGAATATAGAAGCAAGTATCTCATTGCCCCAGCAGAAGGAACTAGGACTCCCCTGGCTTCTGAAACAGCCATGATAGTTCCCACAGCCATGATCTTTTTAAAGTTTCATCTTTGCAGGCATATTTTCTCCAGAACCTAAAAACTTTCTTTTCTTGGAACTAATCCAGGGCATCATGGAACTAATGTAACCAGATGATTCATCTAAGTCAGTGGTTTACAACTTTTTTCCTACTCAACAAACCCAAGGAATGTAGCATAGCCCCATCAGTAACCATGGCTCTCCATGGCAGCGATTCAGCAGTTATTTTTAGTAAGATTGGCGCATGTGTGTTGGGGGAAGGAAAAGGAAGTATTTAAAAAAAAATCCCACAAATGATTTGGATATGTCTCCATTTTATAAGTTCCTTTAGTAGTGGCATTGGTTGTGGGGAAGTGAGGAGGTCTGAAATGAGAGGAATTTGTACTCTAGACATAGGCACACCAGTGTCTTAATGTCTGTATGTTTATTGGTAAGGTTAGCTGTTCATATTTGCATAAGAGAAGAGAACTGTATATCATTTACATATTCTGAATTTGGAAATCAAGGACACAGTTTTTAGTTACCTGTTTACATTATTAGATATAACTGCCAAATTCATCCTGATAGTTGGAGTGACAACATGAGAAGTCTTAAAGTCATTACTTCCCCACTTTCTTGCTTTATGAATGCTGCTTTTCTCTTTCCATTATGCTAAAAGTAGTATAACATTGAGATTAGAAAATAGCACTTAACGATATAGGATCCCAGCGTTTTATACTCAAATATAAATACTTATGTTGTTGTTTCATTGTTTTTTCCCCTTGTATCACTTCTCTCTCTTTCTTTCCATATAAGTACTGAGCAGCGTATGGGTATTGATGGGATTTTAGTGAAGTTATTTCATGGCTTGGAATGATCTCCGAAATCCTACTTATGCTTCCTTGTACTGTTTGAAGCCTAAAAGCATCTGATGCCAGATTAGCTAGAAATCATAAGAAATTGTAAGAGCTGATTTTATCTTTCACAGAAAAAACTTTTTTGTTGGGGTTTTAGAGATAAGTGTCTTAGAGATCAGATTCTAATTATTGAGGCTAGGTTGGGTTGACTTCTTTTGGAGCAAATTGACATCCAGTGGTGAGAGAGGTTATCAACTAATCATAGGTATACCAGAAAGGGGAGGAGGTGATTTTTTTTTTTTTTAATTTTATTTATTTATTTTTGGCTGTGTTGGGTCTTCGTTTCTGTGCGCGGGCTTTCTCTAGTTGCGGCGAGCGGGGGGCACTCTTCATCGCGGTGCGCGGGCCTCTCACTGTCGCGGCCTCTCTTGTTGCGGAGCACAGGCTCCAGACGCGCAGGCTCAGTAGTTTTGGCTCACGGGCTTTGTTGCTCCGCGGCATGTGGGATCTTCCCAGACCAGGGCTCAAACCCATGTCCCCTGCATTGGCAGGCAGACTCTCAACCACTGCACCACCAGGGAAGCCCAGGAGGTGATATTTTAAGAAACGTGCGAAGTAACCTTTCATCAGTATTGACCTAGGATGAATGTTTTTCCTACTGAAATAACTGCCAAATTATGGGGGTGAATATAGTAAACACCTGTTTTACTTTTAAAAATGTGACCTGTGGATAATGGTTTTAAGTTGCAGGAAATTGTTAAACTCAATTCAGTAAAAATTATGACCCAGAGCTGTCCCATTATGTGGAGCACTGCCCTGTAGGCTTACAACTTTACCTCAATTAAAGTGGAAAAGCAGATAGTACATGTGACATAGAAATACTGTAAAAAGTATATAAGTATGTATAATTTTAGGGCTGGGGGATCTTAGCATTCAGATAGTTTTTACAGATTTGGAAACTGAAGTGGTAGGGAGCCAAGATCATTGACTAGTTAGGAACGCTGTGACTAAAGTCTACATTTTTCTATTCTTAATCCTGTGCTTTTTCTGCACTGTTAACTCTTTTAATTTCCCCCTTTCTTTGATTCGAGATACTTTACTGCTTTTCTCTTCATTATAACCATAATCCACATGAGTCTTATTTCCTGTGGCAGAATGATCACTATAAAATTAATTTTTTAAACTCACACCCTTTTCCCATTCAAGTTAAATATAGTGCTTCTGTATGAAAATGTTGGCTATAAGATTATATAAATATGATTCGTAAAATTGCAACAGACTTTTAAGTTTCTTAGATGGCAAAGATCATAACTTTCTTGTGTAGTAAGGCTTCAGTTAAGTCACAAAATATTAACTCTAGGGCGGAAATCATAGTCCTTTAGAGTTACTTTCCTGTGAGAGGTTCTTACAACTGGGGAGTAGCAGCTTTATTTTTTTTTCCCCAGGCTAGGTAAGATGGCTTCATTTACAGCTCCAACCTCCTAAGCACAGAGATTATGTCATTTCTGGTAAGTGTTTTTAGGTAGAGTCTTTGTTCAATGATATTTTGCTGTGTTGATTTGTTTGGAAAAGTTGGACCGGGTATCTTGAGTTGGAATGCCCTTCTGTAATTGATGACTTCTCTGTATGTTGTTCCCCACACTCTGTTGAAATGTGAGTATGAAGAGAGATCTCTTGGTATGAGGACAATGAGTTGTGCTTTTTCTTTTGAGGTGCTTGAAATGAGAACTTGTTATTTTTATTCTAAGGTATATCTCTAAAATAATTCTTGGTTAGATGTTATGAACGGTTTTGAGAAAGAAATGAACCATAGTCTTGAAGTTATAAAATATCTATTGAATATGCTGTGTGGCCTGGCATTATGTTATACACCGAGGGGAAAATAGAAGCCATGATTAATTCCTGCCCTTGATGACCATATAATCTAATTGGAGAAATAAAATAGCATGCAGTACCTAAAGAATCGATTAGTCATTTCCATGTGATCTGTGTGGACACTAAAGTTTGAGAACTACTGTGCTAGAGAGAAGAAAGCCTTCAGACAGGGAGACTAGTCAGGAAGCTATTTATAATAATCTTAAAATGAAGTAAGAAGTCTGGAATTTGGGCTTGCAATATAGAATGAAGGTGAAGGATGACTCCTAGAAGTATTCCAAAGGAAAAAATGAACAGAATATAGTGCTAAATAAGAAGAAAGAGAAAAATATGAAGTATTTTAGCTATGAGAGGATATAGAGGAGTTGTCATGATGGAATAAAGACCATGTGTCAGTTGAGTAGAAAGAGAAGATACATTTGACTAAACACATGTCAGGTATGAACTGATGGTAGTGCATCCATATAGACATGTCATAGACTTTTGTTTTTTTTTTTTTTTTTTTGGCTGCACTGTGCAGCATGTGGAACTTCCCTGACCAGGGATCAAACCCGTGCCCCCTGCAGTGGAAGCGCAGAGTCCTAACCACTGGACCACTAGGGAAGTCCTGTCCTAGACTGTTAAGTGAAGATATCATGTAGATTAACAGAAATAATGGAATGTAAAGCGTGCAGATCAGTAATTCAGCTTAGGGATGTATAATTAGACACTTGAGATTTTGAGAACTGTTGAAGAATAAAAGGACTAAGAACTAAGTTGACTTGGAAAGAGGAGCTGGATTTAGTAGAGGAATGGTCATAGAAGTAGAAGCTATAGTATGGTGTTATAGAAGCCACAGGAAAAGAAAGGAATCAAAGGTAAATGGTCGTGATTATTGAAGAGAGTTCATTGAATTTGGCTAGAAGGTGATAAAAGGAAAATTTCAGCTTTGATTCTTGCATCAGTATTCTTTTGATTTTTCTTTAACTCTTTTGTGTTGTAATGTGTGTAACACTAAGGCATCCATTTGATAGACCTGTGATTGTATTGGACTGATAAAATCAAAATTACAATCATTTCTTACAGCCACTTTCTCCTGTGGACTTTCATTTCTTTCAGTAGAATATCATTCTTCCAGTTACTTTGTCTTCAAACCTTTGATTCATCCTAAGGGCTCCCTTTCCCCAAATGTAGTCAGTCACTGTATTCGTTTCCTAGGTCTGCTATAACAAATTACTGCAAACTGTGTGGATTACTGCAAATTTAACAGAAATTACTGCAAATTTCTGTTAAAACAACAAATTTATAATCTCACAGTTCTGGAAGTTAGAAGTCCAAAATCAAGGTGCTGATAGGGCCATGCTCCCTCCAAAGGCTCTGGGGAAGTATCTGTTCCATGCCTCTCTCCTAGCTTGTGGTGGTTGCTAGCAATCCTTGGTGTTCCTTGGCTTGCAGACACATCACTTCAGTCTGTGCCTCTCTCTTCACGCGGTGTGTGTCTGTCTCTGTATCCAGATTTTTCCCTTTTCCTAAGGGCACAAGTCAATATTGGATTTAGGGCCCACCCTAATCCAGTATAACCTCATCTTAACTTTACGCTTTTTTCAGATAAGGTCACTCTGGAGTGTTTTCCAACACCAAGAACCAATTATCTAATTCTCTGGACACCAGCTGGGTGCCAATAATTCAATTAAATTCTGACACTACATCAGATTCCACAAATTAAAGGGTTCAGCCTCAAGACTAACCCCATGTCAGGTGTCAGGTCCTTAGCCATCTGCACTGCTGACCAATGACTATAAATTGGGGTACCCATAACACCCCCCACCCAGGTTCATAGAACTCAGGAAAACATTTTACTTGTATTTACTGGTTTATTAGAAAGGATACAACGCAGGGCGTTGTATAGAAGAGATGTATAGGGCGAGGTATGGAGGGGGAGGGGTGCCCTCTCTGGGAGTGCCCCCTTCTAGCAAATCAATGTATTCACTATCCTGGAAGCTTTCCAGGTATCCTTGTTCAAGAGTTTTTAATAGATATCAATCTCCAGTACTGCCACTCCCAGAAGTGGAGGGTGGAGAGTGGGAGGTGGGAATAGTGCTGCAAGTTCCTACCTTCTTACCACTTGGTCTTTCTAGTGACTAGCTCTATTTTGAGATTACCTAGGGGTCCCACCCTAAGTTAACTCATTAGTATTAACTCAGGTATGATTGAAAAGGGCTGGTTATGAATAGCAAAAGATGCTCCTATGACTCAGGAAATTCCATGTGTTTTAGGAGCTCTGTGCCAGAAGCCCAGGGCAAAGACCAGATATATTTCTTCTTATATCATAGTCACATTCTGAGATTCTGAGTAAACATAAATATTTCGGAGACGCTGTTCTACCCAGTATAGTCACTAGAGCCTGTGAATTCTTCCTTTATAATGTATCTCACATTTTCCCCACCTCATTTCTTTTTATTCTTATTGCAACATCCTAGCTCAGACTCTCTTCACTATGAGGTTTCTCTATATTCGTTTAGGCAGTTTACTCAACAGATTTATTGAGAACCTACTGTGTATTATACCAGGTACTGTTTTATTCACAGGGATACAGAAATAAAGACTCTGCACTGAGGAGCTTATGTTGTAGTGGATGGGAGACACGGGGTAAAGGAACAAGTGTCAGGTGGAGATGCGTGCTAAGAGGAAAACTAAGGGGGATAGAGGGCATTTATATAGGTGATCAGAGAAGCCTCTGATAAAGTAACGTTTGAGCAGAGACCTCGAGGAAAGAAGGGGGAGGCCATATTTTGTATGTAGGGGAAGAATGTTCCAGAGGGAATAGAAAGTAAAAGAGGCAGGGGTCTGCTTGGTATGTTGAAGGAATACAAGGAGGGAGACCTGGGTAACTGGAATGGACAGAAGTAGTAGGAGGCTAGGTGATGTAGGGGCTTTTTTTGGGTTTTATTCTGAATGAGATAGGAACACACTGGAGAGTTTTGAATTGAGAAATGCTGTAATCTGCATTATATCTTCAGGAGAATCTCTGGCTGTTGTGTAGAGGGGCAAACAGGACTCAGGAAGACCACTTTTCGGTAGTTCAGATGAGAGATGTAGAGAGCTAGTAGCAGACTTGTGGTCGGATTCTGTATATTTTTAAAGGTAGAACTTACAATGGTTACAGGGTATTAAAGAGATAAATCAAAGATGCCTAAGATGTTGGGCTTGAGCACGTGGTTAAAATAGAATTGCTGTTTACTGACATGGGAAAGACCTTGGAAGGAACAGGTTTAGGGATAAAATAAAGATGCCTCTTTTGGACACATTAACTCTTTGAGATGCCCATTAGACTTCCAAGTGGAGATACTAAGCATTCTGGTGAATACATGAATCAGGGCTTCAGGGAAGAGGACTAGGCTAGAGATAAAGATTTGGGACTTACCGGCATGTAAGTGATATTGAAAGCAATGGGATTAAAAAATAAGGTCACCTAGAAAGTGAAGGAAGACAGAAAAGAACAGGTTTGAGTTTTGAGGAATTCCAGACTTTAGAAGTTGGGAAGTTAAGGAGGAGACTGAGAAGGAGTGGCCAGTTCATGATAGGAAAAGAACCAAGAGAGTACTAGATGCCAAATGAAGAAAAACGCTTCAAGAAGGATTAGCTGTGTCGAATGACATCATAGTGTCGACGAAAAATTAATCAGGCGACCTAAGAAAGAATTGGAAAATTTTATTCAAGACAAATTTGAGGGTTAAAACCCAAGAAGAGCATCTCAGAAAGCTCTGAGAACTGTTCCGCCCGTTAGAAGTCAAGATACAGTTTATATAAGCTTTTTGAGACAGAGGGCTGTACATTAAATGACCTATTATTGACAGTTTACAAAATCCAGATTTTAGTGCCATTGTGGTGGGTCATGTGACCCTTTATAATCTAGAAGGAATGTTCTCTTTTAAGGCATTGTCTTGCTGATGCTAGGAGAATGTTGCTGTTTATGGTTGAGCAGGTATTCCTGCTGATGGGGGAGGTATGGTCAATGCATAATGCAGATACACAAGGCACAGTGAGGGGAGAGGGGAGGCCAAAGCGCAGAGAAGAATTTTTATGTTTAAATTTTTCTTGTCTTGCCATAAATATGAATTTTATTTCACAGTGGTAAGATGATAAAATAGTAAGATGAAGACTAAGAATCCATTTGCCTATATGGTAATTGTTGGTGGCTTTGTCAAGAGTTGTTTCTGTGGAGTAGTAGGTATGCAGGTCTGATTGAAATGGAGTATAGTTTGTCGAAGGAATTTTGTTGTGAAGAACAGAGAACTGGGGTAATAGCTAGCATTGTGGGAGCAAAGGCTTCCTTTAAGAAGGGAGAAATTATAGGATGATTCAGTAGCAAGGGGAAAATTGATGATGCAGGAGAAAGAGGGGGCAAATGAAGGGATGATATCTTTTAGTAGGCAGAAGGGCATTAGATTCAATTCAGAGAGGGAAGGGATAGAAACACAATGTATCTATTGTACCTGGAAAAAAGACAAAATATATGATTGTAAGTTCCTGATAAATTCATGGATGTAGTGGAAATTCTGTACTGATGGCTGCTATTTTCTCAATGCAAAAAAGAATCTGGGTCACCAGCTCAGACTGTGAAGAGTGGAGGTCTAACAGATTTGAGAAGAGACAAGAAGTTGTGAAAGAATGTAAGAGTTTGGGAGAGTGATTGGATTAGGGAAATTAGTAGGATTTCCAGGTACCAATAGGGGGGCCCATTTGAAGTTAGTGCTGGTTAATTTAAGGTGAGACCGGTCAGTGTGTGTGTGTGTGTGTGTGTGTGTGTTAGAAGAAGAAGAAGGAGGCTTGGCTTGGGTCAAGATAATGAGGGTGCTGCAAAGAAATGATTATAATGTTAGGGTCTAAGGCATTCATTGGGTCTACTAGTCAACCAGCTATCCAGTTCTTTTGCTGCATTCTAACTCAGTTCCTGGCAAAGAGTAGTGCTCAGTAAATGGCTGGTTGTTTTTACAGTGATGAGGATGGGGCAACATTGTCCTGAACCCTGTCTTCAGGAAGCTTATCTCCAGATTTGCCTCTTAAGAGGCAAACTTCAGAGTCCATCCTATACACTGATACCATATTAATCTTTTCAAAACAATGCTTTCACCCATCAGTTCCCCTGCTGGAGAACCATCAGGGGAATCCACATTCCTATAGAATTACAGATTCTTCTTAATTCATTTCTTATCCTTTCTAAAAAAGCCTTTTCTCAAGATTTTGTATTTTATGACTGGAATTCCCTTCAGAAATCCCTGTATTTTGTATTAACTATGGTTAATATAGGGCCCAGTTAAGTGTGCACTCTGTGTGTGTGTATAAATATACATGCTTAAGATTTGAAGATGATAGTGAAAAAATTGGTATTTTACTACAATTTAAATGAGCAGTACAAATGGAGAAATAGAACTAGATTTTAAGATTGCAGGTTTATATAATCATATAATAATGAAGTATTAAGCATTTCGATCTTTAAAATGTCTGCTGTTAGTTGAACTAAAATACCTAAAAGGAGCATATGCTTTTGATAATGACAGACTAGGAAATATGTGGATCAGCTCTCCACATGAGAACTAGAAGAATCAGACAAAATATTTTTAAAAATATCTCCATGAAGGGCAGTGAAGAATTAAGAGGCCAAGATCCTGGAGAGATGGGAAACCTGGAGAGGTGAGCTCAGCATTTGGGGCTGCTTTTCCCTTAGAGGAAGCTGCCAGTTCTGGAAGAGACAGCTTGAGAGGCTGAGAAGTGAAGCAAAGCTTTTGACAACCTCGTAGGGCTTGGGGACCAAAAATTGGAGTTCAGAATCTGCCAGAGAGAGGGTCTCAGGTCTGAGTCTACTAGTGCTGTGGGTTGAGACCATGAAGGGGTATGCCCTTGGACTAAGAGTGAACTAACTGCAAATAGCCTGGCCCTTGCAAGTATTGAAGCACAGCTTCAGATCATCTGTCCTTAAAATTAGATTAAATTAACCCCTGTTGTTAGTGTTCCTAGCTGCCTGCAAGAAACAAATGTAAATCTGCTTTAAGGGAAACTAGCATTGTAGGCTTCAGTTATTTCCTCAGTTTTTAAAATGTAGTGTCTAGCTCTAAATAAAAAATAAACAGAGATACTACTGCACATCCATTAAAATGGCTAAAATCCAAAACACTGACAGAACCAAATGCTGGTAAGGATATGGAACAATAGAAACTTTCATTTATTGCTGGTGGGGTTGTAAAATGGTACAGCCATTTTGGAAGACACTTCGGCAGATTCTTACAAAGTTAAAACGTAGTCTGGCCATACAGTCCAGCAGTCATGCTCCTAGGTATTCATTCAGATGAGTTGAAAATGTATGTTCACACACACAAAAAAACTGCACACAAACGTCTGTATCAGCTTTATTCATTATTGCCAAAAGTTGGAAGCAAGCAATATGTCCTTCAGTAGGTGAAGGTTAAAAAACTTTGCTGTATCCATACAAGAGAATATTATCCAGTGACAAAAAGAAATGAGCTATTAAGCCATGCAAAGACATGGAAGAACCTTAAATGCATATTGCTAAATGAAAAAAGCCAGTCTGAAAAGACTATATATACTGAAAGATTTCAAATATATGACATTCTGGAAAAGGCAAAACTATGGAGACAAAAAAAATCAGTGATTGACAGTTTGTGGGGTAGGAAGTAGGGATGAATAGGTAGAGCACAGGGAATTTTTAGGGCAGTGAAACTATTCTGTATGGTACCGCAATAGTGCGTACAGGACAGTATGCATTTGACAAAACCATAGAACTGAACAACACAAAGAGTGACAATGTAAACTGGACTTTAGTTGATAATAATGTATCAGTATTGGTTTATCAATTTTAACAAATTTCTATTAATAATTTTAAAAATAGCTGCATGAGGAAATAACATTGAAAATCAAGAGAAGTAACAATCAATATAAAGAAACCCCCCATAGGGGATCCAGGTAATGGAGTTATCAGATACAGAATTTAAAATTACCGTGTTGTAGATGCTCAGAAATAAATGCTTGAGAATTGATCAGTAAACTAGAAAACATTTTTTAAAATGGCAGGCTTAGAACTAAAAAACACAATAACTGAATTATGAACTCTGTGTATAGATTTAACAACATCCTCATCTGCCTCCGCAAGGCATGAGCAGAAATCAGTGAAGCAGAGGTAATACAATAGAGAAAATTTAACTTGCCAAGAGCTGATCAATCTGAAAAGATTGATAAAATGGCTTCTCCCCAAACTCCTCATAAAGTAGGTAGGTAGGTAGATGAATAAACACAAATGGACAATATAATGAATGAAAAAGGGGTATCACTATACATCTTATAGATATTAAAACAAAAAGACTATTATAAGAACAACTGTGTTAATTATGCAATTTTGATGAAATGAACAAATTCCTTGAACATCTCAACAAAACTAATACAAGAATAATTAGGAAATCTAAATAGTCCTGTATCCATTAGGGAAATGGACTCCTTAATTTAAAACCTTCCATAGAGAAAATTTGGTATTTATATATAGCAAAATGATTACCACAATAAGTCTAGTTAACATCCATTACCATATATAGCTACAGAATTTTTTTCTTGTAATGAGAACTTTTAAGATATCGCTCAGTAACTTTCAAATACTGCAATGCGCATCATTAACTATAGTCACCATGCTGTACTTTACATCCACAGAACTGATTTATTTTATAACTGGAAGTTTGTACCTTCTGACCTCCTTCACCCAGCCCCCAGTCCCTGCCTCTGGCAACTGCCAGTCTGTTCTCTGTATCTTTGAGCTTATTTTATTTTATTTTTTAAAGATTCCACATGTAAGTGAAATTATGTGGTATTTTTTCTTTCTCAGTCTGGTTTATTTCACTTAGCAAAATGCCCTTAAGGTCCATCCATGTTGTCACAAATGGCAAGATTTTCTTCTCTTTTATGGCTGAATAATATTCCAGTGTGTATATCACATCTTCTTTATCCATTTATCCATTGATGGATACTTAGGTTGCTTCCATGTCTTGGCTGTTGTAAATACTGCTGCAATGAACATGGGGGGTGCATATGCCTTTTCAAGTTAGTGTTTTTGTTTTTTTTCACTAAATACCCAGAAGTGGAATTGCTGGTAGTTCTATTTTTAATTTTTTGAGGAACCTTCGTGTTATTTTCCATAGTGGCTGCATAAATTTACATTCCCACCGACAGTGCGTGAGAGTTCCCTTTTCTCCACATTCTCACCAACACTTGTTGTTTCTTGTCTTTTTGAGAATAGCCATTCTGACAGTTGTAAGGTGATAATCTCATTGTGGTTTTGACTTGCATTTCTGTGATGATCAGTTCTTTCTTTACATACACAATTAGAAAATAAAATATATACCATTTACATTAGCATAAAAAATATAAAATATTTAGGAACAAATCTAATAAAAGATAGGCAAATATTGCTAAGAAAAACTAAAGAAGACCTAGATAAAGGGAAACTATACCACGCTTGATTTGAAAGACTCAATATTATTAAGATGTCAGTTCTTCCCAAACTGATCTGTAGATTGAATGCAGTCCTAATCAAAATTTCATTAGTTTTCCTTGTGGAAATTGGAAAGTAGATTCTAAAATTCATATGAAAGTACAAAGGACTAGAACAACCAAGGCAATCTTGAAGAAAAATAACAAAGCTGGAGGACTTAACACTACTAGGTATCAAGATTTACTTTAAGCTACAGTCATTTAAACAGTGTGGTATCGACATAAGGATAGACAGACAAATGGAACAGAATACAGTCCAGGAATAGTATATGAACACCTGACTTACCACAAAGTACCACTGCCTTTCAATAGGGAAAGGATAGTCCTTTAATGATGTGGAGTCAATTGGTTATCATTAACCCAACCTAATTAGATAAAAATGAACCACAGACCCAAATGTGACAAGTAAAAAAATAAAGCTGCTAGAAAAAAACTTGGGGAGAAAATCTTAAGATCTTGGGATAAGTTTTTTTAAACAGGACATAAAAAGCCCTAACTGTAAAAGATATGGTTGATAATTTGGATTTTATTACAATTAAGGACTTCTTTTTATAACACGACACTCTTATGGGAAAAAATGTTACCACACACTGAGAGAAGGTCAATCTGCAACACAAATATCTGACAAAGGATTCGTATTCTGAATATATAAAGAACTCCTACAAATAAGAAATGGATTACTCAAAAAAAAATTTTTTTAAACAGGCAAAAGACTAAGACAAGCACTTCACAAAAAAAGGATATCCAGATGGTCAGTATGCATAAGAAAAGGTAATCACCCTCATTAGCTAACAGGAAAATGCACATTAAAGCTACAGTGACATATTATTCTATTCCACCAGAGTAGCTAAAATTTTAAAAGACCGACCACACCAAGTGTTGGTAAGGATGTAGAGCAATTAGAACTGTTGTATATTGCTGGTGGGCCTGTAATTAGTAATTAGTTAGAACCACTTTAGAAAACTGACAGTTTTTACTAAAGATAAAACATATGTATACTGTATGACTCATTCCTGGGTATATACTCAAAGAGAAATGAGGACATATATCTACCAAAAGCATATTCAGGAATGTTCATAAAACTTGATTCATAGTAGCTTCAAAGTAGAAAACAATTCAAATTCTTATCAGTAGGAGAAGGGATAAAATATAGTGTGTTTGTAAAATGGATAACAGCATAACAGTAGAGAGGAACTGTGACATGCAATAACATGGCTTATAGGGATAAAACGTTGAACAACCACCAAAAAATCCAGAAACAGAAGTGTATATAGTGTATGATTTCTTTGATGTGGGCAGGTGAATGAATAGACAGAGTCCTGAGTCACCTGTACATATATACATACTTGTGCTAATAAAGGACAGAAGGGTGGTTCCTGGGCCAGGGTAGGCGATGAATGAGCTATACCCGTAAGCAGTAACATGAATGAATCTCGCAGTATTGAGTGAAAGAAAAAAGCCATCTGTAAAAGAATGTGCACTGTGACTCCATTTGTATGAAGTTCAAAAATACACAAAACTACAGCTTTGGAAGTAAATTAGTTGGTTACCTTTTCAGAGGACAGAGGGGGTAGAGATTGAAAGGAGGGAAGGGTAGGGGCCCTTTTGGTACGGCAGTGCTCTTGACCTGTGAGGTAACAACACCAGCATTTGCTTCGTGGTTTTACATTTTGCTTTACATTTACATTATGTGCATTTTTCTGTAAGCCTGTTATACTTAGGTAAAGAGTTAGAAAACAGAAATCTAAAAGGTCTGGAGCTACTAAGTGATGGTCAACATTTATAGGTGTTTTTCTGTAAAAAAAAAAAAATAAAAACGACCTGTTTATAAAACTGAAAAAGTGTTACCTTTTTTCATTTACTACTTTTGCATTATACATAGATTTTTCCATATTAGAAAATTTTCCCTTTATGAAGTTTAAATTTTTTTCTTTTTAATATTTAGAAAGGCATGCTTTCAAACTGAGATGCATCCATAATCAATCTTATCTGTCTGATCCTTTAATTTACTACTTTGGTAGCAATTTATCAGTTGCAAACATGCTTTTAAATTTTAAATTTATAGTTGTTTTAAACCCATGATAATCTTCTGGGAAAATGAACAGTCACGATTATGAGGTGACAGGTAAACTCATTAGTAAAACTTGACTCCTTCCCTTCCTAGATTTTTTATTTGCACAATTTCCTTATTGATATCAATTTTCTGGCTTGACATTTATAATGGTTCTGTTTGTCACGTTGAGGATATGAGGTAGATCTGTGTTTTATTACCTTTAAAATTTTTAGTAAGCATCATATCTACTAATCTTTGCTCCTAGTATTCCCTGAAAATACTCATCTCTAAGTAAAATTTTTTTGGTGAGTAAAATATTCACTATATAGCTTTGTTCAAATAGGAGAGTATGTATTACCATACTTGCTCATATGAATTGTTTCTCTTTTTCTAGAGAAAATCTCTCCATGAAAACAAGTTGAAGAGAATGCAGGAAAAGGTAGAAGTCTTGGAGGCAAAGAGAGAAGAATTAGAAACAGAAAATCAGGTGTTAAATAGGTAATGTGTTTGTATGTATACATACCCCATGTGGCTATTTTGACATTATACAACTTTGTTTCTGAGTATAGTGCACTTGGGTTTCTTTTAAAATATACATTTAAAAGAATTCTAAAACTATGCATTAGACTCCTAATTCATTATCTTTGCTTTTTTTTTCTGATTGAATGTTTCTTCAAACCAAAAGGTCTTTAACACATGCATTTGTATTACAGTTGGGACTGACAGGAGAGGTCAGTCACTGGCTTTGGTAGCCAGGAGTGGTGTGAATCCTTGCTGCTGAGACGAGACAGTTTAGTGATTACAAGTTCTAAAATTGTGGCCACAACTTTGAATCAAAGTTCAGTTTTTTTATTTTTTGGTATGGAAAATATTGGGCAGTAGCTTCTGGTTTTTCATTTACATCCAAGCACAGCTAATAATCTGCATCATTAGCATTTTTTAGCAGAGATTTACCATATTAAGATAGTGGTAGTGGCAGTGTCTGACCCATGTGATTCAAGTTAATAAAATCTTTTCAAATTCAGGTAATTAGTAGTTGTCTTCAGCATTTAGACAGTATCAGACTTTTCTGTAATGGGAATTGCCTGTATAGCAAGCAGTGATGTTTTTTATAATGTGCACTGGTCTTCTTGGGTATAATTATTACCAAAATGTGAACAGTTGTGTTTTTTTTAGAACATCCAAGAGGTTTCTAGACTGTGGAATAAATGCCAACTTTGTAATACTCTCTGTTCCAAAGTAAGAAGCCACCAAATTCATTCTAAAACAAAATTCAACTTAATATTTCAAAATTAATGGTTATGGAGGAGGTGTTACCAATTCAAGATTGGGCAGCTATAGCACAGATGGCCTAGAACTTCGAATGGTTTTGAAACTATATTTGATTACTGGTGTGATTGATCGTCAGGAAATTTATGTCCAAAAAGGTGGTGATCTGTGAAAATTGACCATATTTCACCTACAAAAATGGCATTCATAAGATTCAACCTAGGGCTTCCCTGGTGGTGCAGTGTTTAAGAATCTGCCTGCCAATGCAGGGGACACGGGTTCGAGCCCTGGTCCAGGAAGATCCCACATGCTGTGGAGCAACTAAGCCCGTGCACCACAACTACTGAGCCTGTGCTCTAGAGCCCGTGTACCACAACTACTCAGCCTGCACTCTAGAGCCCGTGCGCCACAACTACTGAAGCCCTAGAGTCTGTGCTCTGCAACAAGAGAATGCACTGCAATGAGAAGCCCACATACTGCAATAAAGAGTAGCCCCCCCCCAAAAAAGAGTAGCTCCCACTCACTGCAACTAGAGAAAGCCCACATGCAGCAATGAAGACCCAACACAGCCATAAATAAACAAACAAACAAATAATTCCCTTTAAAAAAAAAGATTCAACCTGGCATTTTCTCTATTTCTATTTGATTCCTGCAGTAAAATAAGGCACCCTTTTGGTTTAAGGAGTCTCCTTTTAGTTTTAGGATTCATGGGTTGGTGGAGTAAAGTGGAAATGAAAGTAAAAGTATCAAAAGATTTTTAATCTTTGATTAATTGGCAAATAAAACTTTAAAATCAGTTGATAGCCTGCAGGGCCAACAATAACGCATATAATTAAGATGTCATATCATGTTTCTGTTTATCTTTCTAGATAAACCAAATTTTATGTGTATATTATATATAGATAAATCTTATAATTTAGAAATTCTTTTCTTCCAATTAAAATTATGTTCTATGACTCATACCGTTCTTCAATAGAATGTAACTGTATTAAACAACAGAAACACTTTTTCTTTTTAAGACAAAATGTTCCATTTGAAGAACATACAAGGCTTCAAAAAAGACTAAAGGATATACAGAGAAGACATAATGAATTTCGAAGTTTAATTTTGGGTCCTAACATACCTTCAACAGCATCCATCAATCCTGGAAGCTTTCAGTCACCAACTGTGATTCCAGGCATGGAACTATCCTTTCCTCCTCATATGCAGGTATGAGCATTTATTTTAGGGAAGAAAGTTAGATAAATATTTCCATACGTTTTTACCTCTTTAAATAGTTAAAAACCT
The DNA here is from genome assembly GCF_003676395.1 of Aethalodelphis obliquidens. Classification (NCBI taxonomy): domain Eukaryota; kingdom Metazoa; phylum Chordata; class Mammalia; order Artiodactyla; family Delphinidae; genus Aethalodelphis; species Aethalodelphis obliquidens. Next base: position 38,759,168 of record NW_020837952.1, on the reverse strand, counting down.
AAATCTTTACCAGAAAAGTCTGCTGAGAGGCATAGTGGATTTGAGTCTATCCTATCCTTTAGCGATGGTGCTAGGAGTAAAGTCTCCTGTTGGGCAGTTGAAAGGAAGAAGCTTAACTGATAAGTCTTTGAATAACTGTTGAGTTTGTAGTCACTCATACAATGCTAATTACTACCAACATTTACGCAAATGTACTGCACTATGTATTTTCCATACAATATTTAATCCTAATGAAAAATGCTTTGAGGGAAGGTATTGGTATTCCCAATTTGCAGGTGAGGAAGCTGAGTCAGAGAGGTGAAGTGACTTGACTAAGGTCATAGCTAAGTGAGAGTTGAATTTCATACCTAAATCTAATCCCAAAACCTGAGATGGTTCTACTTTATCAGATCCCTGAGATGTTGATGGAATCAAATTGATTGGATGATTTTCAGAAGATGAACTGTTATTAAGCAATGACATTTTGTAATGTTGAAAGCACTGAAGATTTTTAATGTTGTAAGTCACCGAATTGAATCTCAAACGAAGTGCTTTGTTTATATAATAAACTGCTATTAAACTCTCATCACATTAGAAAGTTGCCATATAAGTACAGCTGGGCCCTACATTACTATTATCTAATTCACTCCCTGGTGAATTTTACACCTAGAGAGGAACAGACTTTGGGTTTTTGCTGAAGGCTACAGCCAGAGGCAGGAGAGAAGCAAGGACTAGTTGGTAGTCTAGACCATGCTGGTGTTCTTAGACTGCTAAAATGGTCATCCTTTTCTTGCCAGGTGTTGCAGGCCTGAATAAAAGAGGCACTGAGGCCACTGCCTAACGGTTATTTTTCCACCAGTTTTTCTAAGTCTTTTTTGGTGTGCTTTTTCTTTTCTTTTTTTTCCCTCTTTCTGTGCTTTTAAGGAGGAGCAGCATCAAAGAGAACTCTCTCTACTTCGCAAAAGACTAGAAGAACTAGAAACAACACAAAGAAAACAACTAGAGGAACTTGGATTTCCTGGGGAATGATTTTCTTGGAGAAAAGGCAGATCAAAAGGGATGAAATCAGTGACTCAATAAGGCTTGAAGTTTTAACGTATGTGGTATTTAGATACTTCATTACTGTTTGCCAAAACACTTGAATGTGCCTCAAGAGAAGGTACCAGTACATGATGTATTGAATGAATGTCAGGATTTTAGGGTTATACTAATGATAAGTGAAGCACTAAAGCAGCTTCAGAGATACTTAGAATATTATTGACAACCCTTTGAGAATGTGAAATAAATGAATAAAAGGAACTCATTAGGGAATCAAGTTTTTAAATTATTTTATTAATCTTACTTTGTTGAATTTTTTGGCATTTTGCCTAAAACATGCCCATCTTGAATTCCCTCTTCCTCTTCTTTGAGATGCTTGGCAATAACAGGGTCAGTGAACATTTTCTGGTTTACTATATATGAGTTATAAACCTCTAGTTCTTGAAAAATGACAATTTTAAAGTTAGTATAAAAAAATAAGATATCTAGATATATATTATAAAACACTACCTTTTCTAAAAGCTGTGTGCACATAATTTATTAAAGAACTTAACATTTTTCTAACTGCATTGTTTTGTGTTTAATTTTGTTTTAACCATACAGTGTAGAAGATCTCACTAATTTTGGCTTCGTTGGGTTAGGATTGATAGGAAATATAACAAAGTACAAATTAAATCCTGTGGCTCTATAAAACAAGGGCCATTCATTGTAAAACTTGCACCCAGTGGGGTCCCTTTAGAAATATTGCTGGTTTTTAACTTTTCCTCCTCCTGTTTTGGATCTAACCAAACTGTTATAAATGTTTTATTTCTGTGGCTGCATTGGGTCTTCGTTGCTGCGTGTGGGCTTTCTCTAGTTGCAGGAGCAGGGACTACTGTTCATTGCAGTGCGTGGGCTTCTCATTGCGGTGGCTTCTCTTGTTGTGGAGCACGGACTCTAGGGGCGTGGGCTTCAGTAGTTGTGGTGCACGGGCTTAGTTGCTCTGCAGCATGTGGGATCTTTCTGGACCAGGGCTCGAACCCGTGTCCCCTGCATTGGCAGGTGGATTCTTCACCACTGTGCCACCAGGTAAGTCCCCATTTGCTTTTTGGTTTTTTTAAATTTTATTTATTTATTTATTTATTTTTGCTGTGTTGGGTCTTCGTTTCTGTGCGCGGGCTTTCTCTAGTTGCGGCGAGCGGGGGCCACTCCTCATCGCGGTGCATGGGCCTCTCACTGTTGCGGCCTCTCTTGTTGTGGAGCACAAGCTCCAGACGTGCAGGCTCAGTAGTTGTGGCCTAGTTGCTCCGCGGCATGTGGGATCTTCCCAGACCAGGGCTCGAACCCATGTCCCCTGCATTGGCAGGCAGATTCTCAACCACTGTGCCACCAGGGAAGCCCCCCCCCCCTTTTGCTTTTTTATGTAACATTTTTAAGGCATTCTGCTGGAATAACTTCACGTCAACAAGGCAAAGCTCAAGTCTGCCGGACTAAGTGGAATGTTCATTATCCAGTAGTCCTCACATTCAAAAGTCAAAGTTAATTGATAGTGGGGGCCAGGAGTGAAATTGCACAGCCTTAACATCATTTAGAAGAAACTAGATTTACTTACTATATATATAGCTGCTAATTTACAGAGCGTATCCAGTGACACTTTGTTTTTGAAAAATAATTAATTTCCATGGAGCCACTCAGAATTTAAAAATCTATTATAACTAGAAATTTTGAAGGAGGAAAAAGACAAAAACAGTCCACATTTACATCAAAATGTTTATTTTTGGATATAGACATTTAAAACATTCATCTCCAAGAACGGCTTCAATCAGGTATACAATAAGAAATAGACTTTAAATCCCTAATACAGAAAAAGGTAACAGAATTAATTTTTAAATGCTGCTGTAGACACTAGTGTTAGAAAAAGAAAGTTGTTTATAAATGGTTTTGCACCAAAAAAATATGCAAAGAAACTTGAAAATAGACAATGTTTGCCATTTGTTTCTCTGGTTGCTGTTTAATATAGACCCAGTGACTGATTGTCTTCAGCACACATCTAATTTGGCCATTTACTGCATTTGGCTAATGTGGTCCAGATAGTGCTCTTCACTGGAGGATTGACAAACACGCTACATACATTAGTGAATCTTCACACCACCTCAGTGAGGTAGGTTAGAAATATTATACAGAAATTGAGGCACAAAGAGGTAAGTGACTTGCCCAAAGTTCCCAGCAGCACAGTCCCTGGAAAAGAAGGTAAGTCTCCACACAGGACTCATGTGCCAGAGAGCTGGACAGGGACACCCTCATGTAGCATTTACTGAATACTTAGATAAAGCTGTAACTGATCCTTTGAGATTTCTTAGCATTTCTGTACCCTAAAGAAGGGAAGTCTTCTGGGCAACTCTCCTACCCTTGGCTCTCAACTCTCCTACTATTGTGAACCCCTTCACATCAAGACTATAGCAGCCTTAGATGGGGACCAGACCTCTCACCTTTATAAGTAACCTATTTGGTAGTATTTTTGAGGTGTGTCCATTGGACAGATAATAGTCGAAAGCGATAGGATTGGGAAGGTGCCTATCAATCAGGGCAATAAATGCTTATTTTCTCTGATCAGTTTGTGAGGTGTCACCTCTCACTCTTTACCAGAGAGTGAGGCGCAAAAAGAACTGCATTCATTTAAGACAAACTCACATTTAAATCCTGATATCCCATACAGTGTTGGTAAATGATTTTAAGGAATGTGTGATCAATGTTTTATTTGCTACTTGAAAAAATTTCTTTCCTCAATCTGGGGTTTCGAGCACCAAGGGTAAAGGTGCCACAAGGAAAGTTTGAGAGTTGCCAATTACACTTTTTACTTCTGGTTTAATAGAAGGAAAACACAGTGGTATTAAAGTTGGTCATGAGCAGCAAAAATTCAGGAATAAAAAATCAGCAATAAAAAGACTACAGTATAACTAGATAGGGAATTCTTTTAAAAAAAGGCATGAATAAAACAGGTTTTTTTAAACTCTTTCTCTTGTGAGGAATACTCTCAAAAAGTACATCGTAAGACTAAGATACCAAGTTGTATACTAATATTTTTCAGGCCATGGGCCTCAAATATATATATTCATATATAATACTCCAGTGTGAACAGCAATTTCATGAAATGTAAAATGTATTTTTTTTTTTTAATCACACACAAGTATTTATAACCACAGGGTTCACCAGAAATCTAAAGCAAGGAGACAGATAGTAATACAGAGATGTAGGATGGGAGGAGTGAGTTACTCTTCCACAGACAGTTCTGATCGAAGTGTTTAGACAGAAAGAAGCTACTGATTTTTTTTTTTTTTTTTTTTTACAATAGCCGACCTGTCCACTATCAAATACATTTAATATGAAAAAAATAAAATGAAGAAAACGTACATACTTCAAAGTGTCTGGGTGAGATGCTGTCGCGTTTAAAGAAGCCTACTCCCTCTCCTTGCCTTAGAGTTCCTTAGTGAAATGGAGGTGAGTTTGATGGAGTACAGTCGGTGACCACTGAAAAAACACGAGCCCTTTCAAAATGTTGCAACACTGTTAGTTTTTGGTTTAAAAACACACACACACTCACAAATGCTAAGTGTACACACTACCAAGTTCTGCGGTCAGCTTTTCCAAGAACTACCGGGGAAAGTTTCAATGCTGCAAGTCCTCAAGGTTGCCCTAACACCCCTACCTTGTTTCCAGATGACTCATTTCACATTTTGTTTTGATCACTGGCAATGTCCCTTGTCTGCAGAGGTGCAGTGTAGTCACAAGTGCTACACAGCTGTAGTTTTCAAACAAAACCACGTATATCATTGTGCTTAAGTGGAGACTGTAGTTACAATACCGACCCTTGCTTACTGGCCCTGTATTCTCTGTGAACAAGGAGGCTGTTTGTGACAACCACTCCAACTCTATGTACAGAAGCACTCCCACAGTACACACACAGGCACAGTGCTTGGTATGCTTTCTAAAAGCTGTGCATGTGCCTTGCTCCCTTAAAAAAGACAGTGCTCAAAGTGGAACCTATGTGCAAACTTAAAAAATTAACGACACAGAGTAGCTTAAGCAGCCATTTTGCTCCCAAGTCGTCTGAAGAACTTTACCAGATTAAGCCAGGCCCCAGAGTGCTTACATCCACTTGCATTTCTTCTTTTCATCAAATAAGACTTTTACATGCAAGAGTTGTTTCTGAGCTTCTTCCAGCCCTCGTTCTCTTTCTAGTTTATTTAGAATCTGTTGACAATTAGAACAGTTATTTTAGATATTGTGGTTTTAGCATTACAATTTTGTTTTTTTTTTTTGCATTCCTGATGCTGTGAGTGGTAAAATCTGTATGAAACAGATGCCAACATTTTCTTCAATCATTTAATACTCACTTTGCAAGTTGTTTTGCTAAGTCATTATCACAGGATCAACAACGCTTAGGTTTAAAATAGAAGCTCACAAGAAATTCCAAACTATTTGCTTATAAATATAGGGCCAGAATTTCAAGGCCCTGTTTTATGCATTATGTTACAGCCATTCCAAGCACAGCAAGCATTCCTGGGCAGCCAACATGCAGGCAAGTATTTCTTCTTAAATGCAGCAGGCAGGGGCATCCTGGTCAGAGACGTCTACTTCCCTTCCCTTCCCTCCCCTCCCCTCCCCTCCTGGGCAGTGTAGTCCCTCCTCTCCCCTCCCTTCCCCAGTGCTTCCCTTCTAACCCCTGACCCCTGGAAAGAGGGATGCTTATCATGTTCAAGGAACTCATTGCCTCTACCCTACCTTAGTGCTTCACTTGATCTTCAAGTAGCAAATGGAATTGGTGAGCTATTCTCACCATTGACATGGATAGCCTGTCCCAGCATGACTGAGTGGGGGGAATCAGGGAAGGGGGAATTAACATATTTGGAAACAGCGCATCTGATGACTGTGTCTGTGTGAATTCCCAAAGAAAAAAATCCAGATTAAGGAGGATTAATCATAAAGGAGAATGGTTTATTGAAATAGTTGCTTAAGTTAGAAAATATGTCATACTTTTAACTACTGAATACAGAACCCAGGCGATTTAACAAGCTTAGCTTTCATTTCAGCAGATTACAACCAAGCCTAAGCAGGCCCCTTTTATTAGGACCACTACTTACTCATCAAAGTTAAGTATGCCAGTATGGCTACAGGCCCCGTTAACTCAAATGTAAATGGTTGGTCCAAAGGCGAGCAGCATAATAAGACTATGAGGGGCAGCAGCCACGCGCAGGGTCTGGCTTGGTGCCAGGATCCCCCATCTCACACAGGCTTCCTGGCCTCCCTTTCTGGCCATTTGGGATGCCAGAGCTGTCCTGAGACCTACAGAATGCTTTATAACCAAATTCTGGTGACTGATTCATATCTATTCTTTAAAATGTTATTTAAAATCTTACCTCATCAAAATATTTTACGATGTATTTGTAGATTTCTGTCAAGGCCACTTCTTCATTAAATTCATTTTCATGTTTCTTAAAGAAATAAAGCCTTGTTGAGAGATTCTGCAGTGGCTTTTTTTTTTTTTTTTTTAAGAAATATCCAAATACAGTCTTTTTACTTTGTAACAATACCTTAGATTCCTGAGTTAAGAATTCTTCCATCTCTGAAGATGACAATGGAGGCAAATCCCTGATTGCTTTGTAATAAGACTTGACTTCCTCTTTGTAGGTTGGGATATCCTTGGCATAGAGAAGTTTATTAGTTGGTGCTTCCTGAAAAACAACCACCGCCAAAGGAGTTTTTAAAAAACCACAGGGAATTTATAAGAGTACCAGTGTAGCTGAACCTCCACCACGATTATCTCGTGGTAACAAGGACTCTTCACACAGCAGGCCTTCATAAACGTTGTTGACTGCCTGACTGACTGCTATCCAGATAGTTCTGGTGAGTCACTGTTATTTTCAGGCAGATTAAATGCTAATATATTCTGCCTTCCTCTTATAAAAGAACTGAAATTATTATTTTTGCATGATTTTGAGTTACTGTAACAATGGAACTTACTGCAGTCATAGTTCATTACTAATAGTTGTAAAAAGCCTGAATTAAAACGTTTGCTCTCATCCTCACCCACCAGTGAATTCTGGCATTTATAAAAGGTTTGAGTGTGGGTCTGATTGAGCCCTTTATATAACCATGAACGTGGTAGGTAACTGGCAGTGGCAGATTTTCCTGCTTGTCCCTTCTATTTTATTAGATTATAAAGCTCTTCCAGTGTCCTCAGGAAAGAGCATGGTCATTAGTATTGGTGGCTCTGATGTCTCATTTTGCAAAAATTCCCTGGCAGTTTGAATGTTTTTAAGTAATTTTAACAGTGATATTAAAATTTAAATGAAGATTTGTTTTTAAAAGTTATAATTTTGACAAAATTAACATCTACTGTCAAAGAAAAATTAATAAATAGTCAATCTAAGAAAGAAATGGAAAAATGTATTCAGGCCAACCTGAGGATTATGACCCAGGAGATAGCCTCTCAGAAAGCTGTGAGCACTGTTTGGAAGAGGTAAGGGGGGGAGGCCTGTATATGTGATCTGAGGGAAGGGGGATGTGCAGTCAAATGTGCACATCTTGGTTGAAGTTTACTGCTATTTGTGAGGAACAGATATCTTAGAAATGCACTAAAACCATTAACTAAGTATGGGAAGATTCAAGAAACTGAGTTCATAAAATTTTCTCTTGAAAATATCTAACTGAGGGCCAGTTCTGCCAGTTTCCCCAGAGCACAGAATGCCTCATCCTGATCTTTGCCTTGAATTCCTTTCAGGGTGTTATTACAATATTGATTTGATTGTAAACTGACAAACTAGAGGTATTAGAAATCTCAGGCAAGATTTTCTTCCCCATCAGAAATTTGTTGTATTCAAATAGACGCTTTTAGGTATATTCAGATGGAATTAATTTAGGCAAATTTCAATAGTTTCATACTTCGGGTTCATAGTTTATTAGTGCCTGTAGATGATTTTTCTAGGAAACAAAGAAAAACAAAAGGTTTTCACAGGCGGAGTCTGCAGTAGGGTGGAGATGATCTATTTTGGTTTTCACTTAAACTAGGTTAAAAATAGAAATAAATGAGAGATTTTTTGAAGAAAAGCAAATTTTCAGTGACTATCACTGACTTTCTTTTTAGCTGGTATGGTTTATTATTTGAATGTTTACGAGGAAGACAGAAATACATACAGGAAATCCTAAAGCTGGGCCTTACCTTTCCAAGTTGCTGCTCTGTGAGGGAGAACGCATCCATGAACGCCTGGGCGATCACTGACAAACAGCCATCTATGTGTGGTGTCTTCTTAATGTCAAAGACAAACTGAGGGTTCTTCAGGATATTTACCCAGAAGCGAAGAGGGAGGCTGTTCCAAAAGAGAGAAATCTCTCTTCAAATACAGCCATTCATATGAGGCAGATGCTCTGTTTATCACAGTTTGTAAACGGGTGTTTTTGTCCTTGTCATTGAAGTATGCAAGTCTGCTTTGCCAAATATACCAAGCAACAGATGGCAGCGTCACTCAGCACAAGAAAGGGTTAAACTGTCAGAGCTACTGAAAGGGAGGACTGGAGAAGTCTGAAAGTGGCCCTTGACAAGACAAGAACTTTCTCCACAAAAAGTTCCAGATTATATTAGCTAATGGTTACCAATGAGAACGTCTCATCAGATCTCTAGAACCTGACCTCTTCTCACCCCCTCTAAGTGCTACACCCTGGCCTAAGCCACTGTCATCTCTCACCTAGATTATTACCCCCCCGGTTCCCAAAAGTTAATTCTCCCACAGGTACTAGCAGAATCAGGTCCTGTGTCTCCTCTGTTCCAAACCCTCTGTGGCTCTCCACCCCTCTCTGGAGAAAACCCCTGCATGACCTAGGCCTGGGCCCTCATCTACTACTCTTCACCTTACTCGCCCCAACTCCACTGGCCTCGTCACTCCTCTTCTTCATGCATACCAGGCAGGCTTGTGCCTCAGGACTTCGCTTTTGTCTGTCTTTCTGAAACGGTCTTGCCCCAGACGGCCTCGTGGTTTGTGCCCTCTTTGAAGACCTGATCCAAATGTCATCTCCTGAGGCCTCTGACCACCTATCCCGTCTCTGTCCTTTTTTCCCCACTCTGTGCACTGCACTAATCGACTTCTAACATACCACAATTTACCTGTTAAAATGCAAGCGCTGTAAGAACACGGATTTCTGTCTGTTTATTACTTTATCTCCAACACCTAACAAACAGTACTTGGTATACAGTCGGTACTCAGATATTTGCATATGAACTTGGAAGTCATTCAGGGTCCTGTGGCCTAGCTAATTCCCTCCATCATATGGGCTGCTGGGCCTCTCAGTAGCTCTCCTGTCCTGACTAGTGCCCCTGCTCGTGTGCTGCTGTCTTCACAGTGAAATTGTCGCCTGCAGCACCAGAGCCTGGTGTGGGAGAAGCAGGGCCTGGGAAGGAGGGGCTAGAACAAAGGGAGGGAGGGAGCCAGAGTAGAGACTTAGGATAGACCTGGAGCTTTTAACACTTATTGAAAATGGTCTGGCTTCACCCCAATGCTTAGAAGGGCTTGAGGCTGCACTGAGAAGTTCTATTACATCATAACTAACTCTCATTCACCTCATGCACAGAGTATTTCAATTAGAGGTAATGAGCCATGTTTCTTTACTGAGGAGAAATTTTAATTTGGATGCCTTGCCTCAGCTTAAAGTATTAAAAAACAAAACAAAATACACCCCCCCCTTTGACTAATTCTCATGGCATTTGATCAAATAAAAGGAGAAATTTCTATACAAAATAGACAGCTTGGAAACCGCAAAGAGTAATTCTCTGAGGGACAAATTTAAGAGTCTTCTCTAATGGAAAATTGTATGATAAAACCACAAAATATTAATTTCTCATCTTTTACTGGTCAAGCTAAACTTGTTTAAAGATAATTATTTTCTTTGTCCTAAAGACTAGGAGTCTCAGCACAGGAATGGTTTTGTTTATTGTTTAAAAATAGTAACAACAAGAAGCTGCTTTGACATGATAGCTTACCAAGCCAAAAAACTCTAAGATAGGGATAAATGAATCCTTCTGTAACCATCCATGCCCTTCTTTTAGTTAAGATTCTGACCCAGGTTCTTGAAAACAGTAATCACCTACTGTTTGTTCCCACCTGTTTGTTTTCCAAATATGTACAACATCAGGATCTGTGATTTTTTTGCTTTCAGCCTGGGCATCCAAAAAGTCAAAAAAGTATTTTATAGCAAACGGGGCTCTGCTGTTGGGTAAACTCCAAATGCTTCTAAAAAGTTTTTCGAGCACGGAGTGAATTGCCACCTGAAAGACAGAGCACATCAGACTTGGAAGATTTAAAAAAATAGGGTGGTGGTTTTGAAAACACAATGAAAAATGAAATCTAAGTTACAAAACAGAGAAAAACAAGCTGAAGATAAAGTATGTAAAATCGACAAATGAGGCCAACACTCACAGTATTAGACAAAGGTCCTGAAAATCCATGCCCAGGTTTAGATCTGCTTCATAAGCTTCTTGCTGATAACACTGTTTAGTCAACAGGGAGGCTACCTTAGACATCTCTAGCAGTTGAAATGTAAGTTGGAGGTCTGTATACATAAACCAAGAAGCCCCAGACGGTTGGCTTTTATTATGTTCAGCCTAGAAAAACTCAAGTGGTATTGCTCGGTTCCCAGAACTTTTCCTGTTGCATGTATTTCCATCATAGGGTTTTACTGTGTACTTTCCAAAGCATTTGAGTGTTTTACTAAAACAAAATAGGCAGAGCTCTGTGGGACAGATGAGAAAATCAAGAGGCTCTGGCTGTCCTCTACCCACTAGATAATAGCATTTACATTGCGAGTCATTTCAGAAAAAAAAAAAAAAAGGATCACCACAGACTTCCATTAATCCCACTAAAAGCCAGATAAAGTAAAATTTGCTCCCAATTTGGTATTCCATGGGCTTTCATATCTGACACTTTTATATGTGAACAGAATTCTTAGTTTTAAAATGACCTCCCCCCTCTTCGTTTTATTTGCAACTCAAAGAGGGAGTTTTATTGCTCACCTATAATAACAAGTAAACAAAAAGGAATAATTATGCTGTCCACCTAAAAATATAACAATAGTGCAATGGTGGGTAAAGGGACTGGGAACAATATTAAATCCCTGACTGAAGATGTTACGGTGGAAATTTGTAAAGTGCTTTATCTTTGCAGTTTGTAAAAACAGAAGAAGAAGGGGGTAGGAAGTGTTTACAATTCAAACTTTCATTTTGCTTTGCTAGAAGGCACAAGGGATTTGTAGCATTTTCACACTTCAGTGGAAATGAAGTCAAACACATCATACACCCCCAAGGTAGCCGTAAAAGCGCTCCCAGAACAGTGAGTTTACCTTGGTCGACAGCAGCTTTGTCAGATACATTTCTTTAACTTTGAACTTGTGCTTCCCTCGATGTCTCTTTCCCTGCACATCTTGGAATGCTTCCGAATCTGGTAAAATCTAAAGGGAAGACAGAGTAGAAGAAGCATTACCCAAGGAGACCGTTCGTGCTGCAGAAGGCATCCGCTTCAGCAGGAGCACAAGAAAGCCTGAACTCACCAAATGGCAGTGGTCTTCTGAGTATTCCACATCTGAACGCCACAGAAAGAGGGAGAGAAACAGTCCATTAAAACAACAGCCACGGTAACTGGCCTTCTCATAAGATGCCCCATTTGTGCTATAAACAGAAGAGGTTACTTGAGCCCTCCTACTTGAGCTCTTCATAGCTACATTCCCCCCCCCCCCCCCACCTCCTTGCTGTGTCTTAAGACCTTAAGAACATTATTGAAGACAGGATGGGCCAGGGACTGGAGTGGGAAGCAGGTTCCCTGTCCCTGGAACAGGCTGACCGATCACTTCAGGGTGGGGTAGGAGAGGTTCAGGTCAGCTAGAGCTGGGGCACCTACTGTGTGCCAGGGGCTACTAGGCAAACAGCAATGAATAAGACAGACCTAGCTCTCACCTAATGGAACTCACATCCTAGCCAATGAGAGAGACTTACTAATTACACAATTAATTATTTAATTCATATCCTTGTGATAAGAACTGTGGAGAAGAATTATATGCTAGGAAAGTATGTAACAAGAGACGAACCTAGCCTGGGAGGTTCTCTGAGGAAGGGATGTCGGGACTGAACCTAAATGAATGGATAATGAGCCAGGCCAATGGGGGAGGAGAATGGGTACAAAGGCCCTGTGGTGGGAGAGAAGGCGATCTCGGATCTGAGAGAAGGGCAGCAAGGCGGAGGTCATAGAGCAGGTGGGAGAGCAGCACAGAGTGAGGACACTCTGGGAAGAAACGAGGTTGTGAAGGGAGTGGCAAATGCAGGGAAGGGAAGGATTAAAGCACTTGGTTTTTTGTTTTGAAGATTAGAGACTAGAATACCTTGAAATGCTTGTGGAAAAATACAGTAGCGAGCGAAGGAAAGCAAGTGCAGGTGAGAGGAGAGATCACTGGTGGTGGCGTAGGAATGCTCAGAAGGTCGGAAAGGAGGGTGGGATCCAAAGCCCAGGTGAGAGACAGGCCTTGCTGGGAGGAAGGGCAGCCCTGGAATGTCAGGGGAGCAAGGAGGAGGGAATGGCAGAGGCAGGGAGGCAGGGTTAGTGCACACTGTTGAGGGAATTCTGATTTCTGTTTTCTCTGTGAAGCACTGGGTGAAGTCATCTGCTGATAGTCAGGGGAGCAGTGGGGGGTCAGAGCTTCGAGGAGAGAAGGTGGGATTATGGAGAACACAGTCGGTTGCTTCAAGAAGCAGAAGCACGGGGGGGAACAGGCTACGTGGAGGGTCCTGGTCAAGACGGGAATTTACTGTGACTCCAACTGTGCTGTCGTGGGCCTTTCCCCTGTGGCTGCCCAGCTGTAGGGTCGGGAAAGGTGAGAAGTTGGGTTCATCCAGGGCTGGGTTGGGACTGTCACGCAGTGGGTGATGAAAGGACAGAGGGGCAAGGGTTTGGAGGGTGATCCAGTGTCCATTGGATTGGACAGGGAGGAAGCAGAGGTGTTTTTGACTGCCTTGAAGTCCCATTAAGTGATCCAAATGCAAGATCTCTAAATAACAAGCTCTCAAAAAACCAGTCATTAAAGCCTAAAATACACAGCTCTTGCACTTATTAACAGCACAAAGACACCAATCCCCCTAGACCAGAAAGATAGCCGCCTTCTGCAAGGTGGTTTCTCACTATAGCCTGACGTAATGATGGATGGGGGAATGTGGGGTGGGCAGGGTTCCCCACAGGGTGTCCTACAACCTACCAAGTTATCCTATTTAATTGGGAGCCCTGCATTCTTCATTTGCACTCACCAGATGTTGGGACCTACCAGGCTGCTCCTAGCACTGAATCCAGGAATCAGAAAGTCCCACCTCCAGCTGTGTGTGTGAACAGGTCCTGCTGGTGAGACCCAGAACCTTTCTGGGGGCTGAGGACTGACTGTCTTGCGTGGATATAATTTCTCTGGAGACAAACCTGGAACCTGGACCTAGGGATTTCCTCAAGGCACTGTCACAGTGTTTTCCTGCCCCAAGGCTGGCGGGGAGGTAGAAGAGAGTTCAGAGACTGGCCTAGTAATTTTTCACAAAGCCCCCTCTGTAGTTGGTCTGTCACTAGGAGATTTGGGCTAAGTGAATTATCTTGTGTGTTCAGAGCTTCCAGGGCTGTGTGATAATCTGCGGGCTTCGCTCAGCTTGCCAGGGGGATCCCCTCGGTTAGCCCCCATCCTACTGAGGAGTTGGGAAAAGAGTTACAGTGGCTAAGATTCTGCCCTGAGCTTAGGGTGGTTAATGACAGCAACTTCCTCAGTGTCGGGCAGCCAGGGCAACCACTGTTTACAGTTTCCTGTCCCCCTCTTTGCAGGTTTCACATTCTCAGGACCAGAAACAGATCTAAATGCTTTCCTCCACTCTCTCAGAGAATTACCTGGCAACCACTCAATCTCATCTTTGTGACAGTACATCCGAGAGAGGCAAAAAGTGATGCTTTATAAAGTGGGGTGAGAACAAAAGGTTAATAGCATTATGTCTGTTACCTGAAGTAAAATTTGCTATCTTCTTAAAAACTTTTATAGAGGATCCATTTGATATCTGAAAGCAAAGATAAAAAATAGATGAGTTTTCAAAATTTGATGTATTTCTCAACTTTACCCAGGAATTAGATGGCTGGGTGGATCTTACATTCTCTCACTTATTCTATCAAATATTTATTAAGAATTCCTATGTTTTGGGCACTGGAGGCTGGGGCTATAATGATAAGCAAGACACTGTCTCTGCCCTCAAAGAGTCTGCGGTCCTGTGAAGGTGGCAGACCGAGGCCATGAGATACAGGGAGGCAAGTGCTCAAAGGATGCTGTGGGGCCGATAGGAGGTGGGCCAGCCCTGGACCAGGGGAGGACCCAGCTGTGCTGGGAGGCATCTCAGCTTCTAGGGGACAGGAGATGTTCGGGCCGTTTTCATTTTGGGGGTTACTACTATATTAAGAAATGCTGAAACAAGTTTTCAAAAACCTATAAACTGGTAACAGAGCAGTTTCACATCTAGGTATACACCTGTACATATCCTGAGATAAACTTTGTAAACACCCCGTACTGGAAATAACCATCAACAGTAGAATGAATAAATAATTTGGGGTATATTCATAAAACAGGCTATGACAAAACAATGAAAGTGAGCAAATTACTGCTACCTGCCACATGCATGAACCTCACAGTGATGGAACGGTGAGCCAAAGAAGCCTGACAAAATGGAATGCATACCGTGTGATTCCATTCTCATTTAGCTAAAACAGTCGAAACTATGATTTAACTGTTTGGAGAAGAGAAAGGGGGGTGGTGATTAGGAACGTCCAGGAGGGAGCTTCTGTGGTGCCCACAGTGCTCTGTTTCTTGATCTGAGTGGAAGTTATAAATAAGATAGGCTCACTTTATAATTCATCCAGTAATACACTTACAATTTGTTTTCTTTTCTGCAGGTATTGCTTATTTTTTAAAAGAATCTTGTAAAAATCATTAAAATGCATGTACTTTTAAATAAAAACTTTAAAATTGAAGCATGACTTACAGGAAAGTGCTACTATTAAGTGTACAGCTCAAGAACGTTCACTTAAGTACATACTGTGTAACCACCGCCCACATCAAGATATAAAGTTATATTTCAAGGTCCCAAGAAGTACCCCTATTATGCTTCTCAATCAGTAAGCACCCCATCTTCATCCAGGGGTAATCACTTTTCTGACTTCCATTGCCATTGATTAGTTTTATCTGTTCTTGAACTTCATGTAAATGGAATCATTCAGCATGGGGTCCATATAAGGTCTACAGCGTTCATCTGTGGTGTTGCAGCAACCAGTAGTTCATCCTTTTTAAATTACTATTATTCTGCTGAATGAATACACTACAAAAAAATTGCTATACAATAAAAGGAAAGAAGTATTGACACATGCTACATGAATGGACCTCAAAAACATTGCTAAGGGAAAGAAACCAGGCACAAAAGGTCCAATTCTGTACAGAATAGGCAAATGTATACAAACAGAAGGTAGGTTACTAGTTGCCTAAAACAGGAGTTGGAAGAGTGAGGAATGACGCCGAATGAGTTCAGGGTTTCTATTTGAGTTGATGAAAATGTTCTAAAATTAGACTGTGGTGATGATTGCACAACTCCACAAATGTTCCAAGAACCACTGAATTGTACACTTTGAAGAGGTGACCTTTGTGGTATATAAATTATATCTCAACACAGCTGTTAAAAAACTGTCACAGATTTTAAATGTACGCAGTTGACAAATAAATGCTTTTACCACACTGACACACAATTTCAACACCAATGTATAGCCTCTTTTGGGGATAAGGTCAAGAGTTCTCATCTGAGGCTTTTTGGGACCGTGGAAGCCGGGCCCCAGTGGCCTTTTGTGCACCCCTTCCCCACACCCAACCAGGGGAAGAAGGCCTCTTCAGGCCAAGGGGGACTAGATGCTGAGAGACAAGAGAGCAGGCCTTGCTTCCTGGGAGGAGTAAACTGTTTTGAGGGGCTGGTCCACAAAAATGTAAGACAAATGGGCCATAAGAAGAGGCAGGTCAGGGATACACAAATCTTCACCTTCATTCTGGGATGTGGCTGAAAGATCAACCCTGTCATTTCTGAACATCGCACTTGAAAGCGCGAAGGCTGCTCTGAATTCTAATATTAATTTGGACCTGGCCTCCCTCCGCTTGGAAAAAAGTAGAACCTTAGAATTTCTCTTCTGGCCTGCAGCACACCGGTTATCAGAATGTACAAACCTGTTCAGCAAACACCAAAGGATTAAAGCCTAATCTCTTGCAGGTTGTCCCCACAGAGGAAGGAACACGCACGAGAGCCAGCCCTAGAGGGGGCCCCTGAGCACAGGGTCCAGCCAGCCGTGTCCAGCCAGCCACTAAGTATAGGCCAGAGGCCTCCAACTCCTGGTGTTCAGGACATCTTGTAGGGAGGGGGCCCTGGGCAGGGGCTGGCAGGGGCCCTCTGGCCTCTGCAAAGTATCTCGAGCACGGATTCTAAACTCTTATTGAGCTCCTGGACTCTGCCATTATTACCAAACGTCCTCTCTTCTCCCCTTGAGCTATTCACTGAGCGACCCTGTTGGCTGATTTGTCAGCTCTCCTCCATATTTGATGCAATTAAAGTAAACGCTCTGTGCAGGCACCCCCCCTAGCAATACTCAGACGCCGAGTTTATGAGAATGTTTGAACATAGTTACAGAAGTCCTCCCCATGAAGAGCTGGATATGCTCTGTTTCTAAGCCAATAAATACCTTTTTAAAAAAGGAAGCTGGTGATTCATTCTGGGTAATTGTCAAAGAATGAATCCCAAATGGACCCTGATGAGTGTTACGCCAACACTCTGCTACTGTCAGATGCTTTGTTTCTCCAAAAGCAAGCACCCTTGCTTTATCGTCCCAGACACCACGGATGGACCTTCCAAGGAGGAGCACAGCCAAGAGTTCAAACGTCTTTTCAAGAGCTGACAACGACTCGCTGCTGACACAGCGATCGGGCATTAAGACAGCGCACACGCAGCCTGTACCGGGGAAATTTTACTCTGAAATCATCTCCTGAGAGCAAGTGTAAAAGCATTTTATTAGCGGCTGAGTTGTGTGTGTGTTTGAGCATGTATGTGTGCAAGTGTACTGCTAACTTTCACAGCTGCTCTAGGGCTGGAACATTTTTCCCCCGCGTGACACTTTAACATTGTTGTAAAGACAGAAAACTAGTTTGTTTACAGATGTTTGTGGGGGGAGAGGTTTCCATTTTCTATTTGGCACAAAAGTCAGCTGCTGCTCAGTTAAGGACAGAAATGCCTTTTTGAAAAGTGCCACAGAATCCGAAGTGTTAAAACTATGATGCTGTTTGTTCCATCTGAGGAGCTCCAAATGCTTTCCTAAGAGTGGATCATTAATCCTCCTGTACTCCCGTGAGGCAGGGAGCGTCCTCTTGGCCCCTACTTTAAGAATGAAAACCAAATTAAATCAACGAAAGATTAATGTCACTAGATGGATCTGTGGCAGGAATGTTTCTCCAGCCCAGAGCAGAACTGGTACACAGGCAATTTCAAATTCAATTCCTTCCAGTCTCATGATGCTCCAAGATTCAAAACGACGACGAGGCCACACCCCTCCAGTGATGGCTGGCCCGTGTCGGAAAGAGGTGGAGAGGACTGCAGACTTTTCCACCATCAGAATTATGAGCTGTGACCACAAAGGGAGAGATGGACCCATGTCATCAATTTAAAGTTGCTCCTGAAATAAACAGAAGCTATGGACTTCCCTGGGGGCACAGTGGTTAAGAATCCGCCTGCCAATGCAGGGGACACGGGTTTGATCCCTGGTCCAGGAAGATCCCACATGCCGCAAAGCGACTAAGCCCGTGCGCCACAGCTACTGAGCCTGCGCTCTAGAGCCCGCGAGCCACAACGACTGAGCCTGCGTGTCACAACTACTGAAGCCCGCGCACCTAGAGCCTGTGCTCCACAACAAGAGAAGCCACCGTAGTGAGAAGCCTGCGCACTGCAACGAAGAGTAGCCCCCGCTCACCGCAACTAGAGAAAGCCCGCGTGCGGCAACAAAGTCCCAACGCAGCCAAAAATAAAAACAAATTTATTAAAAACAAACAAACAGAAGCTACATATCCCCCAAACCATTTGCAAGTAAAGGCGGGATTTCTTCGTGGTAAAATACTATCTTTATGCCACAAGTTGAAGATTATGCCATAAAAACAGATTTTCTAGAAATGGAAGGTGGAACTTATACTTAACCTGATGAAACTGCCATTTTTGTAAGTAAAAAATGGTCAGATATTGGCCATTTCAAATGACTGAGCCCAAGAGGAAAGCTGGAACTTTAGCCTAAGAGTTTTATGGAAAATTATGAATAGGGTCTGAAATACCATGATACTTTTTCCTTAAGTCTAAAAACACAATAGTCAATACAAAGCACCATGTGGAAGCCCTTACTGGTATCTCTCATTCCTAAAATGGTATTTTGTGAAAACAGAATCCTATTCAACTCGTGTTGTCCCAGCAACCACTCATCAATACTGCTCTCCCCGCCTTCCCCTTAGGTCTTCTCACTGACACCCCAAGGCTGGAGGCAGCTGAAAAAGGAATCTATTTTCTTCTTCAGGGCCAGAGGGATAACCTTGCTCAGTTCTTCAGAAAAGGAGGCTCGGTGCTCATTGGACTGTTTGGAAGGGGCCCATCAGAACATTCTCAACAGACACGTCAAATCACCCAGGATGTTCCTGACACCCAGGACAGAGCTCTGAAGGATTCTTGAAACTAGTGAAAATGACAGTACAGCTCCTGCTTCTCTCTTGTGTGCCTGGAATTAGCCTCGGGCCAGAAGCAAACACCCCTTTGAGGACTGCTGGAACCCTGAGCTAGTCTCAGAGAGGGAGCTTGGCCTCCACCAGTGTGCGGGCGATTGGGAACCTGAGCTCCCCAGGCGTTTTTTGGGCTGGAGCTGTCAGCTCTTGGATGCCTGAAAGAGGCCTCCCTTCTGAAAGAAGGTAACTACTGTCGCCTTCAAGGAATATTGGCCTTAAAGGATGTCAGAGTGGGATCAGAAGGAAGCATTTTGATAAACTCACAGACGTGAGATTCATCATAAGATCTGAAAAGAGGTTACCCTTTTAATTTTGACATCACAGAAGGCAACTACCAGAATTTCTCGTAAGCTCTCCAGCCAGGCTGCTTCAGAGGCTAGGAGCACAAGCTGCAAGGCTGGCTCTGAGCAAGGTTATCCCTGTGGCCCTGAGCAGAGCCATGGTCTCTGTGCAATTCCTTTTTCATCTGCTTCCAGCCTCGGGCCGTCACTGAGGAGAGCATGGGAGCATGGCCAAGTTTCTCAGCCTCCCTGGGCCCCAGAATGGGAATAAGGACAGTGTCTACCTCACTGGGCTATACAGAGGACTAAAGGACTTACTCTTTGTAAGAGCTTCTAGAACAGTGCCCAGTATACAGGAAGCACTCCATGTGTCTAGTAAGTACGAATCTGAAGTCATTCATGCTGTAAGAGACCTTTAGAGACAGTCCAAGCCCCTTAGAGTCACAGATGAGACACCTGACCTGAAGAACCACTGACTTCACCCAAGCAGACCCTTTGGAACATTCCTATGAGCTTTAAATGTCATGTGAATGACAACTTTGGCGTTAGAAGTGACCACTTGGGCACCGGCGCGCTCCCGTTAGGAGGAACATGCTTCAGTGACACGGTGGTTAAACGTATCTTCTGCCCTCAAAACCTCACAGCTCAGAACGAAAAGTGTGATCTGCAGAGAACATTTCCTGCCGGACGCAACACCTGTCCTGCACACTTGATGCTACCCCACAGCTGCGTGTGGGTGCAATAACATGGTCCAGCAAGAGGGCACACGGCGGGGCAGGTGCAGAAAGCCTGGACTGGGAGAAGCCACCCTGCTTCAGTCCCACCGGGCAAGCATCCCCACACCCTCTATACACGCACACAGACACACACAACTGATCTCGTCAGTTCCAGAGCACAGCACAGTCCCCTTCACAGGGAACACACACACAGAGGTGGCCAGTTAAGGAAGCACCAGGGCGGAGTGCTTTATAGTGGAGAAAACGCCTGTGGCTTCACGTGTTTGTAAAGGCATCGGCTTTACCCCTTGTCTGCCCGGGACAGAACGAGACTGGAGCAGAAATCTGTCCTCTTCCATGCTCATCTGATGGAGAATGAGGGTAATCAAAGCACCTTCATCACAGGTTGTGTCAACGTGAATCACGCTTATGCACACGACAAGTGCTGGGTACCAGCTGCCACTGTCATCATTGTGGAGAGCAACTGTGCCGACGCCCAGGGTTGGCAAGGATGCCATCCTGCTGGTGACAGGGCATTGCTGGCAATCTGGTCCATGAGATGCTATGTTTTTGCTGTGCCTTCAGATCCCCTCTAGAAACCTGTTCTTCAAATATACAGACAGTAAATCATTCAGAGGAGACCAGCTACACTCTATTTGCCCTAAGGACAGAACAAGGCAAGAAGAGAGAGGCTCGCACTCCAGCAGAGGGGACTTTGTTTAGATAGCAGGAGGAACTGGCCGTCACTAAAGATTAACTTTAAAACCTAACTAATTTGGGCTAATTGGAGGGAGATGAGTCTTAATCACTTAAAACTCTGAGTTAGACCCTATTTTTAACTGAAATATAGTTTTTCACTTTCAAGCACCTACAGTGATTCAAACTAGAGCGCTTTAGTAAATGAATAAGAGTGATAATTAGCATCCTGTCTCTTTGGAGGGAAATGTGTTTGAGGAGAAGATTTTTCTTTAATGAAAAAGGGGCAAAAGCGAGCTTCGGCTCAGCTCTGTCAAATTACTCCAAATGTTGATTGTGCAGGGGTGCTGCCAAATGGAGCACAGATTTAGGCGGCCGAGGGTGGTGCTGGACGCTTTTGTTCAAGCAGTCTTTGAAAACCAGGGCATTTGAGATGGTCCAGGCACAGAGGGCACGGCGCCGATGACCTCCCCAGTTTCCTTCAAGCTCTCTGCGTTTATTTGCCTTACGGCTTAGCTTTTTCAACATAAGGAGAATCCTTTAAGCCCTTGTGTCCTAGTCTTGTCATTTATTACCACCATGTGGCAATGCTAGGGTATGAGGCCAATAAATCATTTGGATGGGAAGTGACTACAGGCCAGATTAATTTCATTATCATCCTTAAGCAGATAGGTGTCTAGTGCAGCCGATGTCTCCAGTGAAGACTGATGTCCTATCTCCCCTGACAGTCTTCCCCTTGCCTTGCAGACGGCGGTGGTGGTTCCTCGTTCTCCCTGCTGGAGTGTCTTGGCCTGCCTTTTCCTATTAATGCCAGTGAGTGGCCACACCCCCTTCCTTTGGGGCCCACCCCATGCCACACAGTTGCCAGGGGACGCTGAGAAGCCTGACCAGGGTGGTCCAGCCCTCCCTGCACAGCTGAGCAACGCCAGCACATTAGTCAAGACGCGAAAGGAGGGCATTTGTGGCTGTGTTTCTGCCAGGCTTGCCAAGACAAGCTCACTCCCCAGATACAGGGAGAGGAGGAGACTGCAGCCGGGCTGCAACTCTGAACTTCAGACTGATGCCATAATAAGCCCCCTCTCCTAGGCACTTCCACCTCTGACTCCTTCCATCCATTATATTTCCTCTGGGGCACTGCTTCTCCGAATGTGGCCCGCCGACAGGAATACATACTTTCAGAAAGTTCCCTGGGGATTTTTATAAACTCCAAAGGCTAAGCTCGACAGCTCTCGGCAAGATGATCCCAAGGTTGGAAAGTCTAAGCTGCAGAAGGGGGAGCACAGGAGCAAGTTGTTAACCTGCCACGTTCTCTGCTTGGTGCCCTCCAGCAAAGGCTGCAGGGGCACCACCCACCCACGGGTCACCCAAAGCAACTATTTCCAAACCGGCTCTGAGACCCGTTCAGCCAAGGAGCCCAAAGCTGCGGTGCCCTCTGTTCCCAGCTGCCGTCCAGGAAGCTCTGCTCAAGGAGAAGCCTCAGCTTCTTTCTGGGTGAGGGGAAAGCCGGGCAGGCCCCAAACACCTTCTTGGTGCAGACACATCTCCCTGGGACTTAGAGCCATGAAAGGCGGGGCGCCTACTCTCCAAGGGGCCTGGGAAGCCACTCCCCTGTCTTCTCCGTCTCCGCAAGAGCACCTGTGCATCTGCCCAGCCAGCCCCATGCCTTCCTGACCCCTCCCCTGCCGCAGTCTCTCTCCCAGCCACACAGCTCATGGTGTCCACCTTCTGCCCATCTGCTTGGCTCCATCTCCAGGGCCACTGTGTCATTCCTGGTCAACATCATTTCTCACCTGAGGTTCTTCTAACGAGTCTCCCTGTTTCCAGGTTTGCACCTCTTATATCCATGTTCCACGCACAGCCACAGTCATTTTCTGAGACGCAAATCTCCCCTGTTTAAGATCTCCCAATGGCCTTCCACTGTGCTGGGGATAAAATCCAGACTCCTGAAGAAGCTGCTGGGCCTGCACGGTCCCCTTCTACCCTCCCTCCCCACTTCTCTGGCCTTCTTCCGTGAGATACCACGGCAGGTACTGGTTAAGCCGTGGACCCTAGAGCCCAACAATCTGGATCCCAATCTTGCCTCTGCCACGGACTAGCTGTTAGGAAGCCTCCCCGAGCCTCAGTGCATCCATCTATAAAGCAGGTTAGTGATAGTCCCTGTCTCGTAGGACCGCTGTGGATAGAATGAGCTGAAATAAAGGGAAAGGCAGAGGCCAGCACCTGACACAGCGTAGGGGCTCCGTAAACATTGGCCGTTATTGGTTCTCACTGCTACCCCTGTCCCTCTCAAGTTCTAGCCAGTCTAAAAGTCTTACTGCAGAAGAAGCAGCATGCACTCCCTTCCCTGCTGGGTATGCTGGCCTGGTTAAGTTCTGCTCACTCTTCAGGTCTCAGCTGAGTCACTGCTTCCTGCAGGAAGCCTTCTCGGATGCTCCGAGTCACAGCACTATCACACCGTGTTGTAGTAACAGTGCTAGTATTAGTAGTAGTAAGGTGTTGCCTTACTCCTCGTCTCCTCTTCCCTTTCCACCCCTTCTCTCCGGGGCCATAGGCTCCGTGAGGTCAGAGACTTGGCCTCTGTTCCTCTTGCGTGCAGCCCCAGCTCTTAGTGCAGAGTAGGTACTCAACAAAGATTTGATAATGTTGCTGAATGACTCCCAGCCTGCCGGAGTGTTCCGAAACCTGCCCTGCGTCCCCTCTCTGGTTCTGGGCAGGCTTCTCGGGCACTCAGCTCTCTGACAGCTCACGTACTCCCCTCACCCACCTCAACACTCACCCAGCATGTGGGTCAGAGGCCAAGGAGGCATCGCTGAATGTTTCAAACAAACAGGAAATGGAGATCTTCTTCAGAAACCAAGGACCCTACACAAAGTTCACTGATGAACAGCAGTGCAACTTAGAACTTTTAGAGGCTCTGTTCAGTGTCAAGCTGAACAGTACCCCTTCCACTGAACAGGCCAGAGAATCTGGTAAGGGTGAAGTTTCCGACCTAAACCGCAGGATGGAGAATGACTGGGTTACATGAAAATCGCAGCTCTGGGAGAGGGGGTACCGGGAAATGAGCAGAGCACGAGCAACTAAGGAAAACTTCTGACCCAGAAATAAGCAACCTGCAAATGATTCCAGAAAATGGGTGAGAGTCTCGTAATAAGAATTTATGTGGTCCTGTTGATGATCTAATCCGGTTAGGGTTGGGGATGAGGAAGGAGCTGGTGGGTGCTAAATCTTTTCCTACCTCGTAGTGGCCAATGGTATTTAGCTTGGTTATTCCATCTTCAAGAATCACAGAGGAGCTGTCAATATCCAGAAGCTCTTTGTGTCGTGTGCCCACTTGAAGCTCTGGGAATAAAAAAAAAAAGAAAGAGCATGTTGTTCTCTTTTAACATGACAATGAGGAATGTAAAATGCTACCCTGTCACTTTTGCAATTATTATTTATGTTGCTAACTAGCTACAACAAATAAAGTGGTTTGGAAGACATATCAGCCAGACTGGTAGCCTGACTTCGGTTTTGTTTTGTGTTTAGGGCTCTGACGTGTAAGACCACTTTTCCCTGAAGCTTTTACTCTGAGGCCAAGCCTGGAAAGGAAGACGAAATAAGGCATCCTCAGAGAGACTCAGCTCTTCAGAAAATTCCAAAAGCAAACTTGTATGCCCACACCTGTGTGTTCACAAGCAGGTGCTCTGGGAACTATCTTCCGTCGGTCCCCGTGTGCGGTGCGCTGGTGGGCTCGTATGCCAACGCCATGGGCTTCAACTCCTTTACAGAGGTTGCCAACTTGTGCCCTAGGGTCAGAATGTGGCCCATGGATGTGGGTTTTTTTCTTGTTGTGAACCTGCACCATGTTTCATTTATTACTATTCTAATGTCAATTCAGCACCAACATTTAAAGACTGGAAGATTGCACATAAAAATTAGGATCTGTGATTTCTCTTTTAAAAAACTGGATCATCTGGTAACACCGACCACACCGGCCCCCCGTGGCAATCATGGGCTGAAGCTAAGTAGCACTGCCCCCTTACGTGGCAGGTGTCTTTTTCCAGTTAAGTCGGGTCCCACCACTTCCCATTATCCCAGGTGGGCTGACGCCCCTTATTTATAATACTTCCTGCCCCTCTGGGCATTGGAGTTTGTGAGCCTCTGCTATAAGAGGTCTCAGCACAGCTGCTTCTCATATTGGATTTTAACACAATTTATGGCTGGTTTCTAAGGCTTTGCCTTAGTTTTCTGGGGCTAGCCGCGGAGGTAGTTTGGAAGATGAGCAGACATGCAGAAGCCATTTGCCATCAGACTGTAATGGGAAGCTTCTAGTGGGCTCGTCCTGCTCCCTGCCTCTGCTACATTGGAGGCCAGGAACACCTGATGGGCACAAACCCTGGATGGTGTGAGGATGATACTACGGACCAGGCAGTGGCAGGACTGAGGCCACCGGGCCGTTTTCCCATAGTCCTCGGCTCCAAGCGGGCACCTCCTTGGTAGTCAGAGCAATACTTCGAGACGTAGGCTCAGGGCAAGGAAGTTGATGGCCCTGGGTCACGTCATGGTTTCCTGGCCGGGGCTGCCCTTTGCCCCTGCGTCTACCCAAATGAGCTCACATGGTCTTGAAGTGCCCAATAGTCCAGCCAACCGAAGGAAGCAGAAGAGAGGTGGCTGAGAGGTGCTTTAGTGGCCTTGCTTTCCTTGAAGCCAGGTCTTGGGGTTGCTATACATTTGCATGGTTTCACTCAAATGTGCCGGACCCCGGCCCCAGGCTTCTCGCAATGGCCTTTCAGCAGAGAGTCTGACTTAGAGGGCCCGGTGGGATGATTTTAATTGCCTGCTTAGTGGAGGCTACAACTGTACGTGGAAGAGAGATGAACCTTGTTATGCTGTCTGTCACTGTTGGCGATTTTACTCTTTTTTCCTGTCCCATTATCTGCTATAAAATCCCACGACAGTCTCCTGGGAGGGCTGCGTGGAGCTCAACTTTAAAATGTTGATGAACATTTGAGTGAAGTGGAGCCCTGTTAGCTCGCTCACGCATATGCTCGCCTTTGCAGTATACCAATAGAGCCCGAAAATGAATTCAGAGCAGATGCTGTTTCATGTTGGGGGAGGATGGAGACTATACTTAATGCAGGATGTGATTAGCAGAGAGGAAGATGACCTTTCTAGCCTTCACACCCAGAGTCTGAGCCACCCGCTAATGACACACTCAGTGTCACAACAAACAAATCAAATGCCAATGTGAAACACAACACATACAGAGGGCCTGAGGTTGACACCTTTCTGTACTTCTTGGTGCAAGGTGAATTCATTTGGTCTCAGGGTTAGCAATCTCATGAATCTGATTTACAAACATAATATTGAAGAAAAAACAAAAAAACAGCATCTTTGAAGGATCCTGCTTTCTAGGAAAAGGAGTCATGATACCTATGGGAGAACCATGCAGTCTCCTGGCCTCTAGACATGCCGTTTGGGAACAACCCAGGCTAGTAAGCTTCACCAAACAGAGCTTACATGCGGGGGGCCAGGAAGGAGGGAAGGTGGCAAGGATGCTCATCCGGGGATTGGGACAAAACAGCTCCCGTGTCACCTTACCAAGACCAATTTCATTCAGCTGCAGTCCGTAAGGAGAGCCGTTTTTGCTTAGGAATGCTTGGAAAATCTTCTCCTTGGCTTGACCTATGGTATCACAATCAAGAACGTTGACTGAAATATTCCGACAGACATCTGCGCTCTCATTTTCTGGGATTTTTTCAAAGGTGACGGTTAACGCCTGCAAGAACACAAACAGGTTTCCAAGTCTATTAGATAATTGCAATCTGAAAGGCAATCATAAAAGACACAAACCTTGGCGAGTCCTACTAATACCTCTGACAGCACATTAGCAAACACCATATCGCATTATACCACTTTAATCTTTTTTCCATAATCCATTCTTTTCAGGGATAATGGAAAGGAAAACAGAAAGGTAAAACTCTCATTACAGAGCAAGCATTGAATAAATATATCTGAGAGTAAAATATATATATATATGCATATATATACACACACACACACACACACATATAAATACTCTAAAAACGGTGATTTCTAATTTCACCCTCAAAAAAAGAAAAAAATTGGAAAGCTTCCACAGTAGATGAGGGCAGACTGGTGACTATCTTTTAAATTACAGGACCACAGAGTCCTAGGAGGTTACGAGGTCTCCGTATTGATCATGCCAAAGAGGTCACTTCATAATATGCAGCATTAACTACAGTAACGTGCCTCTCCCCCTCCACTTTCAACGGCTTCAGACAGGCAGTTTCTTGAGCTCTCATTAAAACACTGAGATCCCCACCCTGTACTATAATTCTTGCATTAATTACATTTCAGTGCCATTACTTATGGTTTTGTCAGTTAACATTCTCCCAGTGCAGCAAAACCTCAGAATCAGTCTAATGGGAGAAGTAAGGCCTTGGTGAATGTGTGAAAACACAGAACTAGGGAATATTTCAAAAGGAATTTAAGAGCAATTTCAGGTTTACTTTGCCTAAGAATAAAGCGATCTAAAACAACAAAGTTACATACTCAGGATCCTTGGGGGAACTGATTCAGGGAAGTGCTGAGAGTATTTTGTAATTAGCACAATATACAGTTTAGATTCTAAGCCACCCTGGTAATCATGGAGCCAGAGGGACCTGGGTGTGGTGTGAAATGCACGATTATTTCGTGTTTGAGCCTGGCTGCAGTGAGGGAATGTAAAATGATTAACTAATGGAAATGTTTAAAAAATGAAAACACAAATAATGTGGAAAATGGGGACCCTTAGGGTTAACTCAACTTTAAAATGGGTATAAGAATAGTACCTGGGGCTTCCCTGGTGGCACGGTGGTTGGGAGTCCGCCTGCCGATGCAGGGGACACGGGTTCGGGACACGGGTTCGTGCCCCGGTCCGGGAGGATCCCACATGCCGCAGAGCGGCTGGGCCCGTGAGCCATGGCCACTGAGCCTGCGCGTCTGGAGCCTGTGCTCCACAACGGGAGAGGCCACAACAGTGAGAGGCCCGCGTACCGCAAAAACAAACAAAAAAAAGAACAGTGCCTGGCCTCTAGTGTTTCTATCGAGATTAAATAAGATCACGCATGCCAAAGGCTTGGCACAGGGCAGGCTGCTGGGAAAGGCTCGATGGTGATGATAATGATAACAGTAATAATAAAAGGCATGTTATTATTTCATATAACTTATCACTATGATTATTGTTAGTATTAGTATGCCTTCATGTGGAAACAGACTCAGGCGGCCTTGAGCAGCTGGGACCCTGACTCCACGGTCAGTATCTCTATCAGAGTAAAGAGCAAGCTGCCCGAAGGAGAACGGGGCAGAGCACCTGCTCCAGGGTCAGACTCCTGGGTTCAAGCCCAGCCCACCGCTAACTAGCTGGGTAATCTCTCTGTATCTCAGATTTCTCACCTGTAAAGTCAGAACAACAACAGTAACTGCCTCCCGGGGTTCCCGTGATGATGAACTGAATTAATCACGTCGCGCCTAGAACAGTGTCTGACTCAGGAGATAGGACTTAAGGACCCCAGACACGGAGAAGGGGCTTCTGAAGCTCTGGGGAGGTGCTCAGAGGCACGACTTCTTTTTACTGCCTTTACATCTTGCCCCTCCAATCCAGTCTATAATTATGCGAGCGTAAACCTTGGTGCGGTCCTCACCGAGTTTCAGATGAAACTCCGAATCAGTGGAGGCTGGAGTCTGAGGTTAAGTGGTGGTCTCGGTCTGGCCTGTGAGAGTTTCTTTTTTCTGGGACAGAGAGTGGCTCCCTTGCCTGTTCTCAGAGCACATTGGTGTTCTGGGCCAGTGGCTCACTGGGCAGGGATGCGGGACTCCTGATAGCTAGCAAACACTGACATACTGGGTGGGCGAGAAGCAGGGTGGAGGTTGAGAACCACGGCAGAGAAGCCTCAGGCCAGAGCCCTCTCCTCACCTCCTTTTTTAGTGACATTTATTGGCACCCTGCCAAACACATTTCAAGACACGATTCTTTTAATCTTCCCAATATCCTGGGGCAGGAGGGTGTATTATTATTATACCCACTTTTTGAGTGAGGAAACAGAGGCCTGTGCCTCTAGGGACCCGGCTTGTAAATGGAGAGCCAGGGGTGGCAACTTGAACCACTCAGCTTCGGTCCCTCCCACCCCCTGGGCCCTCCCTCCTCCTCTCTGTCCCACCTACAGCCCAGGAACCCTCTGGACCGCCAGGAACCTTAGATCAGACTATAACCAAAGTCCTAAGCTGCATTCCCAGCACAAACGGGATTCCTGGAGGGGCAAACGTCAGTCCTGCCCTGTACGGTCTGAGTATACTTGCCCGTGTCTCCCTGTATTTCTCTCTGAGTTGGTCTCGCCAGTAGCAGTAGTGGCGGTTAATGTATTTCACAGGGCTTCCAAAGATAAAGACAAATGAAAAGGCCCTTTTAATCAGGGCTACAGCGACCCCAGCCTGTTTAATAGTTTTATAGGTATTTGCGAAATAACAGTCTGTGACTACCTAAAGGGCACTATTGTCTTCAACAGAAACACCTCTTTACAGGCAATAAATGTTCTCCTTTAAAACATAACCAAAAGGGGAAAAAACCCTTAACTGGATGTAAAATAATGTAAATCTGCCACTGCCTTCACAGCTAGCTGGGTGGGAAAAAGGTAAAATGGCCTTTTATAGCGTCCACAGGGAATTCTGAGAGTAAATTCAGACACAAATTGATTTGTGTTCATTTTTTATGCCGCTAACGCCTAGCGCCCCAACAGCAATTTCTGAATGTGTAAGAGTAGCGGGGGGATCTCAGAGCAGGCCCTGCCTCTTAACCCGACCCCCAGGCTTGAAAAGCTCACGCTGGGCCTCTGTTCCCCATCAAGGAAGATCCCCCCAGAAGTGCTACCTCCCCTTCAAAACCCACTTAACCAGAGTCCTTCCTGTGCGCTACTCAGTGTTAGGGGCTGGGGTTAGGAGAGACCATGAGACACGGTCCTCGTTCTCAGATGATTCACAATATACTTGGGAACCAAAGCACCGCCTCTGAAGCAATATTCAGCCACCAGACGCAACTCTTTCACTCTCAGTAAGTGTCCAGAGAATTTGAGCAGAGAGGACAGGAGGGTTGAGGGTCCTCAGCACTGGCACCAGGCCACCTGGATCATCCCCTTCTCCTGCTAGCTAGCTGTGGGAGCGTGGGCAAGTCCTCTAGCTCTTCTGAGCCTCAAAATTCTCATTGTTCTTATCTCGAAGGAGTGACAGGATCACTAAATCATGACATGTAATAACAGAAAATTAAGGAGTGCTTCCTGTGTGCCAAGCACCAGGACAAATGATGTGTATTAATATACATAAATTCATCTCAGGAACAACCCTATGACATAGAACAGATCCTATTATTATTCCCATTTTACAGATGAGAAACTGAGGTACAGAGAGATTAAGTACATTGTACAAGATCACCCAGCAAGAAAAAGGTAGAAGCAGGAACTCAAGCTCCATGTTTTTAAATATTTGCTGAGCCTGCCTTTCAAAGCCTGAAAATGTTTTGTAAACTAAGCACGGTTCAAACCTATGGAACGGTGATTAATTGTCAAGACCCACAAAAGGCTAAAGCATCCTAAAAGGCACCCTGGTCTCTTCCCCCCAGTTCTGCCCCTCTGTTAAGAGGAACTGCTCTGGCTACGAAAGTGTCAGCAAAGCTGGGGCGACAGATATGGTTGACTGTACAATCAGCAGCCTTCTCTCTTCCTTCTTCTGGCGGCAGCTCCCTTCTCCTCATTCACCAGGGACTGGTCATGAAACCCAATGAAACATAAAGGGAAAGCATTTCTACAAAAGGGGAGAGCAGTGCTTAGAGCTGTGGCGGCTATTTTGTGACTAAGAGGAAGGGCCAAGAGGAGCAAGGAGATGGTGACCCAGAGCCCTGACACTGCTGAGTACATGGACCTACCTTCGGACTGCTTACCTCCAGACTTCCCGCTCTAAGTGCAATTCCATGCTCTTAGGATTTCACACACCAATAGTCATATTTTCTCTTACTTACATCTGCCTGCACCCAATCTGACAGAGCTCATTTTGTTGACGCTGAGGTAGACAAAGTCATTCATTGATACCCACCTACTTTCATTGATACCCACCTACTTGGCACGTACTGTGTGCAGAGCATTGCAGGTGATATACAATAGAAGCTGGCACTGATCCTGCCTGGGAAGTATTTGAAGACTGATACAACAACTGTGGGATATACACGACAAATTCTAATACCAGGAAGAAAACAGTAGGTATAGATGGAGTGCTTTAGAGGTTCAGAGAGATATTACCTCTAGCTTGGAGGAGGGTTTTCAAAGGGAGAGAAATCAAGGAAGGCTGCATGGAGGAAGGGCCACTTGAACTGGGTCTGGAAAGGAGCAACATGTACAACAGTACAGGAGGAGGCCTCTGGACCATGGAGATACTTGGCTTCAACTCTTATTAGACTGATGTGCGGCAAGCTTCAATCTCTTACTCAGGCTATGAGGTTAGGAAGTCTAGATAAAGAATCCCATTTCCTTTGGGGAGAATAGAGGGTAGAGGACTTGAAGAACCATGCTTGCCTTTCCAAAACCACCACCTTCCATGTCAGGGAGAAGCCCTGTACTATTTACAGAAACAAAAGCTGAGGAAGGTAATACAATTTGAGGTTTCTAATAATAATAGCCAACACTTACTGAACACTCACCATGTGCTGGGTGTGCTTTGCTAATTCATTTAATCCTCATGACTGCTGTCTGAAGAGGGCGCTATTATTAGTGTCATTTAACAGATGAAGAAGCTGAGACACAGAGGTTCAGAAACGTGTCCAAGATCGCAGAGCTGCTGAGGGTCATAACTAGGATACGTCCATACTCTTAACTGCAAAGCCAAAGGCCAGTCGAGGTGATCAACTTCCGAAGGGCAGTCCCAATCTGCCTGAGGTTCTCAATAAACGCTATCCAAGCAGACAGGTTGGGCACAGCAGAGGAGGCTCCACCTCCTTACCTTGGCTGGCATGGGACCCCATGGAACCCACTCAATCTGGAGCACCCTGTGGTTTGGGCCCCACTGACAGGAATTTTTATGGGGCTCACG
This sequence comes from Aethalodelphis obliquidens, assembly GCF_003676395.1. Taxonomy (NCBI): domain Eukaryota; kingdom Metazoa; phylum Chordata; class Mammalia; order Artiodactyla; family Delphinidae; genus Aethalodelphis; species Aethalodelphis obliquidens. The sequence goes on along the minus strand of NW_020837952.1, from coordinate 38,727,487 downwards.
TTCACCTAGAATAAAGACGACCTTTCCCAGCCTCTGCTGCAGCTCGGTATGGCCATGTGATTAAGTTTAGGTCAATGAAATTAAGCAGATGTGTTATGTGGCAGCCCCTGGGAAACTTCCTTAAAAGACAGCTGGTGACCGTCGGTCAACTTTTCTATAGCTCAGCATATGTCCTGCTGGCTGGAATGTGGAAGGAGGCTGGCAGGGAGCAAACACCTTAGATCATGAGGTGACCTCAGGACAGCAAGAGAGGAGCTGGGGTCTGCGAGGACATCCCAGCAGAGGCACCCACCAGTGCTGGGCTGCCCACCTCAGAACTTCATGTGGGAGAGAGAGAAACTCCGCTGTTGCTTCAGCCACAGGTATCTTGGGTCTCAAGGAACAATGGATTCAGGAACAATGCCTTCTCTATTATCAAGAAGGGTTCTTAGAAGGGCAAGGCTATCTTGAAGGCACAGGGACCAAAGCCAGAGAAAGGACCAGACTGGAAGGACCCGGTCCTTTGCAGCAGGTCACAGTCCAGCCCTTTTAGATGTGCAGGATTGCAGTCCAAGTTAGCTGGGCAGGTGTGTCATTGTGGTCTCCTGTTCACATCTGTCCAGGGGGATACTGTCTGCTATAGGTTGTAAAAGCCCACACGTAGGGGTTATGAGTAACATTTTCAATAGTGACATAAGCTTTTAATGACAACGGATGCAGCTAATCAACTGCCCTGCATCACCCATCATCAATAACCAACCAACCAAATAACCAACCAATGCTGAGGGGACCGTTTCTGCTTCAACCATACTGTTGATAAGAAAAACAGCTAGGACGAGAAAAGCTGTTATAAATAAATAATGAGTACCTACTCCGTGGCATGATGGCTAGACATCTTACAGATATTATTTCCTGACCTCATAAAAAATGTACAAGGTTAGGGTTTAATTAAAATAATCCACCTGTTTAAAGATGAGGAAACAGGTTTAGAGAGGTTGAGTGACTTGCCCAAGGTCACACAGCCAGTTTGTAACGCGGCTGAGCCTGGATTCACACCCAAGACGGTCAGACTCCAAACCCCACCTCTTCTGAGCTGAACAACACAGCACCCCGACATACAACCACATTCCTGCTTCACTAGCAGCTTTACCCATGGGCCCTTCACACAACTTGGCAGTTTCAGGCATTGGGGAGGCAGAAAAAACAAGCTGCAGAGGGCTAAGAGGACACATCAAAAGCGGGGGAAGAGGCATGGCCCCCCATTTTCCCCAGTTTAGTGGGGAAAGGCTGATGCAGCTACCTCACTAACTCATCAGCCACATTCTCAGCTAATAAGGGCAGGGATGTGGCTGCATCCTTTCTGTAGTACCTTCTAAAACCTACAAATCAATTTTAAAAGAATTTATTACAAGCCAGCGACTTTATCATAGACGGTCTTAGGCCAATAATTGCTTTCGTTAAATAAAACCTATAAAATACATTTCGAATTTCACTGCAGAGCCAAAAGAAGGTCAAGAGAAAAGTCTGGTTCTTATACTAAACTGAATTAGAGAGAAGAAAACCACTTCCAGAAGTTCAGTAGAAGCAGCAAGAGCCCAGAGTTAGAAGTCCAAGTCTCAGAAAAGCTTCTGACCTGAGGTTTTTCTCAAGCTGAGTCAGCCCTGGGACATTCTACCAGCCGCCCCTCTAACGCTGCTCTTGCCGGCCCGACCTCCCCTCCCCCACCCGCCTTTTCCTTTCCCCACCAAAGACTGAGAGCCCCACGCTTCCTGGGTCAGGGTATTTAACCCTCTTGACAGAATACTGAGGGAGAAAGGCCTTTTCCATTTTGAAGAAAAAAATTAAGTTAATGGAGAGAATTTCCTCAAATTTAAGTTTCTCTCACCAGTCTTATACACTTGCTAGCATTTACTAACACTTATTCATGCAAAAATCAAGTGAGAATCTGTCCAATTTAGCCCAAAATGATTGATTCCAGTATTTTAGGTTTAATGTATTTCACAGTTTTCTGGGTTTTTTTGGCAGAGTGCCCATAAGTTTCAGCTTTGTGGATAGTGGTGAGGCAGTTCCACTGCTGTGTCCCTAGAAGGAGAGGAAACAGGCCAAGATTTTGGGGGGTGAGCAGGAGAGTGGATTCTAGGGGTTTTTTTTCTCTATTATGTCAAGCTCTAGATTAAGGGATAGCAAAATTTCTGTAAAAGGCCAGATACTAAACATTTAGGACTTTGAGGTCTGTTATCATCTCTATTGCAACTACTCAACTCTGCCACTGCAGCAGGAAAACAGCCATAGACAATAGTGAATGAATGGGTATGGCTGTGTGCCAATAAAACTTTATTTATAACAATAGGCAGCAGGGCCACATTTGACCCACAGGTTGTTGTTTGCTGATTCCTGCTCTAGATAACAGTAACTTCAAATGGAATGCTGACTTAGACAATGCCATAAAAGACAAATCTAAAACAATGCCTTGGGCTTCCCTCGTGGTGCAGTGGTTAAGAATCCGCCTGCCAATGCAGGGGACATGGGTTCAAGCCCTGGTCTGGGAAGATACCACATGCCACGGAGCAACTAAGCCCGTGCGCCACAACTACTGAGCCTGTGCTCTAGAGCCCGCGAGCCACAACCACTGAGCCTGCACTCTAAAAGGCTGCAAGCCACAACTACTGAGCCTGCGTGCCTAGAGACTGTGCTGTGCAACAAGAGAAGCCACCGCAATGAGAAGCCCACGCACCACAACAAAGAGCAGCCCCTGCTCGCTGCAACTAGAAAAAAGCCCATGCACAGCAACGAAGACCCAGTGCAGCCAAAAATAAATGAATAAAACAAATTTTATAATAAATAAATAAATTAAAAATGCCTTTATCTCCACCATGGTTTGCTATAAAAGTTACCATTCTCTGAGGGGAACAAGTATAAATAAGAATCCTTAACGATGAAGTAACAGAGTCATATTTGAGCCATAAAGAGGAAAATTAAGTACGTGTGTATTTAGGTAATGAAATTATTTTCTAATCCCAAGACTATGGGTGTGAGAAGAAAGAATATGAAGAGGAGAATCATTTAAAGCACTCATTTAAGGTTAATTTTTCATTTTCCACTGCCTGCCGTCAAGTAGGATGACTTACCTCAAATGATTATAAAAAATGGTTTCGCTTCTCTGATCAGAAGCTCAGAACAGTAACTATGGAGTTAGTAATGGTTTCAGTATTATTGCAAGTCATAATGGAAATGATCTGCACTATGGTAGAGAGAAAAAGAAAAACAAAGCTCAAGAATTGTTAATTAACTTTACTGTTTCTCCACAAATGCTAGGAGTATTAAAAACAAGATTGCTGAAGTGCAAACATCAGGGTTTAATGAACAACGGGATGTAATTGAAGTAACAGAGAATGACTTAATCGGGACAGTGGGTTGTTTAATTATGGGGATAATGGATCTTCTGAAAGGACCAACTAAATGGAACAGAAGGAGCTGGGGAGTGGAGGGCCCAGCGGCCGCGTTGAAGGAAGCTTGCAGATGAGGAACTCTTGCTAGGGATAGCTAGGGCTGTGTCAGAGGTGAAATATTTTACAAACCAGGATTGTCCGCAACGTGGTAACTATTGGGGGAAAAGCCTAGTGTGGGCTGGTGGAAACGTTCAATAAATCATAGCTGAGGCATCAAGATTTCTGTAAGCGAGTATCTGTGCTTTTCCAAGACTTTCTAATAATCTTAAAGACTTTCTCATAGATATGAGAACGAGGGCAATATTATGTTTGTCAGAACACTGTTTCCCAGGGCGCCAAGATGCTATCTCTGATACAGCCGATTGGCAGGCTCATTTCCTGGGTTTAAGAGTTCAAAAAACCATTTCTCGCTTAACTTTGATTATAAGTCAACCTTCTCTTGCTAATTCAGCACACTTGCCATGAGTTATTGGGTTTTCTCGTCGCCTCCTGAAAGTGAAGCAAATGTCCTTTCTCCCATGTGGTACACTTTCCCAGAACTGAAATCCTCAACCTTCACTCGATTCTCCGAAGTTTCAGGCGATCCGCTCCAGAACGACTCTCTAGACACAGCCCACCCTAAGGGAGAGCCCGAGATCCTTCAGCCACAAAATCGAACGTGCCTGAAAGTTTGCAAAGGAGGAAAAACCTTAGAGCAATAGGGCTTATCTCTCTTCTAGCTGTCAACTCGGAATCCCTAGATGTTAGAGGAGTCGTGTGTGTGTGCGCGCGCGCGCGCGCGTGCGTGTGTGTACAAACCCTCCCCTGATGCTCCTAGCCCGGAGCAGGAGAATGTAATGGCAGTTTGCCTCACTGAACACCAGCCTGCAGTGCCTTGCTGGCGGAGGATGGTTTCTTCTGGCCCTAGAGGAAGTGACTTTATGGGGCTTTGCTTACATTTAAGAAATGGCAGAGGAATTTTCCTCCCAGGGCACAGCAAACAAAGAATTACTTCTTGGAGCCCATGTGTTAGTATAATGATTTCATGTATAAGCAACTGGCATGTTGCCTTTATGTTCTAGAAAACACCCTACACCTCAGGGAGAACACATCCTAATTTTAGAGGAGTGAAACCTGACTTTGAGGCTGTTAGATGAGGCGCTGTGGTTTTCACCATTTGGCCAAACAGGAGTTTGGGGGCCTCTTTTTAAATGTGTCCCAGCCACGGTACCAGGCTCTGTCATTTCAAGTTGTTTGGGTGGCTGCTCTTGATTTTTTTTCCCTGCCTTTTTTTTCCTTGAAAATATTTACACGCACACACACACACACACACACACACACAATCGAATTCGTTCACCACACCTTGGTTTTCAAATACATAAACCATCTCAGCAAATTTAGAAAGTCAAGACTTCAGATCACTGGGTGTACATGCGTGGGGAAGGCGGGTAAAGTGAGAAAGGGCAGGGGGAGGTGGGAAAGAGAGGAAGGAAGAAAATTTAAAAGATGATGGTTAAGGCTGAGGGGACTTGCCTGAAAGGAAATGAAAAACCTTAAATTTTTTATATCGACCTTCTGCTAACATTTTGTCACACAAGCACAGACCGGATCAAGCTGCTCTGGAGCTTCCAGTATAACCATCCACCATGAAAGAGGTTTGGGGCGGGTCCAAGGAAAGGCATTAAAACTCAATTTCAAAGTCAAGGGCTCTAGAAACAAGTGGCCCACCCCTCTCCCAGTCTCAACGCTATCTACCGGCAAATCCGTGTTCGGAAAGGAAGATTTATGTGGATTTCTTAAAACATAATTTTCCGTCAACCTTTTCCCCAGGGGCTACAAAGGAAAAAAAGAATCCAAGTCGACACAAATGTCTTCAGCATCAAGAAACATTTTGATGACGAGTTGAGTGTTAACACATCAGAAACACATGGTCTTAATTGACTGTGAAATAAATAACGTTTCAAAATGAAAGGGGGAAAAGTGTTCCGACATAAAGCATTAGAAAGGACTCAAACCTCAAAAGTTGCTCCAGGCATTTGAGTCCTCCCCACTCCCAGTTCCGTCTTCTGCTCTCCTCTCCTTCCTGTGCGGGTTCATGTTTTCATGAAAGTGAAACACTGCTGGATTCCCCTGACCTATATTCACTTGCAAATATTTCTCTTTGGGAACCTGTGGGGCTCCTAAAATGTCTCAAAGTAAAAGCATGAACACCTGCATTAGGACCAAGGCCCTGGGTTTGAAGACAAGACCCTGAATCAGTAAAAGGAGAGTCAATAGGCCCTGATGCAAGTTCATCATTTGTCCTCCAGGGTACCAGTGGGGTTCCTCCTGCAGGATGCACATTAGAATTACCTGGAGCATTTAAAACATCTATCCGTGCCTGGGCTCCACCCCCAGAGATTCTGATGTAGTCAGTCCAGACGGAAGGCCCAGGCATGGGTCTATCTGGATCTGCATTTCTAACAAGCGCCCGAGGAGATTTGAATTAAATTTAATAACTCTTTACACTCATGTGCCCGGCAATGGTCTAAGTACTTTACAGAATATCAACTCTTAATTCTCACAACATCCATGAGATAGGCAGGTACCATGATCATCATCCCCATTTTACAAGTGAAGAGACGGAAGCACAGAGAGGTTTCCAAAGTTGCCCAAAGTCGCACAGCTAGCCAGTGGCAGAGGCTTGATTCAAACCTGCCTGGCTCCAGAGTCCACACTCAGTAACAACTATATCAGTAGTTCTCCCTGTGTGGCCCTGGACCAGCGGCAGCTGCAGAAAGCTCTTCAGAAATGCAAATTCTTGGGCCACACCCCAGACCCACGCAATTAGAAACCCTGGGGTGCTGCCTCCCAACTGCATTTAATAAGCTCTCTCGGGGACTCTGATGCATGCTAACATCGGAGAACCACCGCACTCCACCCCCCCTCAGACACAGATGGGAGTAACAGACAGGAGTCAGACCTGGTGACCTTCTGCTCCGCCTCCCACCTTGTGGATGGCGGCCAAGCATGTGCCATGTTCAGTGGAGGGTCAGCTCCATCCAGCGGTGACCGAGGACTCGAAAGAGCTGATGTAGGGACTCTTCTCCCACCAGAGGACACAACCATAACATAGCCTACAGCACCGTAGTGCCTTCTCCAATTAGGGGATGAATTCTTCCAGGATGACACCGCAGTGCTTGCCATCCAGAGCAAAGCCGCAGGAGCCTCGGCCCCTTTACTGAGCAACACAAAAACCCCACTGTAATTTTTTCCTCCTTCCCCACTGATGAGATTGTGAAGCAGCCCGGAATCTCTGCAAAAGCTAAAGATCAAACCAAAATACAGCAATCCCTTTTCCAAGTCTCTGTTAACAGAAAAGCACAAAAAAATCCTAAGTAATTTTGGAGATACTTGCCATGCTTGGCTCTCTCTCTCTCAAATTCCTGAATGTGCAAAAAATTGGTCTCTTTTCCTTTAGGAAAGGAAGAGAGTGGGCGGGTGGAGTGGGGACGGGTGAAAAGGAAGATCTTAAATGGGTGAAACCCTCCAGCAGCCAAGCAATCATCTTCCTGTCGTGATTTACAGCATTCCTCTAAAAATATCTGTGAGATCACAGAACGATAAGTGCATGACACCAAACATTTGTAACTAATCCATGAAAATAAAGTAAGGGCGTCATGTTGCAGGGGGAACACAGTGGAATTTGTCTTGTGTTATCGTTCTAAAATAAGACGGCCTCAATTTGGTTGAAATGTATCTTCACACATTGTCTTCCAGAGCAGAGCCGTTTGAGAAATTCTGATTGCAATTATAAGCGCTGAGTAGGGAGTGCTTTGCAGTTCCTTTGCCGATGCTGAAAGCTATAAGCCATCCTGATATTAAAATCTTTGGAAATGGAGGAGTACCCCAGGCATCATGACAATACTTTCTCCCCCAATCCGAGTAATTAAAATCTATTATGTGAACACGTGTTAATATTTTATCAACTACGGTTTTAATAAACTGAACGTATGAGGCCTCCTGTGGTAGGAATGATCATTTCAAGCGACGCTTCCCAACTCACTCTCTACCCCACCAGCTTCATCGTAAACTCACCACAGTGCTGAATTCCGGAACCTGCCACAGCAGCCAGTCCTCATTAAGCGTGTACAGGGCTTTGCAAGTGATTACATCGACGGGGCCCTTGTTTATCTTCTGGTTCAGAGTCGTCACCAGCAAATAGAACGGTTCTCCAACAGTCTCCTTGGAAAAGACGCAAAAGTGACAGTTAGCTTTCGGCAGAATCCACTGTACTTTCCAGAGGATCAAAGTTTCAGTTTATGGCCCTACGACAGGAGACAGGCGGCAGTGTTTTCTAACAGTCAACATGCACCTCCCAAGAAAATACACTTTGCTCCACTTAGGACTAGGAGCAAAACTCAGGAAACTGCCTCTTCTCCCCCAACACACACGCGTGTTCGCACACGCACATGCACACTCTCATGGCATTTACAGAGGTGATCATTCTTTTATGCTTAAGCTTCTCTATGGTAGCCCAGTGCTCATCAGTTGGCCTAAGAACAGTTGGTAGAGATTTAACCTTTCTTTACATTCCTATTTAACTGCCCTTTTTTTTTTCAGCGCGCTAAAAATAAATGGCATGTAAAAAAATGCAGAACGATTAGCCTTGGTAACCAGAATAAACATAAAAACATTTTATACATTTACCTAGGAGGAAGGTTTTGGGTGTCAACAGCTTCTCACGAAGGAGGTGGCCTTCAGTTGCAGTCTGCAGCCTCCCCTCCTGACCGTGAGGCGGCCAGCCCCGGCTCCTTCCCAGACCCAGCCTGCACAGTCCCACCCGGGCACCTTTGCTGGTACAGGCCACAGTGTACCGCACCTCCTTCCCCTGGGCCAGAGCCGATTCCAGATCCTTACTCTAAGGATCTTCCCAAGCATCTGGCCCATCCTGATGACTTCCTTCTGCACCTTTTTCTGGACCAGGGGTGGCCACCCCTGCTGTTATTGAAACGCCTGAACTCTGTAGTCACTTCGCGCTTGAATGGACCCTGAGGAGCCCAAGGGGGAGGCTTGTGTGTTCCTGCTTTCATGCAGCCTCTCAAAGCATGTCGCCCTGGCTTGACGATCCATCGTGTAGTATTTGCTAAGTAAATAAACCCTCTGTAATCAAAAGGACATTAAACTGAATTTAAGGGGGAAGAAGAGCCAGGCCCAGAACCAGCAAGTCCAACTGCCTCAGTGATGACGAGAAGCCAGCCACGTGACTAGGGCTTGAAGCACCAGTTTACAAAGTCAAGCTTCACAGCCAATGCATCTGGCTTGGAAAGGAGGGTTCCACTGGCTCTCTCACCTGTTTTCCCTTGAAGAGGTAAGCTAAGACGTCTTTGAGGTCTCTTGGATCCCACCCCTACCCGCCCCGTACCATCCTCTATACTGACTGCAAAAGCACAGCCCTCCCTGGTCCCGGGCTTCCTGTCACTCCTCTGCTGCCCTCCCTGCCACTGGGGCCCTGTATCACTTTCCTCTCCCCTCCTGACATATCCTGGAGTCGCTTCCTTACTGTAGGACAGGGTTGGAATGTTCAAAAATTTCCCAGGTGGGGAGAGCGCTGGGACTAGAACATGACATTTCAATTCTTATGAGAAACTTCCTTTATTTAGAGGTTCACAACCACACTGCTCTCGTCTCTCTCCCTCCACCCCCTTAGGTAATATCCCGACCGTAAACCTAGAACCTCACTTCTCTCTTTGCTTCCAGCCCACATCAGAGATGGGGGTAAGTGCCCTTGGGAGGGGGCTGGAGGCACCTGCAGAGGTCGGCGTTAGGGGGCCGGTGGGCTCTTCTGGGCTGTGTGGAGTGACAGCTCCAGACTCGATGGCTCTGTGGTAAGAAATCTCCACAAGCGTGCAGCTAGACTCAGATTAGTAACATCTCATCTGGCACCGTTACCCACACCCGTGGTTCTAAACCTGGATAATCATCACCAGAATCCCTTGGGACTCTTATGAAGAATTCAGATGTCTGGGCCCTACTCTAGACACGGAATCTCTGGAGATGAGGCCTGGGCATCTGTAGTTTTAACACCTGCCGGGGGATCCGGATGCGTGGCCAGCTTAGGAAACGACGGAGCCACGACGTTTCTTTGTCACCGCTGAACACAAGTTCTAAGTTAGTCATACCTGCTGGCGGTTTGGGCGTCTCATCAGACCAGGGTGCACACAGCTTCCCAGGGAGCCGGCCTGGGGCAGAGCCCCGTGTATGGAACCAACCCTGCCCTTCCCATCCTGTGATGGGAATTAAGCTTGGCCCCTTCACCATCCTTTCCTTCGTGAGACCAGACTCTCTGACCACGGCTGAGCTGTAGGCTTCTGCACCTGTGACCTCATTCCAGCCCCAAATCCCTCCCTAAGCCTGGAAGAAGTGAGCTGCCTTCCTGGGGAGGCATTAAGCCGGGTGGCTAAGAGCTCCCTGGTGCTGTCACACGAGCTATGGGATCTTCCTCTATGGAAGGAAGTCTTGTCTATCCTGTGTGCCCCAATTCCCCAGTACGCAAAACGGTCCTAAAGGTTCTCACCTCACGGGATTCAGTGAGAAAAAGGAAGCAAAGCTCTTAGCATGGTGGCTGGCACATTCAATAAATGGTAGTTATTATTATTACTTGACCCACAGGGCCTTGGAGGCACAGAGGAGGAAGTTACCTGGAGGTCACAGTGCTCGTGGCACCCAGGCCGATGTTTGGGAGGATGGGTAGAGCAGGAGGGCCAGGCCGTCAGAGTCCCACACCCTTGGGCACCTGGTTGGGGAGGTCCGGCCCTGCACGCCAGAGGGAATTATTCCACTGAAAATGAAAGTATCGCCAACGGGCCGGATGCCACTTCCTCCCAGGGAGCACGCTGGCCCCTCACCACCCCAAGTGCCCAAGACACTCCTGAGTCAGCACTGCAAAACCTTGACGAGGAATCCTCTGCTCAAGGGGGCCATTTGGACTCAGAGCGCAGATTCTGGGGACGCCTCGCCTTTTTAACGCCCAAGAGCAGCAAGGGCAAGGCTCTGACTAGGCTTCGAGGGCTCAGAAAAAGAATCACAAGGTCCCAGAGAAAGAACTGGAAAGGGAGTTAAAACCAATGGCCACGCGCCTCATTTGGTGGGTAGAAAACGGATGCCCAGATGGAAAGGGCCGTACCTGGAGCCACGCAGCAAGCTGGGGCCGAGATGAACTTACAGCCCAAACCTGCTGCTTCTAACCAAGACTCCTAGGCCAGCGCTCCTCCTACTGCCCCCAGGTTCTCAAAGGCTGGGTGGTGCAACCACCTGCAGGAAATTTGGAAACGTTGACTGCTGCGCCCCACCCTGAGCTTCTGACTCAGTGGCACGGTAGGTGGTGAGGCAGGAGCTGCCTTTTGAGACTGAGACCCAGGAACTGGGTGAGGGTCCTGCTGCCTCTGTTTCAGAGCAGCTGCGGCTGAAGCTAGGATGGAGGAAGCCAAAAATATTCACCCCAGAAATAAGCGCTCCACATCTCCCCAAAGTGTGTGATGATTTATACCAAGTAAACAGCAAAGAAGGCAGATTTCATTAATCTTAATAAATAGGCATTGCCTTGGGAGAGAAAAGGGTTGGTTAAAAAAAAAAAAGGTTGTGCATCTACTTGTAAGATTACATTAAACATTAAACTAAGCACAGTCTATTTAAGGCACTGCTTTTTGGATCTAAACTTAAGTAGCACTGTTAAAACCTGTGGCACAGCAGTGTATCTTATTCAAACTTTAATTAGATTTCAGAACTAGCTACAAACACACAATTATGTAGTTTTGCTGGAATCTGGATGGCTGGTGAAATTGAAGAAGGATAAGAGCGTCCTGCACCAGGGGCCTCGGAGGGCTGAATGAAGCCTGGGTTCAACAGAACACACTTCCTTTCCTACTAATATTTCATAATAATAATGGGCATCATTTATGGAGTGCTTACTCAGTGCCAAGCAATTGGATACATTTTCTCATCAGTGCTTCAGAACAGCCCTAAGATATTCTTCCTCCAGTTGTACAGGTTATAAACCCAAGGCTCAGGCAGGTCAAGAAACCTGCTTGGGGCCTCTGGTAAGCGGGTGGAGTCTAGATTCAAACCGGGCAGCGGGCTCCAGGGCCTATCCTCTTAACCAATGGAATCTGTGCCAAGTTCACATTTGAAAAGATTTTAAGATTCAATTAGATTATAACCATGTTCACTTAACTGTAACAAAGTGAACTCAAGGGGCGGGCGGCTTTTTGGAGACTTGCTTTCATATGGGATAACTGGTTGGAATTGAATGTAATTAGCTTACAGAGAGCGTAGCGGTAGGTAAATGGCTATTTCCAAGATGCTTCAGAGGCCCTGAAAACAGTGTGTTTCCATCAGCATTTGAAATATGCCCTCCACTCAGCACATGTTCATTAACCACGTGAAGGTGGATGCAAAGTCAAGGGGTATAAAGTTTCAGTTATGTAAGGTAAGTTCTAGAAATCTATCATACGACATTGTGCCAATAGATGACGCTGTTTTGTACACTGAAAAATCTGTTAAGAGGGTAGGTCTCACGTTAATTGTCCTCACTACAATAAAATTTTTAAAAAGTCTTACTCGAGGAAATTCTAAATGAATTGTACTTGCCTAGGCCAGTTACAGCAAAAACAAATTTTATTTTCCCCTCCATGTGCTCCTAGTAAGGACCAAGACTAAAAGTGGTTAAGTGCTGACACCACAGAGTGCTCAGGATTTATCCTGGCAAAGACATCAGCATCTGCTAAAAACAGCTGCCTATACAGTCAGCTCTGACGCCACCAAGGGATGCGACACTTACCCGCAGAAAACCAGAAAGGCAGACGGACATCCAGTTTGTGAGGAGCTTTTCCACCACGGACTCTGTGCGTCTCAGCATGAGTTTAGGCTGCATGTTACTGCACTGCTCCATCAAGTCCCTGGTCAGCACCTCGAGGATGCTGGTTAGGTAGACCAGCTTAGTTTGCAGTGCAATGGTTAAGAAGGAAGCAAACAGACACCTATTTAAAAATAGAGCCTTGGTTACAACAGCCAAGACACGGAAGCAACCTAAGTGTCCATCAACAGACGGATGGATCAGAAGATGTGGTACATATATACAATGGAATACTATTCAGCCCTAAAAAGAAGGAAATCCTGCCGTTGGCAGCAACATGGATGGACCTTGAGGGCATCATGCGAAATGAAATAGAGAAAGACAAATACTGTATGATCTCACTTATATGTGGGATCTGAAAAAAAACAAAACAAACCTCAAACTCAGAAAAAGAGATGTTTGTGGTTATCATGCTGTACACCTTAAACCTATACGGTGCTGTATATCAATTATATCTCAATAAAACTGAAAGAGAAAAAAAAAGAAGATATACAGATGATGGAAAAAAAGCATATTGAAAAAAACCAGAGTCTTGATTAAGCAGGTTAATCATCAGCTGTGGCTTGCCTGGTGCCGATAGCAGTTTCCAAGGAAACTTGAGGGGTCAGGCAATGGGATGCTAACGGGGTGCTGCCCTGTGGGTGCTTTTTTTTAACATCTAAGTTTCAACTACCTTTGTCCTCGATCCATAAAAACCACACAGCAATGTTAACTTCCGGTCATTTTATATGGTTTTCAGCATTTTCTAGTTGACTTTAAACTAGAGCGGTAACAAGAAGTGAATGTCTTCCCTGAATTTTCAGGGTGTTTTTAAAAATAGAAAACAGCACACTTCTGCTTTTTGACTCAGGACTCATGTGTTTTCTTGGTATTGGGTTTTTTTAGGGTGCTTTTTGAGGGGGGGTGTCACATGTGTGTGTGTCTTCAAAATAGAATTTGTGTTAGAGCGTTGTGATCTGAAATGGAAAGAAACATCAGGACTGCATGGTGACCCAAATCAACCAGCCTCTGGAGAGATGCATGTCCTCAGATACCAAGCTCAGGTTGTAGTTCCAAAACAAAATGAGAGGCTCAGGTTTTATTCTTTCTACTTAATGGCTTTCAAAGTATAAACAAATGGGCTGATACCTGTCCTTCACTGAAAAGTTCTTCTGCTTTTCAAGAGTGTGGATGACAGTAACAAGGAAACTTTTATTACAAATTAGGGCATCCAAAGCTGTGAGACTTTCATTCTTGTTGTTGGCATCTCTGTTCTGAAAAAAATATAACATGATATAGATAATATATAAACTTAAAGTTAGAAAGTAGATCCACAATGGGTTTTCCAAGACAATGAATTATTTAATATCAAATTCGTGATCCCAAAATACCCACAATAACAATTCAAAGTAATAATGGAGATGATGATAACACTATGAAAGTCAGGCAGTCATGAGCGAAAAATGAAAACTTATAGACTTACATGCATATCTTCAGTGAAGATGTGTGTGAAGCCACCTGACTGAGAGGAAGGAGACACTTTTATTATTCATAACAACCAAAGGAAATGAAGAGTGTATTTTTGTCACAATACCCGAGTCCATTTTAATAGAGACACTATTTGCTAATCTGAAGAGCCCCTGGGCTTATGTTCACAGCATATCTTCTACATAATAAATAATTGTTCAGCTCTCAAGAAACACCAGTGACTTCTGAAAGCCTCTAAGAATATTTATCATTGCATCAGTTCTGGTTTTGGTAGGTGAAGGCATCTCACACTTTAAAAGAACTGACTCAAAAGTTAAAGAAGTGGTGGTGAAAGATTATGCAAATGTACAGACCACTCCTCAAGCAATTTACCTTCTAAGGATAAATACTGAGTTGTGTTGGTAAGTTTATACAAGTCTTAGCTTAGAAGCATGTACTGTCTGGATACACATTATCATTCAAGAAGGGGTGGAGGGGGGTGGGTAAAAGCTAGAACCTGGAGTCAAACAACTTGGGTTCCAATCCTGGTTTTAATCACCTACTGGTCACATGACTTTGGACAAGTCATTTAACCTCTCTGTGCCTGACTTTCCTCATCTGAAAAATGGGAACAATAATGATTCTCACCTCACGGGTTAGGTGTGAAAATAAAATGAATGAATACACAGTAAGTTCTTCATGTCAGCTATCATTATCGGTTTTTGCTTTCTTTTTTTAATCACTAATTTACAGCAAACTAGACCACAATGCTGTTGCCCTGCTGGTTTGTAAAAATATTTTAAAGTGTTATGCTCTGTAGGTCTTGAATATAAACTTTGGGGTTTCCTTTAATGTACAATATCATAAATCATATTGGAATTAAACGACTAAATTTTAAAAAGCATGCTAACACTTTAAATGAGTCAACAGGATGAAAATATAAATTCAAACATTCATTTATTTAAAAATTTTTTGGTAATACTTGAAACTTTGGGCTACTTTTATATCTTATTTAAGTAAATTTCTTCTGCAGAGAATTTTTGCCTTATAGTTTCAAATTTGTTAGCCCAAGTAGAAGACCTCAAACTACTACCTCATACTCTCCCCTGGTAATAAGCAGAAAAATCAGACCCTGGGTTTGCAGTTTCTAGTTCCTCATATTTTTCTGCTGAACCAACCTTATGCCAATAGGCAATTTAAACAGATTGAGGACTTCCCTGGTGGCACAGTGGTTAAGAATCCGCCTGCCAATGCAGGGGACACGGGTTCGAGCCCTGGTCCGGGAAGATCCCACATGCCGCGGAGCAACTAAGCCTGTGCGCCACGACTACTAAGCCTGCGCTCTAGAGCCCATGAGCCACAACTACTGAAGCCCGTGCGCCTAGAGCCCGTGCTCCACAACAAGAGAAGCCACCGCAATGAGAAGCACGTGCCCTGCAACGAAGATGCAACGCAGCCAAAAATTAATTAATTAAAGAAAAAACTTAAAAAAAACCCAGAGTGATTCTTGACCTTAAATAGAGAAATACCGCTCTGGCTCCCTGGGTTTCAATGTTCCTTCCTCCTTTCATTCACATTCTTCTCCTCTAGGTGGTTAGGTGCTCTGCTTACCCTTATTTCTTCTATTTTCAGCACAACAAAGATGCCAATATAATGAAAAGCAAGGCTTTAAAAGCCAAAAACCAACTAGCAGGGCAAAGAACTACCGGTAATGCCTTGGTCTCTGAGAAGCTACCATCTCCTCTGGGCTTTGCCTATTGTTAACCGAGTAGGTGTTGATCACCCAAGGTCTCCCTCCGCCACCCAACCTCCAGGCCTAGAGGATGTGGCTCCTGATCTATCAGTAAAGGGCCGCTCAACAGCAGGACCTACCTTCAGCCTAGAACGCATTTCAACTGGTGTTGTTCTAATGGAGTATCTTCCCTTGTTCTCTAGAGCTTTTCTTAATTGTGACAAATTCAGTTTTAACTTAGGTCTTCTCAATAGGGTTCTGAAAAATGTATGCTTGTTTTTCCTGTGTCTTCTTCTGACATCAGTTTCTATAGCTTTCCCAGTTGTCTTTCACGAGTCTACATAACCCTGAGTTAAATCAGTTTGCCTTCTTGCGCCCCTCTCTTCTGAGATAACACAGCATTGTTCCTAGGAATTTTTTTTTTTTTTAAACGCTCGCAACAGCATTCCTTTGCATTCATCACTCTACCTTGCTCTTGATAACCGAATTTAGAAGATAGGAAAACTTTTTCTTTCAGGCCACAGATTACTCTCTTCAGCACTCAAGGGCAATCATTAACTATAAAAGCCCACAGAGTACTCCTGTAGATGGTAGAAATCTCTCCTTTTATTGCTATTAAATTCTTAATGGGGATCTCAGATAGCTGGGAAATAGGACTCTTGGTGCAACCTTTGCTGAGGCCCTGCACAGTCATCATGATTCAGGGAATTCAACTCCCCTCCCTAGGCAGTATTCTGCCATAGAAATGAAGGAGGTGGCAAATGGCAAGTCGTGGTGCCTGCTATTATTGGAGGATAACTTAAAAAAAAATACAAGTACTAACAGCTAAAGTCTTATTTCTAGCCTTCTTGATTTACAACACTAAGGCTTGGACAAAAAAAAGAAAATATGGTGGGTGTTTTATGGAGGTATCCCCACCCTCCAGACACAGCATCACATATCATGGTGTCTGCTTCTGGAATTATAGAGAAACTGGAAATTGCTTACTGCACGTGTCTGGGTTTCTGAACTCTAGGCTTCTGGCCAAATGTAGCTGAGAAGCTGATGGTAAGGTGATACAAGCTCTCTTTTGGCCTGGAGAGATTTTCTGGCTTTGCTTAGAAGTCTAGATTTAAATGGCATATGTAATTGGTGTTGATGTGTTCCAGAGGTTGGGCCTTGCTGTGGTCACCCGTTCTGGACAAAAAAAAAGAGGGCAATATGGAGGAACTGGGGTACAGGGACTTGGAGGTGATGGTAGGAGGATGAGTGTACCTCGCCAAAGACTTGGGAGGGTAAATGAGGAAGGCTATGCGAGTGGGTGAGAAAATGGAGGTGTTAGAACGTGAGACCGAAAACCCAAAGGGTTAAGCAGACGACTCCTCGGATCCCAGAACAAATTAATTAATCATTTCATGCAGCTATTTCCACTAAATGAGGATGACACAAACTGATCAGCTGAAGAATAACTGCTGGAGAGAACCATAAAAACTCTACATTGCTAAAAATGGCTGCTATTAACTCAGATTCTACACGTGTCTACTTTTCTCCCTCTTGGCCAACAGTACTTTTCATTTCCAATTGAGAAGTAATAGTGAATAATCTAGTAGCTGCAATGTAAGTCATGCAGATAAACACAACAAACTGGCCAGCCCACGATTTATTGATTTTTAAATAAACTAGCTCACTTCCCAGCTACAAATTCAGTTCTAAACTGGTAGTAAAATAAAGCAAAAAAATCATCACTTTGAACTTGTGTCCCTCCTAGGTTTTTGTTACTGGACAACGAGTAATTGCCAGTGACCCATCACTGCTTTATACCCTAATCAATCCAATTAATGGTTATCCTCCTCCCTGCTCTGCTGAGATTTAAGCCGTTATTCTGTACCAAGCACATTATCTACCGCTGCCTTGGAAGGAAACACGGTTTTTGACAGTAGCAACAAGCACCTTCATTATTATTCAAGACTCAACCTTAGGAATATGATCGATGCTCTTTTACCTCAGGGAAGAAAGTTCTCAGAGCAAAATGTTTGTAGTCAAGGAAGGGAACAGTTCCAAAACTATCAACCACATCCAATTTATCCATCTGCAGCTCAGCAAAGCCTGCAAAACAGAATCCCAAGAGCAATATTTTAACTCAGAAAACAATGGATAAGATCTTCTGCTGTTTTGTCTAACACGGAGTATGACCTTGGTTTTCATTAAAGAAGAAACAGTAGATAATTACTTGGTTGGCTGCAGAGAAGAGCTGAAATAAAACACAAAGCCAGGCCTAGACCCTGCTGTTCAGTTGTCTTCTATACAAACAGCTCTCATTACTGTGGCTGGTTCCGTTTAAGGGTTAAAAAAAAAAAGGGGGGGGGGGCTTGTTTTTCTACAAATAAAATTTTGGAGCCTACCGTCACGTATCTCTTTCCGGAGCTCGCTCTCCAGGAGCTCCAGCTGTTGGCTCTGTTTGCGACTCAGTTCCTTCGATTTGTGCCTGGTCACTCCCACAGCCGCTGTGGAGACAGAGATCCAGCATGAGACTGACAAAAAGGAAAACAGAACCAACCTGTACAGTCCTTTACAGAAGAGGCGGCGGAGGGAGAGCGAGAAAGGCTAGCCTGGAAGAGGTGGAATTTCTAAGAAGAAAGATTCCCAGTGAGGGGTCACTCTACAGATGAAGATGCTCAAATGCAACAGAAAAACCCCCAAAAACCCCTACTCATCTTCAAAGTAAAAATCTAAATCCAATAACCTTCACTTGGAACCAAAGATCCCAGCTGGCTGAAAAGGAATGAAACAAGCCAAGTTTCCCTACAGCCACAGGCCACTTAATATTGTTCTGTTCTTTTTTAATGTTTCTAAACATCCCTAGAGAAATAAAGTTGAGCCTTAAATGCAGAAAAAAAACCCCACACATCCACAGTGAGTTACATGGGCCAAACTTGCATAGATCAAATGGGGTGACAGGATGAGTGGTCCCCAGTGAACCCTTGTATCTGGATATTGCTTCTTTCTCCACTTCATTTTGCTTCTAACTATGCTGTAGATGCAGTAAACCGAACAAGTGCGGCACTCGGGTTCATGTCCCCGCTCTGTCATTAACTAGCTGTGCGACCTCAGGGAAGTTCCTTAGCATCTCTGTGCCTGGCTGCCTTATCTAGTAAAGTGCCTGCCTCCTCGTGACACTGACAGGATTCTAGGAGGTAACTCACAGAAAACATTTAGATCTTATTTTTAAAAAAGCATATGTAGCAATTGTCAACTCTCATTATTATTCTCGGAAGTTTTTCCTCTTTTAATAGAAATTTCATGATAAAAGGATCCTGCTAGATGTGAATGATGCTGGAGGAAACAAAATTCAATACAGCTGTGTGCTGGACCACTTCATAAAGTCAACAGTCTTAATCATAATGTGCATCATGTATCTTCAAGAGAGGGTGGAGCAGGCAGGGATTCTCAAATTTGCTTGACTGTGGAGCCCTCTTTCTAGGAGCATCACTTGGGACTGCTGGCACTCAGACCACCCTTTAGGCAGCACCAGCTCACTGCCTGAAAACGGAGCTAGCAGGCCACGTCCACAAAGCAGTGAGTTTTTCCTGGCTGAAATCTCCAAGGGAAGCTACAGTGGGTGTTTTGTAGGTGGCAGCCTTAGGCCAGGTGTGTATAGTGTTTTCACTAATGATGTGATCGATGGTCTGAAGAGTACACTTACTCAAGCTGCTAAGGGCACATGCCTCCATGGAATCATGGTAAGAAGGGGAGGAGAATTTTAAACAGCTTTGCAGATACCAATGAAACCAAAAGTGATGTGTCAGATGGAGCCCACTTCACCTGAAAGAGCATAAACAATCTCTACCGACAAAGTGAAGGGAGAGGAATGAAGATTCGCAGAGAGCCCAGGAAGAGATCAGAGGTTTCTGGGCAGTCACAAAGTAGATGTGACTCCATGATGAGACTGCTCTACCTAGAGCTGCCTGACAGCAGCGGATTCTCAAAATCGAGCTCAGCGTTTAGAATTTACAAGTAATCTTATTTGAAGCCAGCACCGGCCAGGACTTTATTAAAATATCAGGCCCAATTCTGGATTCTAGCTGCATTAGGAGTGGTGGATAACTTGGAGAGAGCTTTAAAAATACCTGAAATGATCATCAACAGTACAAAACAGGGTCTCTGCAAAATGAATTCATTCCATTAGGCTAGTTAACAATACACACAAATCCTTCCTTCACTGGACTGGGAACTAGCCGAGAGAAAGGACCAGGACTGAACTCATCGTCCCTAAGTCCAAAGCCTTGCACAGCTATCAGCAACATAACAGGTGCTCAATAAACGTCAGGTAAGTGCGTGCAGGGATAGATGAATGAGTGAGTGAGTGAGTGAGTATACGGAAGGAGACCTTAGCAACTATTAACCGAAAACCATTAGAGAGGCGATGCCTGCATTAAGTCAAGGAATATGATGGGCTCCATAGCTTTGGAGGAGAGTTCTCTTTTTTAAGGAGGACAAGAGGAAACAGACTTAAAATGAAAAGCAGCTCAGAAACAGAGGTCAAAAACTGAATGGCTACAGGGACCAGGTCCTCAGATGAGGTAAGTGGCCTGGGTGGAGACAGTAGGGAGTGGTGGAGACTATGACAAAAGCTCAGTGAACACCTGCCCTCTCTCTTGGGGTAGCTGCTCCTCAGCTCCAGCAAACTGATATTATGGAAAAATTAGGATCCAATGATCCAGATCTTTCAAATTTTCAAGAATCGCCTAATTTTAAAATGTTGTCAATTACTTCAAATTTTTAAAAATGCTACGTGGGCCAAACAAAACACATCGGTTGGCCAGATTTCACCCAGTGAGCAACCACCATGGGATCACTGTGCTTGGATGAGCCTTGGAACATTTTAATAGATGGTACAGATCACACTTCCAAAACACAGTTCTGCCAGGGAAGACAGGGCTGGGGTAGGGGTGAGGGGCGGGGTTTGCTGGGATGAGAAGGCAGGATGAGATGACCAAGTCTTAGAGCCCCAAATCCCAGAGGAATTCTGAGGAAATAATGTAAATGGGACATTTGTCATCACAATTCACAGGTTCAGGGAAGCAAAGTGGATTATATTTCTCAAACACCAAGATACCAACCATCTTTGTAATCCAGCCTTCTATCAATGAAGCATCCTAAAAAATGTTTAGAAAGCCCTCCACGTGTACCTATTAGTCTTTTCCCAAAGTTTTGATCTGGGTTTTCATCCATTGATACTTAACTGAAGCAAACAGCCCCTGAAGGCTGAAAGCCTTCCTGCCTGCCGAGGCCCCAGGGAATAATTTCTCTGACAAAATTAAACAGGGCACTTACCAAAAATGACAATCACTAGCAAGACAGGCAGCCCAATCAGAAAATACCAAGTGGAAATAACCGATTCCCGCTCGACGTACAGTTCCAGGTTTCCCAGTTTGACCTAAGGGGACAAAGAGGTGGGGTCGAGGTGGGGACCACATCTAGGTACACAATTTTTCCCCCCAAATGGTTTTCTCCAAGATACAAAAAGAGGTGGCAAGCTAGGTAGGATATCCGAGTTCAAGTCCCGTCTCTGGGCAGATTAGCTATGTGAATTTCAGCCAATCAAGAACATTCCCTGTGCCTTGGTTTCTGGATTCAGCTCCAATCAGTTGAAGGGCTAGACCCACAGATTTTACACTTGGGTCCTCTTTGCCCTGGGGGTTTTAAACTGCAGGAATGGGGGCGATAAAGAGATAGTAACCTGTGGGTAAGACACCCTCTTACCCCTGGACTAAGGAAGTAATCCAACTTTTTAACCTCTTCTACATCTTGTGTTTTCTTGATGGGCCTATTTTGAAGGAAGCATTCTGTGGGAAAAACCAGTTTGGCAATGCTGCCAGGATGATCCCTGAGGGGCTTTTCCAATTTTAGGTTTTGATTATAAAAGTTTGTAAAACTTGTAAAGGGAAAAACTCTATATCAAGCCTTATTTTTGCATTGACATACATATAAGTATTGAGGAACATTACCATCCTGGGAGCCACGGCTGCCCCTGTGGAAGTATCTGTGCAAAGTGGCTAGAGTGCAGACTCCGGGCCCAGACAGCCCAGGTTCTAAGTCCCAGTCCAGAGAATGAACCCGGGCCCTCGGCAGTGAGAACACGAGTCCTAACCACTGGACCGCCAGGGAGCTCCCCCTTGCTGTCCTTCCCAGCTGTAGGAGCTTGCGTGAGTCACCTATCCGTGCAGCTCTCACCTTCCCCATCTCTAAAATGGGATGCTGTTACGCCTCTTCGGAGGGTTGTCGTGAAGATGAAACGTGCCGGCATTTGTTTGTAAGCAAGTTCCTGGCACTCCCGCTCAGAGCTCTCCAGCGGACTCCTGGAGCTCAGAGCCAAGTCCCCACAATGACCCCCAATTGGCTCTCCACGCTCCCCCTGTTAATGCTCTCACCTCCTTGGAATACTCCCCGCCTTGTTCCTTCCACTCCGCCACACTGGTCTCCTTGTTGCCCTTTAACAGCACCAGGGAGGCTCCTGACCCAGGAACTTTGCAACCTGTGGTTCCCTTTGCCTAGAACACTCTACCCCAGATGGCCCACAGCTCATGCCCCTCGTATCCCTGAGGTCCTGATTCAAACGTCGTCTTTACAGGGAGCCCTTTTCTGGCCGCCATCGTAAACCTTGCAGCACTGCCCCTCACCTCCTGCTTCATTTTTCTTCATAACAGTTACCACCATCTAACACATCTTCAATTTATTTTCTATACTACCTGCCTTTTTAGGTAAGATCCATAAAGGCAGATATTTTGGGGGGTGGGGGGGGGGTAGGCAGGTCTGTCTTCTTCTCTGCTATGTCCCTATGTCCCAGTGCAGGCACTCGGGAACTAGTCCTGGATAATGAAGGGTGCTACCATTTGCTCTTCTCAACTAACCAGACACGTGGGATCCCTTGTGAGTTTAGTTGCTGTTATTCATTTTATAATTATTATGACCCTCTTTACCGTACAACAGACGGACCAAGGGAGGTTCAGCTAAAGCCAACTTATTTAAGGCCACACAGCTATTAACTGGTGCAGCTGAGACACAAACACATTTTGTTTTGCCTTCCAGTTGATGTTCTTTTTTCTTATCCTTTACCCAATTACTTATGACTCTAGATCATAAAGCATTTTGGAGGGGGGGATATAGACTGTGCAGAGTCTCATATGGCATGAATACTATAAACGGAGGTTTCTAATATGTTTCCCTTCACCACGGTCTCCTGTCTTTATTGTGGGACATAAATATACCAGTGATGGGACGGACCCTCAAACATGTCTGGGAAAAGATTAAATGCAGTGAGTCTGACTTCATGGTGGAGGAAGCAGCCCATGACCCCTAGATTATCTGGTCCCCATTAGACTCCACTGCCACTTTCAGTGTGCCAGGGAAGCCCCCATTCTGGGTATCTGCCAAGACATGCCACCTCTGCGTTTGGGCAAAGAATGACAGCTCACTCGTCAATGGGTCTAGAGATTCTGCTGCAGATGCTGCGGTCTAAACGTATGGCTAGAACAAAAGCTATCAAGACTCATTAGTGTCATAAACAATGGTGTGCTCAGTGCTTTGACATTCCAATGGCACAGGGATGGGTTCTGCAAGCTATTCTGGAGGAATAGCGTTTGGGCCTACAATACCACCTTTGTTTATCTTCACTGAAAGTGAAGATCTAACGATCCATAAAAGATTCTATTCTGGCTTCTGGTTTAGCCAAGGAATCCCCCCTCCCCCCGCCCCACACCAAATAAGGTAAAACTGACGGGTAGGACTGTCAGGCAACCTACGCGAACTTTCTTGGAAGAGGTGGCGATGCTGTTTGCCGCAGTGATGCCTTTAATTTTGCAGAAGATGGTGGTGAGATCTTGATTTCTAGTAATATTTTCAAAACTGCAATTTAATTGCTCATTTTCTCCATGAAAGAGAGTAATTTCAATGTCTTTCTTGGAAATGTTGAAGTTATCATTTTCTTTCTGTGAAGAACAAGGTGAAGATGAAGAAGTCGAGGCGTGTGTGGAAACTCACAAACATAAGACACCTTCCCTGTGGAGGGGAGCACATCCTCCCACCCGAAATGAGAGAGACATACTTGAATTTTGACTTCCAATTCTGTGTCCACCTCAGGCTCAGCCCGGTACCCTGTAAATCTGGGGTCGTCAAGGTACTGCAAGCTTCCACAATCCAAGTAGGTCTCCTGGACCCTGAGCTTCACAGTGACATTTGTACGCCCTTTTGAACTCTTTAAACTGGGGGCTAAAAATCTGCAGTGAGTCGCCATACAATATTCAGAGACCTGAGGGAGAAGGAAAGAGCATTTTGACAGCTTCATTAATGAATTTCAGCTCTGGGACTGAAGAGCTAAGTGACCTGGGCAACTGAACCTCTCTGTGCCTCTGTTTTCTCCTCTGTAAAATGGGGATAACAGCATACCCACCTCATGGGGTTGAATTAACTCTAAATTAAATGAGATGAGGTCTCACTAAATTAAATGAGAATATCCATGCAAAAATGCTTACAAATCCATGCAAAAGAGCACTCAACAAATGCTAATATGATTATTAATATTATTAGTAATAATGAAAGAAGAAGGTGATACAATAGGAAAAAAGGGTACTCGGAAGAGAAGTCAGCTAGAGAAAGGGGAAGACTGCACCAACGGGCCTGTGTGTCCTTCAAGACGTCAAGGCTGAGTCCTGGGAAACTACAGGAAGGGAGGAGCCAGTTCTTCGGCAAGGCTGGCTGCAGGCTTGCGTCTGCTGGCTCAATCACTCTGTGTTGGCGAACCCCTGTGCTTTAGCAGAAATCACTAACCACAAGAGGAAAAGGCTTTGCAGGCCTAACAAAAAGTAGAGGAAAACAAAAGTAAAAGGGACAACACAGCTCCCACGAAAGAAAGAGCATGAAGATGGGAAACC
The DNA here is from genome assembly GCF_003676395.1 of Aethalodelphis obliquidens. NCBI lineage: Eukaryota > Metazoa > Chordata > Mammalia > Artiodactyla > Delphinidae > Aethalodelphis > Aethalodelphis obliquidens. The sequence goes on along the minus strand of NW_020837952.1, from coordinate 38,703,100 downwards.
ACGCAGAAAGGGTGGCCCACTTTACAGGCTTATTTAAAACAAACAAGCGAACGTAAATACTGTCATTTTCAGGTGTGCAGAGAGTTGGGCAGAGAAAGCTGCTGGGAGAGGGGAGGTTGACAAACGTTCTCAAGAAGAGCAGCTAAGGCTCCTAAAAGGAAATTTGCCAGATGGGGATTTTTCCTCTATGTTATTTGCTGTCTAACTAATGTTGGAATTTTAAAAAGAGGGTAGGAAGAAGCAACAGGTGGGAAAATCTGATGAAAGGCACTGAGATGTGGACAAGCAGAACCTCCCTTCACCTTTAACGCCTTTCCAAACGACGGCCCTGAATCTCTCATTCACATCTCTGGCGACATGAAGAAAACCACAAAACCCACTGCCTCAGCCCTCTCAACAGTCGGAACCCCAGCAGGCTGGCTTTCTGCTGAAGACGCCTTCTAGAAAGATTCCTGGTGATAGGGTCACCCTAACCTCATTCTCTACTCTCTAAATTTCCATACCAGTGTCATCCGAAATGCTCTTTTTCTCTAGTTTCTGAGCAACTTCTTGGCCACCTTCACTGGCCATCTTGTTTTCTTTCACTCCTTAAAATTAAGCTGTTTGCAAGATTCCATCTCAGGCGCTCTTTTCTTCTTCCTTTGTGCCCCCACTCCCAGGATGTCGTTCACATTCTCCTTCTAACGACCACGCTACAAAGATGACCCGTCATCTCCCCACCATCCCTAGATACCTGCAAGAGCATCCTTATGGGTCTCCCAGGCTTTTTTTCAGTTACTGCCTCTCCATACGATCCTATGCACCATCGCCAAAATCATCATCATCAAGGGTACCTATCCTCACGTCACTCCCTGCTCAAAGATCTTCAATCCCTCCCCACTGCCTACAGAGTTAAGGGCAGACTTTTCAGTCTGATCCTCTCTTCCGGCCCAGCGTGGCTTTGCAGCCGTCCCTCTGGCTCATTCCCGACCCATCCTCTCGGCTCCAGCAGAGCAGGACTCACCAATATTCCCATCAGGGGCCTGTGAGTGAGTGTCTCCTCTGCCCCCCTGCTTCTACCTGCTCATACCGCTCCACTCCACAGACATGCTGAAATCTGCTCTAGTTTAATTTCTCTTTCATGTGAAAACACACAGTGGGGTATCTGAGCTGGAAGGGAACCAGAGGACCTAGAACTTCAACACGGCCTGTGCGCTCAGCTTTCCATCCCAGTGTAGATTACCCGTCTCCCTCGGTGAAGGCAGCGTGACTCTCTTTTTTACCTTTTGTCCCTGCAGCCAGGAAAATGTTTGGCCCACAGTAGGTGCTCAGTGAATTCTACTTGATATAGGGACAGCACTGGGGAGGGAGAGCAAGTTCACTCACAAATGCAGGCAATGCCTCTGGTAAGAGGGTCAGTCTCTACGAACCACTCAACAGGATGTGTTGACATCATGGAGATGGGGCCTGGAATCAGATACAACATGAGGCTTGGAACTGGCTCTGAAGGGTGTCAGGACTCGGACATGTGTATGACAAGGATCTAGGAGGACTTAGGAAGGCCTCCTGGACCAAGACCTGAAGCCACCCTGGTTCCAAGCGGAGGCCGGGTCTGTGGCCACTAACATGCCTGCCAGCTTTGGCAGGTAGTGGTCCGGCTGGGCCTCAGAGAGGCTGTTATCTTCACATCTCTCATGAAGGAGGGACAGAAAGGGGAAGAGAGAATGGGGAGAGCCTTCGAGAAGAGCCTAGAAGTGCACTCAGAGGCCCCGACTTGTCTCTGAAGTTCATCATTTCCCACAACGAGGCCCGTGTGTGAATCGTGTTGGGCTAAGAACTAAGTGGGGCTGAGGGCCAGACCCCTGTGCGGGGACAGGAAAGGCAAGAGGAGGTGAGGTCAGAAGGAAGGCACCAAACCAGGTCAAAGAGACAAGGGCAAGAGAAGGAGAAGCACTTGACAGCATCTCTGGGACTTCCACAGGTCACCTCACCTCTGAACCACAGCGTGCTCTGTGTGGTGGGACCACTACCACCTACTCTCCACAGGAATGCTCTTCCTTCCATCACACCTCAGCCACTCACAAGGCATTCTCACACGTATTCACAAACACTGTCTCATCAAGGTGACTTGTTACACAGGGAGGAGATGGCAGGTCTTGTCGTATCACCTCTCTTCCCTCTGTGCCACACCTCGAAACTCTCAACTCCAAGTCTGAGGTCTTATTATTTCCATTATAGTACAGATGGTATTTATTATAGATCATGCAACAGGTAAAAGCTTATGACAGCACAAAGGCACAGGAACAAAAAATATACCCCCACATATCTGAGTGAGATGAAAACAAAATCATCCTTGAAAATAACTATTATTACAAAGCAGCTGAAGACTTACATTTATGTTTCCTTTTAGCTCGTGTGAAATGATTAAGTTGTCAATTACATCAAAATTTCGACCCATGATGGTTATATTTTGACCACCACTGCAAGGCAAAAAGCAATGAGAGGAGTTTCATAGATAAACACACAGGCATTTTGCATTTATGAATAAAACCATCCATTTATTCGTACTCAATATTAAACTCAGTTATGTTTGAGAGCAAATTAATAAATTCTAATTTCAAACGCACGACAGCTTAAAAAGTCTTTTCATGATACTGACAGTTTTTAAGATACATAAATATAAAAATTGAGGTTGGATCCTGTTTTAATTCTAAGAAAATGTCCAAATTCTTGTATAGAATTTTGAGTTTTGCTGTGTCATGTTTCCACATATAATTAGATCATCAGCTGTACCTTGAAAAGATTTCACTAAATAGAATTTTGTTTGATTACTGTTTAATCTATATGAAGACTTCAATCTAACAGCTTTCAAAATCAAACTCCCAACCTACCGATTATATTTTATGTAGGGAGACAGGGAATACTTTGGACAAGGTAAAATTATAAATGACATTATAAGTCTAAATTCCTATTGGTAAACCACATAAGTAACATTTATGTCCTATCTCTCTGAAACTAAGCCAAATAATTTCACATATTCTTAGCACATAATTGCATTTAAGCAACGTGGTCATTAGATGTGAAATAAACAGCTGTCCACAGCTCTGGCCACCCTTTCCCGTTCACATAGGTCACTAAGACGCTCATTCCAGGGGACAGGAGCCTGGATAGGTCAGCTCCATCGGCCAGCCGAGCCCATGATGACAAGACCAGGAGGTGGGCACGAGCAGGCCAATTTGTGTAGGGCAGAGGGACGACATTAAGCCCTGAACCTTCCACCCACAAGGGGGAAGAGCTGAGCTGGCCTCGTGCCAGCCTGTCACCATTACTAGAAAACCAGGCCGAGTGTGCTCCACCACCGGTCAGACTGCAGAGCCATGTTCTGCCAAGAGACACGGGCTCAGAATGTCACAGGTGACTGGACATTAAGAATCCTCATGTTGGGCTTCCCTGGTGGCGCAGTGGTTGAGAGTCCGCCTGCCGATGCAGGGGACGCGGGTTTGTGTCCCGGTCGGGGAGGATCCCACATGCCGCGGAGCGGCTGGGCCCGTGAGCCATGGCCGCTGAGCCTGCGCGTCCGGAGCCTGTGCTCCGCAACGGGAGAGGCCACAACAAAGAATCCTCTTATTTTACAACAAAGGAGAACACTGGTGGCTCAGAGCACAGCACCCTGGGCCAGACTGCCCCGAACCTGCAAGTTGTCTGAATGCTCCCCACCTCAGTTTCCTCATTGGCAAAAAGGGCTACTCATAGCGGACCCCTTAGGCTTGTGAGGATTTCTGAGTCAACAGATCGAACACACCAGGCATGTGGGGAGTGCCGCATCGATGTTTGCTTTTATTTATAGGAAGGATTGAGACCCACGGCAGAGAGTGCCATGCTGGAGCATTGGTTTGGACATTTCAGCTTTCCTCATGCCACCTTTACAGGCAGAATCGAAGTCCCAACACCCAGTACCTCAGCATGTGACTATATTTGGAGATAGGACCCTGAAAGAGGTAATTAAGGTTAAATGAGGTCATTAGGGTGTGCCCTAATGCAACACGACAGGTGTCCTTATAAAAAAAGATTAGGACACAGGCAAGCACAGAGGGAGGACCATTGTGAAGGCACAGACAGAGGACGGCCCTCTACCAGCCTAGGGGAGAGGCCTCAGAATAAATCAACCCTGGAAGCGCCTTGACCTTGGGCTTCTAGCTTCCAGAAATGTGATGCAATACATTTATGTGATTTAGCCATCCAGTCTGTGGCTCTTTGTCATGGCAGCCCCAGCAGCCTGATACATCCACCGCTCACTTCATCTTAAATAGGAATATCAGAAGTGATTTTCTTCTTTTCCTTTTTTTTTTTTTAAAACAAAGCTGCATCTGTAGTTTCACCTAGACAGTACTTTGAAAGTTAGCTTCATGCTGTGTTAGGAGGAGAAACTACCTTTAGGGTTATATTCTAAAATCTGAATGTGAATTTAAATTCAGCTAAGGGGGAGTTTTGTTTTTTTTTTTTTTTCTTAATGTAAGAGTCACCTGAAAAGAGTTTCTTTGGAATTTCCATCTCTCACTTAGGGTACATCTTTGAAATGTAGATACTGCTTTGCATTTAGATAGCTCCCAATATTTCCTCAAATTATTCAAAACAGCTTACTCTAAAGGTTATAAATTGAAAGATGTAAGAAAGAAGAAGCTTTGTGTCATGGGCAGGAATGAAATGTAATGAAGAGGGTTATGTATTTGTAACAGAAACCTAGGTTTAGTTACTACAATTGAACAAAAATTTTCAAATGCATAAGGTTTAATACGATCTGAACATAAACCGGAGTCTGAGCAAACATTTTAGCTGTGAGTTTCCCAGCAGCCACAGCTAAGAGTAAAACAAGATGTACTCATAGTGTTTACTGTGACAACGGAAAGCAAGCTGCTTATCAGGTATACCTTTGTTTCCTAAGAATAAATCCTACAGAGGAAATTCTGTGAGGAGAATTTCGATATGACAATTATTTCTGTATTTATTTGCGTGAAATCCATGATCTTTATGCATATGACCTTGTTAACCACAACAAGAGAAAAATATGCTCTAGAAAGTACCTGATCCAGGTGGTAGCAGGATATATGAGGGAACAGAGGGGCAGAGCGATATAAGACAAGTATCCCGCCGAAGAACAGCTCCCGCCGTCGAACTGGATACACACATCCTTCATTTCTTTTCGGCTTGATGGAAGAGAGAATTTCATATGGGTGTCATTTAGCACGTGGCTAACCTGTATCCTAGAAAGGGGTAGAAAAGAACTCTTCAGTGACACGGACCTTAGCGCAATTGATTACCCAAGGGGACAGGATATGAATTTCACTTGAACTACAACAGCTCCCAAACTATCGGAACAGCCGCAGGCAACTGCCGATTAATCAGGGTCCACTTACTCAGTATGGGTATTCTCTGGGGGCTGGGTTCCTCTTTCTTTTGTGCATTTTTATGTTTTTATTTGCATTTCCCTTAGAAGTGGGGAAAGAAGGAAACGTAACCCTTGCCTTTAAGAAGCCCTAATAGGAAGTGGAACGTGGACTAGGTATTAAAGTATACTAAGGAACTGTCATTAATTTTGTTGAGTATGCTAAGGCTATATGTTAGACATATATACTTAAGTATTGTACTTATGAGTGAAAGGATATGGTGAGATATCCTGGGATATGCTTTTACTTTTTTTTTTTTTAATTTTTAAAAATTTATTTATTTATTTTTGGCTGCATTGGGTCTTCATCGCTGCGCATGGGCTTTCTCTAGCTGCGGCGAGCGGGGGCTACTCTTCATTGCAGTGCGCGGACTTCTCATTGCGGTGTCTTCTCTTATTGCGGAGCATGGGCTCTAGGCGTGCGGGCTTTAATAGTTGTGGCACGCGGGCTCAGTAGTTGTGGCTCGTGGGCTGTAGAGTGTAGGCTCAGTAGTTGTGGCGCATGGGCTTAGTTGCTCCGCGGCATGTGGGATCTTCCCGGACCAGGGCTCAAACCGGTGTCCCCTGCATTGGCAGGTGGATTCTTAACCACTGCGCCACCAGGGAAGTCCTGGGACATGCGTTTAAAAACTCCAGCCGCCATCCTTCCTTCACTTCCAAAAATGCGGAGGAGACAGATGAAACAAAATTGGCAGAATGTTAAGTTTTGAAGCTGGAGGAAGGGTACAGAGAGGTTCGTTACACTCTTTTCTCTTGTGTATGATTGGAAATTTCCATGATGAAAAGCTTAAAAAAAGAGAAGTCCCAGTCAAGCACCGGGGCAGGGGTGTGGTAGAACCCAACCCCAGGCAGAGATGGGGATTCTGCTGTTCGAAGAGCAGAGGGCGCAAAACTCAAGTCCTAAAGTCCATGCCAAGAGCCCAGGGGTCTCAGAATCAATCAGCATCAGAACCAAGCTGCCTCCCGAGGAGCTCCAGACTGGAATTTAGCTGGGACTGTCCTAGGTGCTCCTGAAATCTGCAGAGTGTGCCCTCAACACCTTTCAGCAGTCAAAACAAAGCCTTCTACAACATTCCCTCTGTAACCTGCAGCTTCCTCTGTACATCCCGTCTACAATGAGCCTCTAAAGCGCAAGTCATGAAGATGGGGTTCTGTCTGAATAATGCTCAGTGTAATTACGCCACGTGAGAATCTATTATTATTACTTAAAGGCTACGTGCATGACTATCTACTTTAATGCACGTAGCCTTTAAGTAGTAATAACAGATTCTAACAATAAGGCAAATTCAAAAAAATTTGAGTCGGTTTGTACTTATACCACCTCAAATTTACATTCTAAGATTTTATATTCAGAGCGAAGCTCTAGGAAGTTCATTGTAAAATGGCTGATCGTTAATAGTCACACTTATTTATCAATGTTTGAAGGAGGCAGAAATATGGGTCCTTCCACTACTATCCTTATATTTTTCTCTTCAGAGTAATTAGGCATTAAAAAATACCATAATAAAAGAGGTTTAGGATTATGGCATGAACTCAGATATAGGATTAACTGGGTATTATGTTTACTGCTCATGAACTTGGGTTCACCACACAGATGTGGTTACTGAACTGCTACATGCAGAAAGGTCTCTCTTAGTCATTTAATTTAATAACTGCAGTATCTCAAGACACATTCGGAATTGGAATGAGAGCATAAACAGTCAGAAACACGGTAATGCTAGGAAAAACGACTTATTTTCCAGTGAATTTGATTGCCTTTCAGTGAACACACAGGTGTCTAACTTCACAGATTTTGCTACACAAAATGAAAGATTTTTGCAGGGGGGTATTTAGCCAGGATAAATGGTACAAAAATACCTGGGTCGCATAGATACAGCCACTAATGTGTGCTTGATAATTCTGGTAAATAGCAGAACAGAGCAGAGCCCCCAGTGAGCAGCTTTTTCCATCAAAATGACAGACATCCCAAATTTACTGCTAGGAGGGGAAGGGGGTGGCAGTTAAATGCAGCAAATGAATTAAAACAGAAAACTCAGTACATAAGTGTGGCAGATTCAAACACTGTACAAATCTGTTTCAGTAGTTAAGAACCAAAACACCACGCTTCAGTGGACTGTCTTCAGCGCGTTCCCACGATGAGAACAAAGTCAGTATTACACTTCACGTAGACTGCAACATCTTTTACTTCAACTTAGCTCACAATTATAAACACTAACAAGCAGAAAACTCAAATTATCTATTATGTTATTACTCTTAATTTTTTTTGCGGTACGCGGGCCTCTCACTGTTGTGGTGTGTCCCGTTGCGGAGCGCAGGCTCCGGACGCGCAGGCTCAGCAGCCATGGCTCACGGGCCCAGCCGCTCCGCGGCATGTGGGATCTTCCCGGACCGGGTCACGAACCCGTGCCCCCTGCATCGGCAGGCGGACTCTCAACCACTGCGCCACCAGGGAAGCCCTATTATGTTATTATTATTTTCTCTCTTTTTGTGGGGTAGCATTTGCACAAGAGTGTTAGTGAAATACTGAGATTTTCTTCTCTCAAAGCTTCATTGAAAGGATGTGTTAGGGGAAACAGATCATAGAAATAATGATGTTCAAATGGTACATTGACCAGATATTTGTGTTGGGGTGTTTTGTTTTCCTTCTTCTTTTTTAAATTAATGTATGTTCCACTGAGTTATTATTCGAGCCTGAAACCAATCCAATAAAGAGAAGCCCAAAAAGAATACAATGGGGGCTTCCCTGGTGGCACAGTGGTTGAGAGTCCGCCTGCCGATGCAGGGGACGCGGGTTCGTGCCCCGGTCCAGGAAGATCCCACATGCCGCGGAGCGGCTGGGCCCGTGAGCCATGGCTGCTGAGCCTGCGCGTCCGGAGCCTGTGCTCCACAACGGGAGAGGCCACAACGGTTGTTGAGAGGCCCGCGTACCGCAAAAAAATTAAAAATAAATAAATAAAAAAAATAAAAAGAATACAATGGATCAGAAAATTTCTTTTTTTCAACTGTAATACATTGAAAGTGTGGTCCTATTTTCCTGTAAAATTCCAAAGTGCTCAACTATTTTTCTAAGTGGATCATCTTCAAAATGATGTTTGCTACTCAAATCACTTGATTTTGTTCATGAAAACAAAACAAGACCCCAAGAGGCAACATCCTGGAATTATTGTATACTGAGATTTTGGGGGTAACATGGGACAGATTCTCCCACAATTAACTTTAAATGTGGTGCTTAAATTATTTCACTTACTGAAATTATGTTATATCAAATATGCAGACTAATTGGCTCAGATTGGCACATGGAAATAAATTAACTATATAAAGATTCTAATCACAGTGCTATTCCTTTGATGTAAGTTTTAGCTTTTCACTACTTTACGAAGAATAAATTACTCATATTTCAACTCACACATCCTTATCACAAGTACTGGTTCCTTTCAGGATCATTGTGATATTCGATGCCTGGGTAAAGTTTGCTCCCGTGACGATCACATTACTCTTCCCTAAGGTTGATATTTTCTGTGGCTCAATGGACTTAATGTAGAAGACCTATTGGAAGGAAAAGATTCAAACACAAGATCAAAGCTAAGAAATGGCACTGTTTGAAAAAATCTGTTTATGTGCTGCAGTTCGAAGAAATCACTGGGACATTACAACATTTTGCAAACACAAGCAGACAGTGTTTAATGAAATCAGTGAATTCAAGGGAGAGGGCTGAAGACTCATGTCTCTCAACATGCGACAGCATGAGGTCAAACCAATTAGTCTTTGTCTCACGAGACAGTTGAAAATACAGTTGAAGAGTCTGACATTCTGTCTGAAGAGTGAGCTATCACTAGAGTCTCAAAACTGCTCCCTGCCTTCCGGCCTCTGCAGGCTCACAACATAGCAAAATGAAGGAAAAGACAAGCAGTCCACTGACTGTAAGTCAGCACCAGACTCATCACTAAGTTGGAATAAATGTCATTCTGGAGAAATTTAATTCCCAAGAAAGCAGTTCCTAGTTTTTGTTTGTTTCAGTAGGCTATTTGAATCAAGGAGTATACTGCAGCGAAAAAAAAAATCTCAGGAAATCAACTAAGTCACCTAATATCAAGCAGTTGCATGCCTAAACCACTGGGGCCAACCATTTCCATTCTCTGGTTTGCAGATACCATCTTCTCTTTGCTACCCATTACAAGCTTTATCAGGCCTTTCTTTATCAAGAAAGTCTCCCTTGGAATCCCTCGTACCTGGGGCCCCATCTCATGTAGATTTATGCGCCTTACTTCTCTATTTGCAACGTTTACTCAAATTCTCCTTTTTGAAAAAGCCCTCTATTTGATGGCGAGAATCATTTTCCCTTTCAAAGACAAAACAATCCTGATTTCTTTCACTTTTCTCTACAGATGCCACTGTCTTTCTGATCATTTAGTAGTTGTTTTGTAGACCATTTCCAGAAAGTCTATGTTCTTCTACAATATGGACCAAACAGGACAAGATTCTAAGATTCTAGCCAATATAAAGCTCAGCAGATCTTTAGCATGAGTGAATTTTCATACTCGCACTCTTGATATTTGAAAACGACCCCCAGGTCCAGAGATGCTTAATCATGTGAAATTCGGCTTAAATCATAAACACAGAGTGTATCCACTTAGAGGATAACGTCTAGGAGGAAGCCACTTAAGGCACTGGGGGAGCCTTAGTCACATCCAGCACCTGCCTACCACCTGCTTCTTCAAGCAGCCCAGGGTCCTTTGCTCCTTTGTATGTATAATGCTCATCACGACGGACTTGCTGCACTGCTGGGGCTGCCCATCCTGCTGAAAGGATGTTTTATCATTCTGTTCCTTGAGAAACCCAGGTGCTATATGGTAAAGCAGTCACCATCACTCATTATCACTATGGATCAGTTTTGCAGATTGAGGTAAATTCATTGTTTATGTCATCACAGTAATGATGTAATACGACAGAGAATTGATCTCGGTGGCAGAATTTATTTTAATCACTTTAGTAAAGGACTTGAGCCCCGTATTTATAGAATCACGAAGGGCCCGCAAGGGTCACTTTAATTATGCTGTTAGAGTTGACTGCATTTTATGGGGGAAATTATCTGCAAGAGTGGTACTTGGAATGGGGGGGATTAGCGAAGACTTCAAGATAAATCCCTTGCAAATGCCAAGTGTGTGTTGGATAGCAAAAGGCTTACTCTTTGCTCTGACATGATGACAGCTAAGTGAACAGGTATTTGTTAAACACCTACAGGATCCCTAGGACAGCGCTAGGTGTTGTGGAGGACACATAACCTCTGCGTGCACTAGATCAGGGGTGGGCAAACTCCTGGATTTGCCTGGAGCAAATCAAATTCAGTCCGTTGCTCGTTCTTGTACAGCCTATAAAAAACTGTCAAAAGAAGAATAATATTCCATGACATGTGTAAACACATGAAATTCAAATTTCAGTGTCCATAAATAAAGTTTTTTTGGAACAGAGCCACGCCCATCATTTATGCACTGTCTGTCACTGCTTTTGTACTACAACGGCAGAGCTGAGTCTCTGCGACAGAGATCATGTGGTTTGCAAAGCCTAAAATATTAACTGTCTGGCTCTTTGAAGAAAAAAATCTTGCCAACCCCTGTACTAGAGGATCCACTGTCTTCTTAGGGAGGCAAGAGGCTTTATGTTAAACCTCAGTGCAGACTCACATTTATATCCAAGTCAGCTATGATTCTCAGGTTTCTTTGAAGATAGCCCTTCTCACTTCTTAGACTGTTGATGTCTGCTCACGCAAAATTTCAAACATGCCCAGTAAATGCTACTTCTTCGCTCTCATGAGAGGCTAAAGAGAGCCTTATAACTAACCTAAAACAGATTTTCTAAAGGGGATTATATTTTGCTCCTTAAACGGCTCTACAAATACCATCAGAGGACCCGCCACGTCATCTCATTAACTTTTTAAAAATAAATTTATTTATTTAATTTATTTATTTTTGGTTGTGTTGGGTCTTTGTTGCTGCACGTGGGCTTTCTCTAGTTGCAGCGAGTGGGGGCTACTCTTTGTTGAGGTGCGCGGGCTTCTAACTGCAGTGGCTTCTCGTTGCGGAGCACGGGCTCTAGGCTCATGGGCTTCAGTAGTTGTGGCACGTGGGCTCAGTAGTTGTGGCTCACAGGCTCTAGAGCCCAGGCTCAGTAGTTGTGGTACACGGGCTTAGTTGCTCTGCGGCATGTGGGATCTTCCCGGACCAGGGCTCTAACCTGTGTCCCCTGCATTGGCAGGCGGATTCCTAACCACTGCACCACCAGGGAAGCCCCACGCCTCATTAACTTTTTATTTCCTCTTGGGTAGAGACAGCTACTTCAAAAGGATTTGGTTTTAAAACCTTATTGTTTCGAGAAGTTTCCACTGGCTGTCTAGGATGGGATCCAGCCCTGGCCTATCTCATGAAAGCAGATGCTTCTTGTCTGCTTGCAAAGAGGGTCAGATTAGTTGTCCTTTGCTTGCTTGGAGAACCCCTTTTCATCTTAATAAGTGCAGTAAAGAGCTACCAAGGGGATCTCACTAAATAAACAGCACAGGTATACAAGGAGAAAAAAAAAAAAAACAGGGTTCTTATATGGCTGTACTACCTGGCTACAACAAGTCTTAGAAATAAAACATTTTCTATTTTTACTGATAAATATCCTTTAAAAATCTATTACAGACAAAAGGCCAAGAATGATCTCTCCACACACTCAACATTTTAGATCTATTTCTGTATTTTAATCAAAAATTAATTCACAACCCGAAATGAAGTAGCAGGTCCCATAAACTGACACATACAAGAGGTTAATTTAAAAACATAATCTAGCTTGATGCAAAGAGATAATTCCTTACAGCCCTACAGTGAAATTCCTCCCTCATTCTATGTCCAAGGATTTCCATTTATTTATCAAATCAAAATACCATTGGCTGTAACCCTTATCGCCCTGGGTTGCCCAGCAATTAACCTCAGAATAGTCCACTTCCTGTCAGTTACATTTTAAAGACTTAAGAGTTATTTTTAAACGGCTGCACAATTTAAAATTATTTCATAAAATACTATGAGCTCTGGTTGCTCACAAGTTTAAATCACTCCCTGTTTGGTATAAAAAAGCACATTAGAAACTGGCTAACTAGGTAATTACAGAATAGCCAGTTATTTTTATTTATTTTTAAAAAACAAAGTCATTATAAGACACTGGAAATAGCACAACCACTAAGAACTAGTTATCTTTGGAAAGGTCTAAGAGGATTACTCCTGACAGCAAGAGCACTTTTTGTGAAGTCTGACGTCAACACAATTCAAATTACCATGACATTAATGGAGAAACTACCACGATGATTGAAAAGAATGTATCTCAGAAAGAGGTACATTAGGAAGGCTCAGTTTATTAAGACCAAATTGTACTCTCTTATTCTGTTTCTTAAAAAAAAAATCTGAATATAGCAAAGCTCTCCATAGCCCTGGACCTGAATCAACACTCAGTAAAACATCTCTCAGATTCTCACTTGCGAAATTAGTTCAAACGGGACCGGATAAAAAGTCACATGAATTCAAAACCAGCTGGAAATCTGAAACCAAAGGACATTAGAGAGATGAAAGGTAGCACAACTAATTAAAGGAAAGTGTCCTGTAGGGCCCTACAGGGGTATTCGGTTCAGAATTATTTAACATCTTTATTAATGACCGAAAAGGACGGAAGTAATATATTAATGAAATGTATAAATTGAGAAGAGTGGTAACCAGCAGTGGAGATGGTAAAGTGTAAAAGGAGGTGAGACGTGGAAAGAAAACAGCAAAATACAATCCCGCCGAGGAAAAATGAAAGCGTTAAATAGAATGAAAAGGTTGTGCCCATCCGCTGCTCGGCCCCCAGGTGAATGCCCCTTGGTGGGGGCCCCGGGGACAGGTCCTTGGGAGACTGGAATGTAACTTGGTCCCAGGAATTGTCAAGAGTTAGAATGCCAACTGAGATGGACCTGGAGATAAGAAGGTGACAGACCAAGGCCCTGTGCAGAGAGATTAAGGCTTGCTTCTGTGACCTGGGGGACTTGAAGGCGAGGCTGCCAAGGCCAGTTTATAAAGTAGTTACTCTTCATCACTGAACTTCCCGAATGGGACTCCTGAGACCCGGACGGGGTGCCCAGGACTCTGTGACCAGGGAGGGTAGCGTCTCCCCTCTAGCAGAGACCCCACCACTCAAACCCCAGCCCCTTGCTGAGTTGCAACTTCACCGTGAGACACTTGCCACTCCCCTCTCCTGAAGGCCTCAGTTTCCCATCTGAAGGTTCTTCTGCTCTCCCCGTCTTGGAAAAGATGCCAGGCTTGCCTGGGTCCAACTCCTTCACTCTGACTGTGCCCCAGCCCACCCCCCTCGTCCCAAGGGCTTCAATGCTAATGCACCCCCCTGACAGCCTGCCCAGGCCATGGATGGGGCAGGCTGTGCCAGCCTAATGCCAAGAGAAGAAGTCCCTTCCAGACTGACTTCTATCATCAATACTACACTGAGGTCACACAGTATAGAGCAGTGATTAAAGCTGTGGGCCCTGGAGTCAGATGGCCTGGGTTCAAATCGCATGTCTATCATTTACTACCTACTGACCCTGTGCAAGTCATCACTTGTCTATCAAATGGGGAAAACAGGTCCATTGTGAGGCTCAAATAAAGAGGCACTCTGAGCTCAGGATATAGCACAGGCTGCACACATACGGGTCGCCACTACTCAATTTAGCACATTCTGGCCTTCCTGTGCGTAACTTTTTCCGTTGCGCACACTCAGATGCTTCATGAAAATGAATCTTACTTCCTTTAAAATATTATAAGTTCTACAACGTAAACTCCAAAGGGCACACAGTTTGCCTACCTGCCCAGCACATAGTAGGTGTTTAATAAACACTTTTTGAATGAATGAATGAACGAATGAGTGAATAAAGGAGCAATTGGCAGTGAACCCCACGGCACCCAGCACAGTGCTAGGCCCACAGAAGCTACTCAACAAGGTATATAATAAAGTTGATTTCATTTTCAAGGCAAGGACCCTGAAAGAGGTGATTTGGATTGCCTGGGAGAAGTTAAAATGCAATCAAAAGTGATGGAGGAAGAGAAGAGAAGTCACAAGGAAGAGAAAGAATATATATTCTCCGAGAGCAGGAGAACATGACTTTGTATGGTGTATTTCTACCCGGCGGCGATAAGCGTAACAAATATTAGAACAACATCATATCACAGATCTCCACAACCTTTCCTTGACAACAGGAAAGAAGAGCAGCCACCTCTTCTCTCAGCAGGTGGAGGCACCAGATATAAGATTGTTCCGAAAAGGAAGGAAAAGAGGTTAGGGCAGGGCGACAGGGCCAACCGTCTCTGACAGAGACTGGCCCTTACAGCTGAAAATACTGCCCATCCAAAGGGCAAATGTAGATTTTTGAGTTATTTTCCCTGCTCTGGTGATGCTTTTCCTAACGCAGCCCCCTGGTACATGACAATATGTGCTTTTAGGTCACGGTCAAGGGATGGGACATAGGGTCATGAAACAGTGTGAGGGCAACAGGGCATAACAGGGGTTGAGCCAGGAACCCTCTCTCATAAATGCCACATCCATGGATGAGCAAATTCATGCATTAAAAAAAAAGGTCTTGAAGAGCCCTGTACTTGGTGTAGGCTCCAGGGTCATTTCAATCTTTTTTTTTTTTTTTTTTTTTTTTGCGGTACACGGGCCTCTCACTGTTGTGGCCTCTCCCGTTGCGGAGCACAGGCTCCGGACGCGCAGGCTCAGCGGCCATGGCTCACGGGCCCAGCCACTCTACTGCACGTGGGATCTTCCCGGACCGGGGCACGAACCCGTGTCCCCTGCATCGGCAGGCGGACTCTCAACCACTGCGCCACCAGGGAAGCCCTCAATCTTGTTTTGTCCCATAATTTCCTGCATCCTTCTGCTCCAGCCAAATCGAATCACTTAGGGTCTCCCGTAATGGGTGCCCTGGAATTTTCTGGTGACCCACTATGCTTCTGCAGTGCTAGCCCCTCTGCTTAGAAGACCCACTCCTCTGTCTCCACGTGTCCCTTCCCTCAACTACTGGCTGAAATGCCATCTTGTGTCAATCCATCCATCCATCCATCAAAGACTTATCCAACCACACTGATTAAGCGCTTTCACCCGCCAGGCACTGGGTTTAAATAATCAGGAATGACTAAGCCAAGGCCCCAGGCACAGAGAGGTTCTCTGGGCTTGTATACGGCCTGGTACCTTCCCTAGGTTAATATTTTTTTATCTTGTATTCTTATCTATGTGCTTATGTACATATAAGATTCTTGAGACTGAGGACAAGACATGTTCCCCACCCCCCCCCCCCCCCCCCCCCCCCCGCCCTGTGGTATCCACGGAGCTCAGTGTAATGGTATCTACTAGGTGCTTGATAAACAGCTGCAGAAAGAATCAACCCTAGCTCAGCATCAGGAAGCCCAAGACTATGTCTGTACCATTCACATTTCGCGTCCCCATGCCTGGCACGGAGGAAGCACTCAGTATGTATGTGATGTGGACGATGTACTGAATGAAAGCCCTCGAAGCTTCTCTGCCAGGAATAGAGTGTTCAGTGCTTCATTCAAGGCCAGCATGAGCATCAAACTGGAAACCTGGATCTCCACATTCCGCATGATGATGAGAAGACAGCAGTGTCTCACAAAGCATGAGAAATCCCTCCGGAGACTACTACTCCACTCCCTATTAACCAAAACTGAGTTTCTCAACTGAGTCATGTATTTAAAGAAAACATTTCAGTATCAACATGATGTCTTTCTCCAATATGATATTGCTTATATGTGGAATCTTAAAAAATGGTACAAATGAACCTATTTCCAAAACAGAAATAGAGTCACAGGTGTAGAAAACAAACCTATGGTTACCAATGGGGAAAGCGGGGGAGGGGGGGTGAATTGGGAGATTGGGATTGACATGTACACGCTGCTATACATTGAATTGGCCAAAAAGTTCGTTCAGGTTTTGTTCTCCGTAAGATGTTAAAGAAAAACCCGAACAAACCTTTTGGCCAACCCAATATAAAATAAGGACCTTCTGTACAGCACAGGGAACTCTACGCAATACTCTGTAATGACCTATATGGGAAAAGAATTTTAAAAAGAGCAGATATAAGTATATGTATAACTGATTCATTTGTTGTACAGCAGAAACTAACACATCATTGTAAATCAACTCTACTCCAATGAAAATTAGTTAAAAATAAAAGATGTCTTTCTACAAAGGTCATTCACAGAGAAGCACTGAAGACAGGTCTGGGCTTTGTTCATTACCGCCGCCTCCTGCTCCCTTGGTGGCCCCAGTTCTTTTAACCACATAGTGTCAAAAGTCAAAAGGTTCCGTAAGACACAATACAGGAAACCAGGATGCTGTGACCTTACTTTTTCCTTTAAAATAAAAATGTAAAAAGTCATTGTCTGAACCACGACTTAGTGATAGAAAGGAAGACACTATTGATGCATAAAAGAACTGGATGGGGCTTCCCTGGTGGCGCAGTGGTTAAGAATCTGCCTGCCAATGCAGGGGACACGGGTTCGAGCCCTGGTCTGGGAAGATCCCACATGCCAAGGAGCAACTAAGCCCATGTACCACAGCTACTGAGCCTGTGCTCTAGAGCCCACGAGCCATAACTACTGAGCCCGCGAACCACAACTACCGAAGCCTGCATGCCTAGAGCCCATGCTCCGCAACGAGAGAAGCCACCGCAATGAGAAGCCGCGCGCCGCAACGAAGAGTAGCCCCCGCTCGCCACAACCAGAGAAAGTCCGTGCACAGCAACGAAGACCCAACACAGCCAAAAGTAACATAAATTTAAAAAATTAAAAAAAAAAAGAACTGGATGAATTTCCAGAGAATTATGTTGAGTTAGAAAGGCCAATCCCCAAAGGGTACCTCTGGGTGATACCATTTGTTTAAAGTCTTTGACATGATAAAATTATAGAAATGGAGAATAGATTAGTGGTAGCCAGGGGTCAGAAATAGAGAGTGGGAGGGAGGAAGTGGGTGTGACTATAGACAGGCAACGTGGGGGAGACTTGAGGTGACAGGGCTGTTCTGGATCTTGACTGTTGTCCCTGTCAATATCCTGGTTGTGATACTGTGCTATTGTTTCGTAAGATGTTACTAATGGGGGAAACTGGGTAAAAGATACATGAGATCTCTCTGTATTATTTTCTCACAACTACATGTGAATCTACAGTTACCTCAAAATAAATTATTTTTCTTCCAAAACAATCATGAAAAAGAAGAACAAAGTTGAAGGACTCACACTTTCTGATTTCAAAACTTATTACAAAACAGTGTCTTATTACAAAATAGAACAGACATATAGACCAACGGAATAGGATATATAGCATAGAAGTAAACTGTTGCATATATAATCAAATGATTTTTGATAAGGGTGCCAAGAATATTTAATGGGGGAAAGGACAGTTTTTTTCAACAAACAGTCTTGGGAAAACTGGATACCCACACAGACATGAAGTTGGATCTTTACCCTACACCATATATGAAAACTAACTCAGAATGGATCAAAGACCTAAATATAAGGCTTAAAACTATAGAACTCTTAGAATAAGAGCTTTATGACATCGGATTTGGCAATGATTTCTTGGATATGACACCCAAAGCACAGGCAAGAAAATAAAAAAACAAACTGCACTTCAATAAAATTAAAAATCTCTCTGCACAAAGGATACAATCAACAGAGTGAAAAGGCAGCTTATGGAATAAGAGAAAATATTTGCAAATCATGTATCTGATATGAGGTTGATATCTAAAATATATAAAGACCTCCTACAATTCAACAGCAACAAAAAAACACTTGAATAGACATTTCTCCACAGAAGGCACACAAATGGCCAATAAGCACACGAAAAGAGTCTCAATATCACTAATCAGTAGGGAAATGCAAATCAAAACCACAAGAGAATACCACCTTATACCCATTTAAGACGGATACTATAAAAAAACGAAAACAGCCAAGTGCTGGAAAGAACGTGGAACGCTCATACGCTGTTGGTGGTGGGAAAGTAAAACGTCAGAGCGATAAGGAAAACAGAATGGTGTTCCTCAAAAAATTAAAAATAGTATTACCATATGATCCAGCAACTCCACTTCTGGGTACCTACCCAAAAGAACTGAAACAGGGTCTTGAAGAGGTGTTTGTACACACCTGTTTATAGCAGTGTGAGTTACAATAGCCAAAAGCTGGATGCGACTCAAGTGTCCATCAATGGATGACTGGATAAACAAATGTAATATATACAAACAATGGAACATTATTCAGCCTTAAAGGACATTCTGACCCATGCTACAATATGGATGAACCTTGAAGACATTATGTTAAGTGAAATAAGCCAGTCACAAAAAAGACAAATCCTGTTTGATTCCACTTAACTGAGGTACCTAGAGCAGTCAAATTCATAGAGACAGAAAGGAGAATGGTAGCTGCCAGGGCTGGGAGAAGAGAAAATGAGGAGTTATTGTTTAATGGGTACGAGGTTTCAGTTTTGCAAGATGAAACATGTTCTGAAGATGGATGGTGGTGATGGTTGCTCACCAATGTGAATGTACTTAACTCTACTGAACTTGTACACTTAAATATGGTAAATTTTATGTTATGTGTATTTTACCGAAATTTTAAAAAAACAACTGAAACAACAACAAAAGAGAAGTTTAATTTTTTTTTTAAAAGCCACTGCCTTTCTGATTCAAACACCTGTCACTATGCCTTAGTTTCATAAACCAATGGGAAGAGAAATGTGGCTCATCACTTAATAAAACCTCAAAGACTTTAATAAAAGTCTGAAGATACTGGCACACCAAGCTTTTCTAATGCCTTTAATTAACTTCATAATCCATTTTGATTCACACTCCCTTTGCTTGTTACTAAATTCACCTAAAGTTACTCTCAACATTTTGGTAGTGATTACAAATGTGCTACTTATTTATATTGGCACCTGACCTTAAGTAGCAGCAAATGGATACATCAAAGCCACAGATTAGCCAAGAAACAGAAAACTGAGCCTTTAAGAACAAAACATGTTACTGTTTTTAATTTGTCTGCTCCCACTAGACCCAAGGTTAATAAGAACAAGAACTTGTCCTTTTTTGTTTTTCACCACATAGTAGATGCTCAATTAACTTCCATCAAATGAATGAAGTCAGCATTTGTGTACTAAATGCATCTACCCGGAAATGTTTACATGGTCATGTTCTCTCTTTTCAAACACGTCTGTCAGTTGAGCTTGCTGATTTACTGTGAAGAAAATAAGAGGAATTTCCAAAGAAATTTCATGGAAAGTATTTTTCCATGAAAAACAGTTTTGAGAAGTGAAGAGAAATGTATATTTATTACATAGACACAACTCTTTGTTTTGACACTATTGACTACTGGTTAGATCACCTCTGCAAAGAAAAATAATCCAAAGAGATTCGTTTATATATTTTGCATAGACACGCCTAGTGCTCACATACCCCGCCCCCCCCCAAAATGCAATCATAACATGTGGTTAAACATTGAAATCCCCTCAGTGCTGTGTGCTCTATACTTCCTTCTAACTCTCCCTGAGAGCCACGAAGTCAGATTGAAAATTTTACTTTTACCGGGCCTTCATTTTTCATAATTACAGATTTTTAATTTATTTTATGCGAGTGTGCAGCTTCTGATGTATTGAGCCAATTAAATGCAACTTGGTTAAAAACCAAAGGTAAAAAAGGGAGTTTGGGTAGAAAGTAAAATAGGGAATTTTTTAAAGGAACCCAAAGTAGCAGGAGATGTTATTGCCATTCAAAGGGGGATTTTCCCATTATCGATATGAAAACAGGGTCTGACCTGCAAGCCCTGGGTGGTTCTGTTACTTGTCTTCTCCTTGGATTCTCCTCCTCCTGCTGTCTTGGGTGGGGCCCCTTTCTCAGAAGCCACTGGACAGAGGTCCTGAAATGAAGAATATCCCTTCAACATCCGAACTGGTGGAAATTCGAAGTTTGAAATAAAGGCAAAAGACAGGCTGGGGCTAGGTGGTCACAAATATTTATTTTTGGTTAAACCCTGTAATACTGAAAATGTCACCTTACCTGGTTCCTCTTGTAATCAGAAGGGTCGCAAGCTGTGAAGGGATGGATACATTTTCTCTCACTTTCACACCAAGCACAGCCAGTTCCAATACATACTGGGCATCTGGCAACACAGAAAACCAACTTAATTCCCGCATTTTTAGGAAAACGTTCATATCCTAGAATTTCCCTCTGTGATGCTGCATGCGAGCATTTAAAAGAAGAAAAAAAATCCCTGGATAGACTGTGAGGCACCCAGGGGAGAGAGGACAGTCCTTTGGGGCTAGGGATATAGTACTGACTTTATGCCCTGCTCTGGGCAGCCCTCGGGGCTGACGGACCATCATTACACTTGCTGGGGGGTTGCCATGGAAACCTGAAGCTGGGGTCACCGGGTATGTCAGTAGATAACAGGAACCCACTGAATCTGTTTCTGAATCCAGTTCAGCTATTTGTCTACCTTCAGGTAAGTTTCCCTCTGGAGACTGATCTCCCCCAGCCCCCCCATAAACCCACCCTTACTCACTGGAGCAGAAACACTGCCAAATGCCTGGAAGACGGGAAACTAAAAGTGCTACCTGGCGAGCAGAGAAAACAGGGTGCCAGTGTTTGCTTTTTAATCAAATTAAGGAAGAACTGTGTCTACTAATCAAACAAGCATGCATGGATAACAGCGGAAGACTTGAAAAGCACTTAATAGGATAATCAGTGTAGCCAAAGGAGGCGAAAGGAAGGCTCAGCCCGGGGACAGTGAGAGGACTAGATCAGGGAGAGGGGACACATGTGCATTTCATGTATTGTTCCAGAAATGCCAAGGCATCCTGAGACTCTGACCTACAGAAATGGCAGTCTCGGTGGGAGAAGAAAGCACAGACTCGCCTAAGGGTTCACCCGCCACCGAAGTGCGCTAGAAGCAGGTTTGTGACGTGCGCTCTTACCGCTACCCCTCAAGTGTGATGACTTTACTAAGTGCTTTTCGAAGGGGAAGTAGGTACCCAAGGAAAGGGTGCTCCCCCTCTGGGGAGCTGTGGGTCTGAGGTCTGGTTCTTAATTACCTAGCTGCGGACCTGGGGCAAGGCGCTTCCTCTCACCAGGCCTTACAGGCGTGGGTGCAGGAGCTGTGTTCTGTTTAAACTCTCCTTGAGCTACGCAGATCTATGTAACTCTCCCCCTTTTTCTTTTTTTTCCCCCTTTTCATGGACTCTCTGTATCAAGTTTGGTGTTTTTCCTCCCTGAATTCGTTCTGCTTGTTAGAAATCACTGAATTCAATCCCTCTTTCAAAGTGCCGCGGTGGTAAAGGTGAAGTCCAGCGGCTCCTGTTCATATAGCTGTAGGGTGACCTCCCAACTCAGCATCGAGTTCGAATGCCTTTACCCTGAAGAAACAATGGTTCCCAGACCAGACCCAAAGAAACCCACGTTTGGTACTCACACAGTTGGTCAAGCAAACCACTGAAAGAGCTATAGAATCACTAATAATACAGCTTCCCACTGTTTCCATGGGAACATCCATCCCATCTTGCAGCTGGAAAACCAGGAATCTGGGAGACATATTTCCTCTGTCTTCCATCTGCTTTAGAAGCAAGGAGTGAAGTGTGGTCCTAACTCAGGGGGGTACGTAGCTCAACAGGGCCAAACGCAGTACAAAAACGTGGGTCACAATTAACATGTTCTTTTGATGACAGAGACTTCCTCTTGTGCTTCTCCTTGACCGTGACTTCCCCTTATCTCACGCTCAGACTCTCTTCCTTGACTCAAATTCCCAAAGCCAGTATGATCAGATGAGAACCTAGCAGCACCCCTTCACCTGTTACTTCAAGGCCACCGCTTGGTTGGAGGGATGCATTTCCCTGTGGGTAAAATACACCCAAGCACAGCTGTTGGCCTCTTCTCTGCTCCACCTCACTTGGCAGGGCTTGAACAAGTCAGCTTATTAGCTCAGGGGCTCTCCTGTCTCCCGTTAGGCCGTGCTCCAAA
Source organism: Aethalodelphis obliquidens (assembly GCF_003676395.1). Taxonomy (NCBI): domain Eukaryota; kingdom Metazoa; phylum Chordata; class Mammalia; order Artiodactyla; family Delphinidae; genus Aethalodelphis; species Aethalodelphis obliquidens. Next base: position 38,680,611 of record NW_020837952.1, on the reverse strand, counting down.
AGGCACCTTGGAAAGTTCTCCTCCACAAAAGAGGTCTTTAGGAAATCGAAGAGTAAAGCAAATAAATACATTAAAACCAATGAGAGAATATTCACATGTTAAATAAAATCTTACTCTCTTAATGATGAGCAGTTGGTAAAGTTGAATCTTTTTGACACACTCCAGGAACTGAAGGAGAACGTCACGTTGACAACTAAAACATCTGGAGCAAAGGGGAAAAAGAAGTCATTGACGGTGCAGCCCTGCTATCGTCAAGCAAAGCTGTAAATGCAAAAATTAAATATTTTTTGCCTCCTCCACAAAGAGGGTGGGGTGTGCCAGCTGTTCGCTAACATTTCAATCGGTACGTGGCTCCTTCCCGGGGGCCATTCACGTCAGGCAGCCGAAGTGCACAGCACACGCCTCCAAACAGACCCGGGCCCACCTCGCGTTCCAGGCCTCCCACGGATAATCGCTAAGAAAAAGCCATTTCACAGCCCATTTACAGCTCATACTCTCCCTGGGATCACTATCTCAGCTTGTAATTGGCCACAGCATAAGAATAAAACAAGTCACCGAGCAAGAACTGCCTAGAACATGATAACCGGAATGTTAGAGAAGAAATCCTGCACCTCCAGAAAAATCCATCCTACCTAGGATATTTACCTCACAAACTCCAAAGTGGGGTTCCCATGGGCTGAGAGCCATGATCTCCTTGGAGTCAACTGTTGCCAAATCTATGATGAAGGTTTTCTTATTTGCTTTCGAAAACCTACCCATGGGTTCGAAAAACCCCGAAGAATACAGTAATAAGATAAAAACTCTGCTAAATCAGCATGAGAGAAATGGTGTATTTCCTGTACCTCTTTAACTTACATACTCTACCCTAGGTGATCCCTAAATCTGGTTGTGTATCAGAATCACTTGAGAAATTGACGAAAATATAGATTCCAGAGCCACACTCCTAGATATGCTGACTCAGCAGGGCTGGGGGACGTCCGGAATCTGTCTGTAATCTCCCCACGTACTGACTGTGTATAGCCAGGTTTCGGTGCGGCAGCCTGGAGCGGTGCCTTTCAAATCCTATTGTGGCCAGGGACCAGTGCTACTCTGTGATATCTTCATTGTCACCCATTTTGGCATTAATATCTTCTTCCTTTTATGAATTAACGGGGAGAGCAGATGATGCTTTTAAAATGAAAAGTCTTTCCTTGACAAATTAAGAAGTTGGCCTAACTTTGTTGGCACCCCTCATTTTTCAACTGAAATATTATTAGTATATGAGTCCAAAAGTCTGAGAACCCTTACTTTAAGGGGTTCTCTTCAGCAGGAATATTCATTCTGAAAGCCAGGATGCCACATAAAATTCTGCTCACATAAAGCGGGTATATGTGAAATGATGATCCTCTGTTCCAAAGACAAGAAGGTTTGGAGGGCTGGCGTGACCTCTCAGCAAGAGCATTTGAACAGACACTTGATAACTGTTAGTAGCATGAACATATGGACAGTAAGTACTGAGGGACTCCCAGTGAAAATACATATCAATGGAATCAACAAGTGTCCAGTGATGGAGACTAGCAAGAGTTGTACTTTCCTGAGTATCAACTGTGCACAAAACACTACTGGGAAATATCACAAGGAAACGAATATATATGCTCTCTGCTCTGGAAGCATTCGCAGTTATTCTAGAAGAGATAAAATAACTTAGGTGAAAAAGCACAGTGACAGTATAGTCAAGGAAACACCCTCTGAGTGGTTCAAGTTCCATGCAGCACCTGGGTACCAAGATTGGGGTGCAGGTGGGGAACCCACAGGGTGCTGGAACGATCGGGATGATTAGAGCAGAATCTGTCAAGGCTATACGGAAGAGGTGACTTTTCAAAGCAGAAGGGAGACAGGATTTGGTGAAAGAGGCAAAGCCACTACAGGCCACAGACAGAGGTTTGGCAATGGCCACTGGCTGGCTGAATGCAAGAGGTGGGAAGTGGTTTTGTTTGCCTGCTCAGAATATGGAAGGCATCCAGAGAAAAGGGCAGACAAAGGGTTGGGTTCAGTTGACGGAGGCTGTAAAAACAATCAACTACACTGTAAATCAACTATATTTCAAGTTTTTTAAAAAGATTTTAAAAAATTTTAAAAAGCAATCAACTAGCTTTCCAAGGTGATCTCAAATACTTCCGGGGCTTCCCTGGTGGCGCAGTGGTTGAGAGCCCACCTGCTGATGAAGGGGACATGGGTTTGTGCCCTGGTCCGGGAAGATCCCACATGCCGCGGAGCGGCTGGGCGCGTGAGCCATGGCCGCTGAGCCTGCGCGTCCGGAGCCTGTGCTCCGCAACGGGAGAGCCCACAACAGTGAGAGGCCCGCGTACCGCAAAAAAAAGAAAAAAAAAAAATCAAATACTTCCGAAGCTTATGTTACAGGTGAGCAAGACCTGTGAATCGCATATTCATATTCATGAGACCCAGAGGGACTCACGAATCCTCAGTCTGTCCATTGTATTAACTCCTAACCATCCTTTGAATCCACCCACTTCGCTCCACCCTTACCTGTCTTCAACAGTTTCAGCTCTCAGTCCCATCACCCGGTCACTGCCACAGCTTCCCTTCTCTCTGACCTTTCAGAACTCAGCCCTTCCCTCCTCCTGTCTCATTCTCCACCTGCGGCCATTCATTCAACAGAAATTTATTGATCATCAATGGCTACTCTGTGCCAGACACTTTGTACCTTCTTTGGTATCCATTTTCTATCATTCTGCTTTCTACCTCATTTGCCTTGGCCATATAGAACCTCTTCTGGCTCCTCAGACAAAGCTTTTTCTCTCCTTTTGGCCATCACACTAGTTGTTCTCTGACTGCATTACTCTTCCCCTTCTTCTGTGTCCAGCTCAACCCTATTCATCCTCCAGAAAGTTTTCCTTGCACCCTCACCTGCCCCCCCAAGTCCAGTTAGGTGCCCTTTTCATGTGCTTCCCATGGTGTGCTATGTTCCCTGCATGCTACCCACTGCACTGTAAGGTGCTGTTTACTCATCTCTACCCCAAGAGGCTCTAAATACTGTGAACAAGGACCAGGTGAGTGTTTTCGGTCACTGACTCCCTACCATTTAGCACACTGTCTGGCACGTAGATGCTCAATAAATACTTCCTGTATGAATGAACGAATGCAATGAACTTAAGATGATAAAATATTGGCCGTTCTGTTTTCTCATCTCATCAAGGGCATTCCCAGATGTTCAGATCTCTGAATTATCTGAACCATCCACGTAAGGTCAGCCCAAAGGTCTCTGGCTTGACTCCACTCACCTAACCAACTTACCATCCTCTGTCATTCTCCAGCCACATGTGACTGTGGGGTCCTGCACTCCTGTGATGAGTGGAGCAGAGGTGAGCGGGACTGAGGGGAAAAGTGGGAAGCAAGGGGTAGGGGGAGAGAGAGTCTACAGCGTGGGACTATTCAGATTCTGTCATTTAACTTGTTTCCTGGGCAATCTGGACTCAGAAGTTTCTCCTGCCTGCTTCATTTTCTAACAACAACAACAAAAAAAAACAGCAAGAGTCCACTTGCCTTTGTAGGTTGCTCTGGTCGGGATGCTGCAGGTGCAGGTCTCATTGGATACACTTTTACCCTTGCAGAGCATCCTGCCGGTGTCCACGTTCTGCACCATGCACTCCGAGTGTCTTGGAGAGAAGCTTCCCACCACAGTCACAGTCGTCTGTGTGGGGAAGAAATTCCAGGAACCAAATTATGGTCTTTTTCCATCTTTTCCATCCATCCTAGAGCCTTAAATGAACTCACCTCTGACTTGCCATAGAAGGAGAATTTCTTAGATTGCCAATATAAAGAAAGAGATGTTTTGTTGGCTATTTAATTTGCTCTTTTGTGAATCGCATATTCATATCCTTGGACCATTTTTTCTGCTTTGTGTGTATTTTTCTTATCAATTTTAAGAGCTCTCTGTATAGTACAGATATTAATCCTTATCTGTCATATTTCTGACATATTTTCTCCTGATCTGTTTGTCTTGCAATTTGTATGTGTGTTATCTTTTACCCTACACAATGTGTTTTTATGTAATCAAATGCAGGGTTTCTTGTCTTGGTTATAAAGTTCTTCCCAAAGTCTTGCTTGTGGACAAATATAATATTGTTCCACCATCTTTGTTGCTTTATTTTTTAAACTATGTCTTTAATCCATCTGGAATTTATTTTTATGTATAGTGTAAGATAAGGGTCGAACTTTATTTTTATCCAGATGGTTAATCAGCTATGTCACAACCACTTACTAAAAAAAAAAAATTCCTTTTCCCACCGAACTACCCCTTTCGTCATATATTAAATCACCATATACCTGCAAGCTATTTCTGAACTTTGCACTCTTCCAATTATCTATTGATCTAATTCTACTCCAACGTCATCAAATTTTTACCACTGTGGATTTAAATATATTTATGGCAACTCTGTCTTTTTTTTTTTTTTTTTTTTTTGCGGTACGTGGGCCTCTCACTGCCGTGGCCTCTCCCACTGCGGAGCACAGGCTCCGGATGCGCAGGCTCAGCGGCCATGGCTCACGGGCCCAGCTGCTCCGCGGCATGTGGGGTCTTCCCGGACCGGGGCACGAACCCGCCTCCCCTGCATCGGCAGGCAGACTCTCAACCACTGCACCACCAGGGAAGCCCAAATCTCTCTATTTTTATTTTCATAATTTTCTTAGCATTTCCTAAACATTATTCTTCCATATGAACTTTAAGATCATTTTACGCAAATGGGGTGTGGGGACTGTGAGTTTAACTGGAATTGTACTAATATATGCATTCATTTTAGGGGATTTTATATCTTTATGATATTAAGTATTCTCATCCAAATACACAATTTTTTTTTCATTTGTTTATGTTTAGGAGGGAGGAGGAGAAGAAGAAAGAAAGAAAGAGAGAGAGAGAGAAAGGAAGGAGGGAGTGATGGAGGGAGGGAGGGAGGAAGGAAAGAAGAAAAAGGAAAAAGAGGAAGAAGAGGAAAAACAAAAAGGAAAGTTAAAAATAATACGCCAATGGGAGACCACTTCTGCATCATGTGCATGCAGGGGATCTGGTGAGGAGGTGGGCTAAATTTTAGGAAGCTGGGACCATAGGAAGTGGTAACCTTATCACCCACGATGGAGAGTGATAGGTGTCCATCTTCTGTTATACTTCAGACCTCTGCCCAGACTCTGCACAGCCAGCTAAGACCACTGTCTCTCATCTTCTGATACGCTTGCTAAATCTGTTCTAGCCCTGGGATCTCACCCCCATCTTTCCATTTTCAAAAAATCCTGTTTCTGAGCCATAGGATCATCCTGGAACGCAAGTTCTTAGAGTCCAACTTCCACTGGACTGAAGTCCAACCCTCTCCAGGGGACCTGAACATATTACTGAACCCCAGACCATCCCCAGCAGCTCATCTTCAACACCTGGCTGAACTCTCACGCATGCTGCACCCCTGCATTTCTCCCTGTACCGCACATCTCAGCGCATGACCGTTATCACCTGTTATCCTGTACACATGTATGTCTTAAATTGAATTCATTGCTCAAACATCATAACAAAAGCACCGGAAAGCTTGTTAAAGTCCTATTTTCACTAACTGTTTTAAATTTTCCACATTGCCTTCCAGTTCTCATACACATAGCATTTGCATAACTGTAATCATTGCATTAATTTATTCCATAAACATTTATCAAGCTGTTAGGAGGTGCCACGTGCTACACAAGGCACTGATTACTTCAGTGAAGCAAGCGGCTACTGTCCTTGCCCTCAAGGAGCTTATAGTCTAGCAGAAGTGTGGGAAAGTCTGCTAGATGAAAACCGGAGGGTCACACGGGATGGAGATCATTAAGAGAGGATAGAAGCCTGGGCTAGGATGGTACAGTAGAAATGGAAAGAATTGACAGCTTCAATATACCCATTAGAGGTAGCATGGGGCAGGACTGGAAGTGGGGCATGTGGATGTGGTAAGCAAATGGTTGGACACAGAGGTACTGTATATTGCAATGGGACACACGGGCAGGAGGCAGACCCTGGGTGGAAAAATCAAGGCTTCAATTTTTGGATGTGTGTAGTTCAAGATGCTTGTGTGATAATTAAGAAGATATAATAAGCCTGGAGCCCAGAAGCAATCTGGGTGGGAGATAAAGGAGACACCAACATATAGATGGTATATCAAGCCATGGGAGTGGATAAGATTGTCTGTGGACAAAGTACAGAGTCAGAAGAGAGGAAGAGCCAAACCTGGGGCTGAAATAACTCCAACATTTAGAGTCAGGGAGAGAAGGAGCCAGCAAAGGAGGTCGAGGCATAGTCAAGAAGGAAGGAAGAGAGCATGGAGAAGGTGCGCCATGGAAGGTGATGGAAGACAGAGTTTCAAGAATGCAGCCAAGAGGCCAAGTAAGATGAGGACTCATAGTGTCTGCTGGAATGGCTCCACGGAGTTCAGTTTCAGGGGAACAATGGGGCAGAAGAAGTTGGAGTTGATCTGAAAATAGGAGACAGTAAGTGTTTTCAAGCCGTGGAAGAAGAGGATAGCCAGGGAGTTGAAGGTATTTTTGTGCGACTTTGGCTTCCAGGCAAGCATGGTTAAAAAGCTGATACCTTGGCTTGATGAACCCAACGTGGGAATCCTTGCCAAGTTAATAACTCTTTCTTGAGTTAAGTTGGATAAAGACGGAATGAAGACCCAAAGAATCAGATGAGATATGAAGTTTGAGTGTCAATTAGCTAGTAATGTCCATGGGGCCAAAGAACTTCTTGCCGCATAACATTCTATCATTCTATCGACAGACCTTACTTTACGTAACCTTTCCTCTTATTGCCAGTTTGGTTATTTCCAAGGTTCTAAGTCTATAAATGCCGCTGCAATAACATCTGTAAGCTTATGGGTTTTCTTTCAAATTACTTCTTCAGAAGCCTAAGCCTGGAATTAGTGCTTCAAGCAGAATGAATATATTTATGACTTCTGAAACATATCGCCAAATTGCTTTCCAAAAAGGTTGTGTTAATTGGCATCGCCATCACTAGGTGTCAGCAAACCTTATTTTCACTTTAATTTGTACTTATTTGATAACTGGTGAGGCTGAACATACTTCCATATCTATATCCAACCCTCTAAACCTCCTCTTGTGAGAATATACACTTCTGCCCACTTACTTTTTGGTGTCTCTAGATTTTTCTTTTTACTTTCTCCTAGCTTTCATATCTAGCGATTAATATTTTGCCTGTCATAAATGTTTTTCCTGAAGTATGTGCTTTAGTCATCTCTTATTTTTCCTTGTATAGATTTTTTTAAAAAGTCAAGTATATGAATATTTTTCTCTTGCTATTACAGAATATATTCCTTCAGAGCCAGAAAATTATACTTCCAAATTATCTGATGCTCAGTTAGTTTCTGTTAGGTTTTTAGATGAATTTCTTAATTAGCCTAAAATTTATTTTATATTTAAAGTAAACAAGGTGAATTAAACTATGTTTCCACATTGTAAGCCAGTTATTTCATCAACTTTCATGAAATAATTCTTTTGTTTCCTCTTACGATAATGCTCTTTAAAATTTTTACATCTTTTTTTTTTTTTTTTTTTTGGTACGCGGGCCTCTCACTGTTGTGGCCTCTCCCGTTGCGGAGCACAGGCTCCAGACGCACAGGCTCAGCGGCCATGGCTCACGGGCCCAGCCGCTCCGCGGCATGTGGGATCCTCCCGGACCGGGGCACGAACCCGTGTCCCCTGCATCGGCAGGCGGACTCTCAACCACTGCGCCACCAGGGAAGCCCCAAAATTTTTACATCTATTTCTGAGCTTTCTACTCTATTCCATGGATCTATATTCTTATTTTTAAACCAGAGTCATGGGCCAAATTATTGCCACTATATATGTGTTTACAATCATATGGAAATGGTCTTGCTTAAATAATTTTATTTTTTCAAGATATATCTTGGATATTCTTGACCAGTTCATATTATTATTCCAGATGAACTTTATATTAATTTTAAGACAGTCTATTCAAATTTTCACTGGGATGGCATGAAATCTAGAAAATAGATTGAGGAAGTAGTGACATTTTTATGATCTCTTCCCACCAAGAAACATAGTATATGTCTGGATATATTTAAGATGTTTTTCATATCTTCCAAGAAAATACCTTATGTGTCTTTGTTTTTATATTTGCTTATGCTTTTAATTGATAAGGTTTTCCTATTATGAATTATAAATAGCACCAACAGACCACTGCCTCACTATCTAATTACTATTACTATTGCTTAAGACTAGCTGTCGCATGGCCAAAATCACTATTTTCGTAGCTGGCTTCAACATGTATCTCCTAGTAAAAATGATTTTAAAATACAGGGTATATACCTCATTCTTCAAGTTTGTGCCTGAGTACTTCTGTTGTTTTTAATGAATGGGATCTTTTATTAATGGATGTTAACAGTTTGTCTTACATGTAGTAAGGTTATTGTTACTTGAATGTTTACTGAACAATTAAAGTTTTAAAAGCTAATATATTTAGATTTTACAGATATACAACCACTTAAGATTAGCAAATAATGATATTTTTGTCTATTCCATTCTAATAATTATTTCTATCACTTGTTTCTTGTATTACTACACGGGACACAACTTTAGAAACAATGTTGGTTGTATCAGTGATGGAATTGATGTTTCTGTTCTGATGTGTAAAAGAACATTTCTAGTCTCTCCTTTAGGAACCATGCTGTTTGTGGGAAATACTTTTATTCCTACATTTTTTCTGTTTTTATCAGTATAAGCCATTTTCACTGACTGTTAAAAATCTCTTTATAGGTATACAAACATATAATTTTACATAATGCAAAATGAGATGTCACGCATCCCTTTTTGTGTTTGTCTGTGTGTATGAGGATTTCAGTTGCTTGTGTTTTTGTTTGTTTTTTTTACTTGTCTCTGACCTTTCCTCCACCACATGAATCATTCCATCAGGGGAGCCTATGTTTACAACCTAGCACGAATTCTTCCATGTTTTTCTCCATGCTCAAATAACCATATAGAGCCATACGTACGTGAACATACACAGGGACATTTTTTGGATCAATACAAGATCATGCTATATGTACTTTTCTGCATCTTGATGTTTTTACTCAACAAAATCTCATGAAGTCCCTCCAAGACAATTGGAATTGCTCTAATTCTTTCTTTTTAATGCCAATTTCATAACGAGGATGAGGATACACTGTCTTCTCATTGTCTTGTGTAAAGAGACAAAGCTTCTTGGAAACAGAGTCTCTGTACTATATGGGTCTTTTTTTCCCATACCACGAAAGTTACTAGAATGTTATTAGGTATATGATGGGCAGTGAGCAAACACTCTTTGAACCAAGCTAATAGATAGAATCGGGGAAAACCGTAGACTTCCATCTCTATGGGTCTGGGATAAGGAATTATTTAAATAACCAAAGATCTAAGACTTTCAGGCAAGTCACAGCTAACAATCAAGATAGGAAATATTTTGAAATAATATGACCAAGAAATGGAGACTGACATCTTATCGAAATTACTAAAATAATCAGCCCAAAGTTGCGTTCAAAGAATAGCTTTACTCAAATTACCAAACTCGTATCTCCTTTACCTTGAGAGTGGTGGTTAGCTGGAGAGAGTGAGGTAATGGCTTTGTGGGAAGACTCTAGAGGGATTAGGGCAAACCACAGTGGGACTCAGGGTGGGGAAGAAAGCACCCATAGTTCTCTGGGTGGTAAACATTTTTTGTAATGTTCCAGACTAGATGTGAATGGTGATTAACTTATACTAGTGAACCCAAAGACAGGTCAGCAAATTGTGTAAGCAGCACTTTTCAGTCAACGAACAAGTTACTTTCCCTCACCTCACTGAGCCGAAGTACTACCCTTAACATTTTCAAAATGATAAAAGAAAAAAAGCTTTGTGTAATCTTAACTCATCGGAGTCCTGGGTGTATTGAATGATCATGGTATTTTCTACCAGTCTCTATCAGCACTAAAGTCGGCTATTCCGCAGACTGATAAGAGAAATAAATTTTGGCCATACCTATACTTTGATGCGTAAGCATCCTTTTCACAGAATCTATTCATTCTGGTGCAGGGCTGATGGAGGCTTGGATGAAGGCTTCGACAGGTTTTTTTTGCCCCCCCCCCCATCCTCCACACTGCCACCCACACGAGGACAACAGAAAGTGACAACAGTCAGATAACCTGAAATCCATGAGTTCTGATCAGTTATGACCTGAAAGCTTGATTCTTTTTATTATTTATCCCTCATTAAGTGCTCTGGCTCTCCTTTATTAAATCTTAAATCATCTTAAGTGGTACGGTTCTTGCTATTTGAAATGGCAAAGTGTAAGGGGAAAGAGAAAGTGACCCATCTCCTTGTTAATGTGGCATTCAAATAAAACAGAGTGAGCTCGACAGACAGGTCAAGGCTGCTGATGGTGATTCTGTACAGTTATCCATAATACAAGAGCTGTAATTAGGGAGAAAATGTCTCCTTCCAGCCACCGAGACTGCAAGGCAGGAATTCCATTCTCCCATGGGGCGCAGTTGGTATGTGAATCAGAAAATGCCTGAATGTGCTCACGTTGCTACCTTTCTCTCATCCAATGACAGGGCTGCTGTGCTGCCCATGGCAGTACTGCCATAGCAAGAGCCCATGGACTTTCCAGGAAACACCCCCTCTTGCGATATTCACCGCCCACATTGCTTTCTCTCCCTCTCTATCAACATCACCTGAAGCCATGCACATAAGACAGTTGTCAAGAGAAGTCTGAACACATCAGGAAAAGAAACCATAAAACAACAAAATTCGACACTTAAGACACATTTAAGGAATCTTGACCATGAATCTGAACTTATTTTTTTTCTCTCTTTTTTAATCAATGTGGGGTTTTTTTTAAAGATTTTTTTTTTTTGATGTGGACCATTTTTAAAAGTCTTTATTGAATTTGTTACAATACTACTTCTGTTCTACATTTTGGTTTTTTGGCCACGAGGCATGTGGGATCTTAGCTCCCCAACCAGGGATTGCAACCCGCACCTCCTGCATTGGAAGACAAAGTCTTAACCACTGGACCGCCAGGGAAGTCCCTATCAATGTATTTTTCTGCAACATTAGTAGTCCATCTTTTCCTTAATTTCAACAAATAAAGGTCATCTTTAGCTGCGTAAGACGACAAACTCCATGAGGGCAGGCCCATGATGTGTCTTATTCTCTGCTACCTCCCCATCACCTTGCAGAGTGTATGGCATCTGGTGGGCACTAAGTATCAGTTAACTAAATGAGTTTGATAATTTGATAATGAGGATCTCATAACTAAGCTTATTTGATCACTAATGGATATTTTACACACAGAAGGAAGCTGGCGTCAGTTGTGTAAAATGAGACAGTAGAGACCAGTTAAAAATCTTTCCTCTTACCTTATCTTTACTGCTTCGAAATAGGTAAATTTCAGGGCACTTTTTAGCTCCAGATGAAATATCCAGCCAGTTTTCTGAGTTCTTTAAATGCACACAATCTTCTTTAAAAGTACACCTATCAAAAAAGAAAAAAAAGGGGGGTAGCAGCACACATGCATCAGTTAAAACTTTCTCATACTTGGCTTCGGTTCAAAATGCCAGGCTTTATATAGTGGATTACTGATTTCAAGAAAGAATAAGAACACGATGCGAAAACCATGAAAAGCAACAGGAAACCAGCAGAGCATTTTTTCCATCATGTCTCAGAGCAGAGAACAAATGTGGACATGTTGAACTTAGACTCCTGAGCCATCTCTCTCAAGATAACATTGCCAAATACATCCAAAACGCAGCTTCTTCTGCATTCTACAATTAAAGAGCCCCCTTCAGAAAAACCTGGTACAGAACAGCTCAAGAAAGGGTTTACACATTGTATACATTTTAGGTTTGCGATTCATTTCTAGAATATCAACCCATTGTGTAACTTTTTTTGTTGTTAAAAAAAAATGAAAGCGACCATTTTGTGCTTTGCAGTATGATAATCAAATAAACATATTGCAAGGGCAGAGTCTTCCCAAGAATCTGATAAGACATTCCAGAACCATCTGCTACATAGCATTTATTTCGACAGATGTCAAATTATATCAAAAGATACTGGGTAGAACATTTGCCAGGGCCGCTTTGCCAAGTCGGCCAGCTCAGAGGATGCCCCCAAATAAATGTTAAGCTGGGGTCAGGGCCAACTACTTTTTTTTTTTTTTTTTTTCAGGGCCAACTACTTTGATAAACACCATCATAAGCTGAAAGGTGAGATCACCGCTTTGCTTGACGCCTGTCTCTGTCACTCTAGGTCACGCGAACTTGGAAACTCTTGCCTCACCAGCAGGGCCGCCAACTTAACAAGAAGAATGAACACCAAGGGCCCTGTGATTTCCGAATGGTGTTGGGCTCCACAGACATCCCCTGAACGGTATCAAGGAAAAGAACAAAACATCTGTTACCTCTGCCTCCTTGAGGCCCAAGGTTAAAACGAAGGGGTGGAGGAGAACTAGTGACAGTAAGTTTTTAAAAAAACCGAAAATTCATGAATCATGTGAGATTGAAAAGCAACTAAATAATAACCACATTCAGCTCTGGGGAGTCCCTGAAAGGATGTGAGTGGAGTGAGGTGTGGTCCCCAACAGTGCATTTGACTTCACAAGCATTTTATTTCTTCTTCTTCCTCTTCTCTCTCTTTTTTTTAATTCTTAAGAATTTAGGCCCCATGGCTTCATCTTTGAGCGCTGAGCTAATTTGAATATGACAAAAATAGAACAGGAAGCCAGCGAGTTTCATTAACCATCACCCCCAAGTGCAATACTTTCAGCATGTCATCATATTCTACCATCCTGGGGAGCCCTGCTTTCAGGGAGCACATCTGTGCCCAAACTCTCCTCCACCTGTGTCATCTCCTTCTCCTTCTCATGACCGCGGGGACTTTCATCAGCAATTCTCCAAAGCCATAAATTCACCTGACCCTTGATGACTACTTCGTCCATCACAGACATTAAGTTCAAATTAAACCTCCTTTTCAACATCAGGGAGAGTTTGCGATGGAGGTACACGTACGGCTGGATTGAAACACGGAATGATGAGGTTGGTTTCCTATTTTGTATTTGGAAGTGATGATGACTGTCAAAAACTACCTGCCTCTCAGAGGCATTCTGGTTTGTATAAGGCACTTCCTCTGCCTAAAAAAAGGCAAAAAAAAAAAAGAGAAAAAAGTCAGTTCTAGAGTGACTGGCGTACAAATATTTTTGTAGGCTCTTAATACTGCCTGGGAGTCAAGGCCTAAGGCTGCCAAAAAAACAAGTGTAAAATATTTCATACAAATAGTGCTACAATTTGCCAATTTGTAGGCAGAAAACGGTAGTGCCACTGAATTATCACTCCCTTTTCTGACCTCCTATGGCATCTCTTGTCAGCACCACACATTTGGGTATTTAATCATATGCTGCCTTGAATTACAACTTAACTGTTTCATATGTCTGTGTCATTTCCCCCCAAGTAAGCTGTAAGATCCTCAAAGGAAAGGAAAGTGTCTTTAATATTTCTTCTATAAATCCTTCAGTGTCTGGCAGCATGGTATGCAAATACTAGGGTTTCAATAAATATTTTTGAATGAATGGATGAAACATGAAATCTCTACAGGTCCTTTCTGTAGGTGATTTTTCTTTCTAGAGTTTCCTTATGATTTATGTCTGACTTATACTTGCAGTCAAGAGACTATCTTTAATGTAAGCTAAAAGTTTGAATCTGGGGCCAGAGAGGCAACAGATTAGAAGTTGAGGTTTTCAGTTTGTCTTTTTGGGGGGAAAAAAAAGAAGAAAAAAAATATATACATGGACCTTTCAATTCCTATTTTGTATAAGGTGAAAACAAAATTTAACCATGTTAAGCAACTAAACATAAATTCCTGGTTTATAAAACACCTCTGAGATTTCTAAACTCTCATTCCTTGCTTCTCACCAGCTGAAAAATAAAAATAAAAAAGCAAACTGTGACACCAAGAATGAATAACCACATGGTCAACCAACAACAATATCTTATTACTTCTCCAGTACGGCAGATTATAAAATCTTCACGACAGCACGTTACCCACACAGATTTCTTCAGGAGGGGGAACAGATCTTACAGCTCCCACGTTTTAGTAAACAAAACCAGTTACTTTGAAATGGTCCCTTTTGAAAGCCATCACTCTTATTCCTATACATCCACGAAAGCAAGGGTCAAGTGCATAGACACTTAAGCCTTTGCCCAAATACAATTAAAATCTCATTGTCAGACTCGGCTCTCGGTGAGGCGGATCCTCAATGAAGCCGTCTCAAATAGGCTGATTTCTTAACTGGCTTCATTACAATTTCTTCAGGCCACAGATAGGAGGAAAATGGGATTCAAATTAGAATGAGCGCATTCTGGAAAAAAATGGCAGAGATATGTTTGCTTTTCTTATCTTATGCTATTGCCCCACTCTCTACGGAGGATCTCTCCAAAAGTCCTACGCCTCCCAACCAGTACTTTATTTTTCTAGTCCTTATTTCCAGCTAGCTCTCTTGCCTACAAAATAAGGCCAATGTGCAGACACTAGCCTACTTGCAAATTAGGAAACAGCCAGCTCAAATGCAAAGAAAAAAACTGCCTGAAGAAAAAAAAAAATCCCCAAACCCAAAAGTTAATTTAAAAAAACCTTTGCTAGGTTAAAGAACCGTGGATGCAATTTAGTGAATGAAACTATTTAACAGGCTTGTTCATAAAATCTGCTGTAGAGCTTAATCTATTCAAAATAATAAGAGTTTGAGATTGTCACTCACACTATTCCAGTACGTGGACCAACCCTCCCAGACCCCCTAACTCGTAACGTTCATTCAAAACCTACCCCGGCACCGACTCATGAACAGGGAGATTCCAGACACTTGTTTCTAAGTTTGCTGTTTGGAATTCAGAAAGCATTTGCATACAATGGGTTTGCTTCCTGAGTTTGTGGAAATCTGTCTAAACCCTGATGTCCCTGAGTAACTACTCCACCATGTACCTGCCTGGAAGGAACACTGCCCCATGCCTGGCACTGTTCTGAGTGTTTACAGTTAGTCTTCCCCCATTAGTCCTCACAACCACCTCATTCTACAGGGGTGAAACGGAGGCTCAGAGAGGTGCAATAACGTGCCAAGGGTGCACAGCCCCAAGTGGCTGAAGTCTGGTTTCAGAGCCCCACGCTTGGCCCCTCGGCTGCAGGGCCTCCTGTGAGCCCTAACTGCCATTTAATAAGGTGCACAAACACCATGACAGGTAGAGTTCCTCCTGGCTTCCTGGGGCCCCAACAGTGGTTGGAGAGGGGGCTGTGCCAGGATGAGGCGACAGAGATGAGGACCCCAGGAACAGATGAATAGAGAAGGTGAGACAGCGCATCCAGGACGAAGAGGGGAAGCAAGGATTCGGGAGGAAAACAGGGGCGGGGTGGGGGGGAACCTGAGAGGCCTTGAATTTTCACACATCACTAGCCCTGAATACAAAACATCCAACTAGAGGTTAAAATTCCAGGAGGCCCCAACTCACAAATCTATTGTGTTCCAGAAATTTGCTTGCAAACCATCTGTTTGTAATATGGAATACACTTTTCTCCCCACAGAAATAATGTTATAAACAGTGATTAGGTCTCCAGGTTAGCCCACAAAACCTGTTTATCTGTAATGTAACTTCAGTTCTATCTATCTGCAGTATAAGAGTAGCAGAAAACAATGAGATTGAAGCCATTTGCATCGTATAACAGTTTTTCTTCTTTACTTATTTGTGTTTCTGCTCAGCTGGTAGTCTGGGAACAGTGCCCAGCTGGATCGACTTGTAAATTTATTGTTACAGTATTGTATTTATACAGTATTTCTATTTTTTTTTAATGGGGATGGCTTAAATTATTGTTTTCATGCCAACATAAAGAACAGGGAGACCCACCTCTGGAAATGAGCTGAAGTTTCCAGGCAGGTGAGATGCCCATGGGATGGGCTGGGGGACCTTGAGAATCTGACTCTATTAGGCTAAAATCTCTCGGTAAGAATTTAGCACTTACTCAAACTTGAAATAGAAACTCTGAACTCAGACATGTAACTTCTACTTCCTGCCGCTCGAATTTCATCAGCATCTTCTAATCTAATTGTTCACCAAGAGCAGACAATCCCTGAAGTAAACTGATAACTAAATATCTGGTAATTGGCTTGAATGGGAGCAGTGGTGTGACCTGTTCCAAAGATTCTCTACCGATACAGTATCAGAAAACTTTTAACAAGGAAACAATCCAGCCTCTCTCTCAGGAAACAGGAGACTGTGTCCATCCTGTGGGTAGATTTCTGCCACAAGAGCAAAGATCTTCCGCTAAGTGATTTGAAACAGCTGTCTGCATTTTTCAGAAAGGCACGGAGTCCAGAGGAAGGGCCACGTGGTCCCCAGAATCAGGGGGCTTTCATTAATGCTGTCAGTCCACAAGATGGAGAAACCAATCTCGACTGAAAAGAAGAGAATTGGAAGTCACTGTGAAAAACTAAACTCTGAATTGCAGGCCTCCAGAGTCAGCCAAGGGGGATGCCAAAATACGAGACCAAAATAACTTGCCGGGAAAGCTGAAAAACTGAATTTCAGCTCCAGTGATGAAGATCCAATCTACATAAGAAAATGATGCTAATAACAGAGACAATTTAGAAGATTTGTTTTTTTTAAGTGAAAACACCTCACCTGCCAAGAGACGTTCTTTCACATGATTTGATCCACTTATTCTTCACAAAGCTATGAAGTAGGTACAACAAATTTCCCTGCTTTACAGCTGGGGGAAACTGAGGCACGGAAGCCTCCATATTGTTTTCCCAAGGTCACAGAGTTAGGAAGCAGAGCGGCTGAGATACCAAACCAGGCAGTGCAGCTTCCGAGTCCATGGTCTCATCTCCTACCCTGTAATGCCCCTCATAAGGGCTCTCACTCACTGAGCCCTCCCCAGGGGCCAGGCACTGTTTCTAGACTTTCCGGGACTTAACTCGTTGATCCTACAACCACCTCAGGGAGTAGGTATTGTTATTGGCTCCATTTCAAAGACGAGGAAACTGAGGCACGGAGAGGTTAGCATGCTATGAATCTCAGCAGTCTGGCACTGGTATCCATACTCTTACTACTGTGCCAATGTCTCAAAATGTTCAAAGGTTTCCGGCATAGCAATGTCATGAATGCCAAGATAAAAGTAAATATGTCCTCCCAGAGCTTGGGCCTTACAGGAAAATATAGGTTTTATTCCACTTCTCAGCATTTCTCAAAGTGTGTCCTTCGGGTTGTTTTAGGTGTTAGTGTTAAAGGAGGGTCAAGAAATTTGGGAAACACTAAATAAAATTAATGGTCTTCTCTATTGCAGGACTTCTCAGAGCCTTGAATATGCCTGTGCGCTTTGTAACTTTCCAAGACAGAAACGGATGATGCACCATCTTCCAACGTTTTTGTTGAGGGATTAGAAGTTCTAGCCATGCACGTTGGGAAACACTGCCTGATCTCAGTTAATGAGTAATAATCCAAACGGAAGATCAAATTAGAAAACTTCGGGCCTTTTTTTACTCTTTTTTTCTCATCTCTCATACCAGTTGATTGTGACCTATTAATTCCAAGCATTTCTCTATACTATCTCCTGCAGTCCGCCTCACCCATCACTTCTCACCTAGGCTCCTGCAGCAGCCTTCTGATGGGCCTCCCTCCTCCCTGCCTACAGTCAGCCTCCACAACAACATCTAGGTATTCTCAAGGACAGAACTGATCACACCACTTCCTACTTAGGAACCCTCAGTGGCACCCTTTCACTTACACCAAACGCCTCTACCTACATCACTTTCATGACCGGTGGCCTAGAACACACATTTCCACACTCATCTCAGTACCCAATACCATGATCGAGCTCCTGCTTTCCTCTCCAAACTCATCCCCAGGCAATCATGGGTTGATAAGTCTGTCTCTCTAGCCTACAAGCTCCTAAATACATCGGTCGCTAATATCTAGTGCGTGGTGCCTCACAGAGAGCAGTTACTTAATAAACACATGCAGTGAAAACTGCCCAGCTCTTCCTGGCATGTGCAGAATGCCCCAGGGCCTGCAGTACTGGTGAAACGGTGTTCCTAGTTCAATGTCACCTCCTCCACATCTACCCAGCCTCCAGGCAAAGCAGTCGTGCCCTCCTCTGTGTCCCCATGGGCACCTTACAAATGTTACAAAGCACAATGCATTGGTTGCTAATTGCCTGTCTCTCTGACCAGACTATAAGATCCCCAAGGAAAAGGCTAACCTTATTCACCTTGGCACCCCCAGGGCCTAGTGCCATATCTAGTATTCCTTCTACAAATATTGTCTGAGTGCCCACAAGACATCAAACACTGGGCACTGGGGACACATGAATGCCTAAGCCAGTTAAAGCTCCCCTCTTAATGAGCTTATATTCTGTTGAGGCACACAGACAAAAACCAAACAAGCAGACAATAATTTAAATAGTTTCAAACTGAGGTAGGTCTTCTGCAGAAATCAAAAATATAGCAGGAAGGAACTACTTCAGATAGGCTGGTCAAGAAAGATGGCATTTCAGCTCAGATTTCAAAGATGACAACAATCCAGCCACATCAAGAGTAGTGGGAACAGCATTCCAGGCAGAAGGAACAGCATGTGCCAAGACCCTGAGTTCACTGAAAGCTTGGTCTCTGCAAGGAACTGATTAAAGACCAGACTGGCTAGACTTCAGTGAAGGAAGGGGAGAGTAGAGTGGGTCTGCCAGTTACAAGCCAGTGACCTTGGGCAAATCACATGCCCTCACACTTGTGTCTCCGGCTTTCCAACTGTAGAAACGCAGATAATTGTTTCTATCTCATGGAGCTGTTTCAAAAATGTACATCTATTTAACTGAGGCTTCCAATAATGCCTCAGTAAATATTAGTATAATCGTTGTTATTATATTTATTACACAGGCAAGTGAAACAGAATTTAGGTAAAAGGTTTGGATGACATAAGCCAAACACACACACAAAATCATAGAGATGCAAGAGGGATCTGGGCAATAGGGGTAACCAGACTGCCTTCTGCGTTGCTCACGTACACCAGGTCAACAATCAGCCTGCCTTTTCCATGTAAGGAGGCAGACACAGCTCACGGCTTCTTGGAAGTTTCTTTTTTTTAAAAATAAATTTATTTATTTTATTTTTATTTATTTTTGGCTGTGTTGGGTCTTTGTTGCTGCACACAGGCTTTCTCTAGTTGAGGCGAGCGGGGGCTACTCTTCGTTGCAGTGTGCAGTCTCCTCATTGCGGTGGCTTCTCTTGTCGCAGAGCATGGGCTACGTGTGCAGGCTTCAGTAGTTGTGGCTTGCGGGCTCAGTAGTTGTGGCTCGTGGGTTCAGTAGTTGTGGCTCACAGGCTCAGTAGTTGTGGTGCACGGGCTTATTTGCTCTGTGGCATGTGGGATCTTCCCGGACCGGGGCTCGAACCCATGTACCCTACATTGGCAGGCGGATTCTTAACCACTGCGCCACCAGGGAAGCCCCTTGGAAGTTTCTTAATCACAACCCTCCTCCTCCCAAGGGTTCTTGGGGTCTCCCTATGCCTTGAGCACCAGCTATGAGAGCACTTTCCACGGCATATTGAAATTATTTGGTCAGTGCCTGCTTCGCACACTAACCTGTGAGCTTCTCCAAGGCAGAGCCTCATTCATTTTTGTTTCCCCAGGGCCTAGTATCTGGCCTGGTATTCAACAAGCGTTAGCTAAATTGGATTAAGAATTAAATTTTCAAGTGACTAAGTTCTTGTCCGTGTCTCCACGATACCAGCATTAAGTTGTTTCACTGATCTTTGTTCACTGGGCTGGCCAGTTAACTGGAGTGGTGGAAAACCAACCTTTGTCTTGAAACTGGGAGCTATTTAGCACACGTAAAACACATCTGCAGACTGAAACACTCACACAAAAGGGAGCTGTGGCCTTCACCCCATGTGGTTCTTTGGTGGGTGATGAGTGCACTAAAAGTTGGTGATTTAATTTCCAAATGCAAACCCTGAACTGAAGAATTTAAGGGAGGCATTCGTAAAAAACAGGTAGCAAGGAAATAAAGATGGGAAAATGATGTCTCTTGAGTCAGGAAGATCTGGGTTCCAAACTGCTCTCCCACACATTTGTTCTGTAACAGCGAACACATTCCTTAGCCTCTTAGGACCTCAGTTTCCCCACCAGTAAACAGCTGGCAGCGGTAACAACCCCATCTTCCAGAGAGCAATACTGAATCCCACATGGGGCATTTCAGAAATGGTCCATTCTCCATAGAGCGGGATACAAGTGCCCAAATGTTACAAAACATCACAAGAGCAAAAACACAAAAGACTGGCAGGAAGGCTTCCAATGAAGATATGAACATCTGTTTGAATGTGGAGGAGTTGCTGGGAACAGGACAAGTACTAGGTCACCAAGACAAGTGAAAACATTTGAAGAATTTTTAAAAGCCAATCGATACATACTTACAAAATTGCTTGCTGCCTGAGATAAGGTCATTTCAAAACAAAAAATCTATTCCATTAAAACATATATTTACCAAAAGGGGTGTTCCTAACAGTACCTGCTTGAGTCAGGCTACATCAATTAAAGAGATGCGAAGATAAGTAGTTTGGAGGCTGAGGTTGGACCAAAAACAAAACTGGCTTCTGAGTACGGTAAGCGTTCTCCCTGTGCCAGCCACTGTCAGCTGTCCAGGCGCAAAGAGCTGGGCGCCTTCATAGTTTCAACCCCTCTTCACCTTCTGCTTTGAAATACTCCCAGCTCTTCTAACAGCTGGCAAAGATGATGAAGAACCCAGGGGATTCATGTCCACCCAAGACCCGCCCCTCCCAGCGTGAGAAGGCCCCCAAATCCCTTTCAGCATCTTCGGTAACCCAGATGCCCGGGTTTGGCCTCTGCCAGGGTAATTCAGTGATGCCCCCAGGCCCGAATAACATATTCCTCTCTGCTCCCCACTGCTTCCACCCCACAGACAGCTGTCCCACTTGCTTCTACACAATTAGTTGGCACAATGGGGTCCTCACACAAGGAGGTGGGGCCACCCCAAAACCCCATTATTATGATGATCGCTGCCATTAGAGCTGCACTGGACCATAAAGGAGTGTCACTGCACAGACTTCAGGCACGAGGACACATCCCGGATTGGAAGGAAAGGAGGGACAGATGCAGAATTAGAACCATCTTTCACCTCAAACTGTCTTCCCAGCCACTCGGCTAGATGAGGCCGTAGCCTACGAAGGGGGACATCCCCAAAGTGGAGTGTGCTCCTTTGGGTCTTTGCTCAGCTGTCCCCTTCTCCATGAGGCTTTCCAGGATCCTCTGGTTGAAACTAACCTCCCCTGCCTCCAGTCAGCGTGCCCTACCCTCTCCTTGCTTTAATTTTCTTCCTAACAGTGATTGCATCTGACATGCTATTTTCTTCTTTATTTTCACACTGTCCATCCCCCCTCACGTAGTGGGTCGAATAATGTGGTCCCCACAATTCACATCCACCCGGAACCTCAGAATGTGACCTTATTTGGAAACAGGGCCTTTGCAGATGTAACGAGTTAAGGATCTCAAGATGAAATCGTCCTGGATTTAAGGTGTTCAATGACTAGTGTTCTGCCAAGAGAGAGGAGAAGGACATTTAAGGCCACATAAAGATGGAGGCAGAGGTTGGAGATACGCTGCCAGAGGCAAGAAACACCAGGAGCCACCAGGAGCTGGAAGAGGAGAGGAAGGTTTCAGCCCTCGAGCCTTCAGAGGGAAAGTGGCCCTGCTAACAACTTGATTTTGGACTTCCAGCCTCCAGAACTGTGAGAGAATAAATCTGCATTGTTTGAAACCACTGAGTTGGTGACCACTTGCTATGGCCGCTCTAGGAAACTAACACAGCTCACTAGAAGGACCCCCATGAGGGCAAAGATTTGGGGCTGAGCTGTTCACTGCTAGAGAATCCTGGTGCTTAGAACCGTGTCTGACACACACTAGGTACTCAATAAAGATCTGTTAAGTGAATGCATGGATGCTTAAACTTTCAAGCTGGAAGGGTTTCTATAACTCAGGTTGGCCCGGAGTTCCATATTTAAACCAGTCATCCATGGTGGGTCCATTTGGACCAGGCTCTGCCCTCTCCTCCCACCACCATGAGGGATAATGTCTCCTTTGTTTCTCCTCCCTTTCACTATAGTGGTAGGGAAAGGTACTGGCTTGGGAGTTAGAGCTGAGCCTAGATTTGAATCCTGGTTCCACTACGTACACAACCTGTAGTAAGCAGATTAATGGCCCCCAACGATGTCTATGTCCTAATCCCTGGGACTTGTTACCTTACATGGCAAGAAGGACTTCAAAGATGTGATTAAGGATCTCAAAATGGGGAGATTATCTTGGATTATCCGAGTGGGCTCAAAGTAATCACAAGAGGCTGCATGAGAGGAGGCAGGAGGGTCAGAGTCAGCAAAAGAGACGTGATGACGGAGACAGAATTCAGAGCCAGAAAGATCTGAAGAGGCTAGACTGCTGGCTTTGAAGATGCAAGAAGAGGCCACAAGCCAAGGAACATAGGCTGCCTCCAGATACTAGAAAAGACAAGGAAACGGATTCTCCCTACAGCCTCCAGAAGGAACGAAGACCTTTCTACACCTTGGTTTTAGCCCAAGGTGAAACCCACCGCGGACTTCTGACCTCCAGAACTGCAAGATAATAAATGTATGTTGTTTTAGGCCAGCAAGGTTGTGGTGATTTGCTACCGCAGCAGTAGGAAATGAATATAGAAACCTAAGGCTGTTTTCTCTTCTCAAAAGTGGGAATTGTAATAGTACTTTCTTCACAAGGTACCAGGAGGACTAAACGGAACATGCATGGAACATTCAGGGCACAGCATCTGATGTGTGGTAAGCATATTCTCCTCCATGCATGGTGACCCTGCCTCCTGGCTGGGCCTGGACTCAAGGCAGGCTTCCTGGAGAAGGGGCCCTGTAATAGCTTTCTGAAGGATAAGTGGCCACATTCTGATGGATTCCTCTACTGAAAAGCCCTCAGGGGCCTTCTCTGCTACATAGTGCCCGCGTCTCATGATGGCAGACCGAACCAGAGTAACTCAGGTTTCAGAAGAATGTGGCGATGGGTTACCATGCACCAGGCGTTGTCTTGGTCAAGTTTTCAGGCAATAGCAGCTCATAGGCCTTAGGGTGGTTGATTGGCCCTGGGGAGGCTTGAGGAAGGAATGTCTCTTGGGAGAGAGAGGGAAGACAGACCTCAAGACAGGAGAGCAATGCAAGGAACTGGGTTTGTCCATAAGCAAATCATTGAATTCTTTTTGCTTATTACTCTGGGGTATTGAGGATGAATATGTTTAGCAGGCAGATTTTAGTTTTTCTCTCCAGTGTTCAAATCCCCTTCTGCTACCCCAACGCTTTCAGAAAGTCTGTTGTCAGACCAGGTTGAGAAATGACCTCGTTCACAGGGTCACGTGTTGAACAGCCAGCCAGCAGATGAAAACCTAAAAACTGCTACCAGGGGCTGCTTGGAAGTCTTCTAACTGTAAACGTGGAAGCATGCAGAAGGATATGAGTAAATGTTAAATTTATACAAACAAGTGAGGGAAGCGCACAGATACCTTATAATTCGCACACCTGGGGCCTTTGTCCCCGCCCTGAACACATCCTGGGCAGGGTGGGGCATTCTGGGATGGACAATAAAGATGAGTGTGGCCTCTCCTATGTGGCCCGTTTTCTGAAGAGGACCCAGCCCTGGTTCCATTACGTGATTGGGACCGCAAGTGGAGCCCATGGTGGTGGTGGGAGAAGTGGAGAGGTATGTGAAATTTGGAGAAACAGCCGCTAAGTAGATGACTCAGGAAGAGACGTGAGATCAACTCAGTCTTTATAAAATATACTAGAAGACAGTGACCCTAGAGGGGGTAGGAGTGGCAAGTGTGGTACAATTAATGCTTGGGTTAACGCACTTCATGTTCTATATACAATGCCATCAGGATCATCTTTTAAAAACACAAATATTATCGTGCCAGTCCTCTGTTGAAAACCCTTTAATAAGTTCCCAGCACCAACTAATAGAGTCCAAACTCAGAGCCCTTCCCATCGTGGTCCCTCCCATCTACTTCCTTGCTTCCAGAGCCAGCGCTGGGGTAACATGATTCAATTTGCCATCCCCTAAAAGATCTCTTATTGTAGTGACTTCCCTGGTGGTCCAGTGGTTAAGACTCTGTGCTTCCACTACAGGGGGTGCGGGTTCGATCCCTGGTCGGAGAGCTAAGATCCCACAGGTCGCATGGCCAAAACAATAGAATAAAATGATCTCTTTATTGTGCTGGTTCCGCTCCCTGAACTACCTCTCACCGGCTCCTTCCCTCAGCGAACGTCTACTCAGGCCTCAAGACCCATTTTTTTCCTCTTCCCCAGGACCCAATTTTAATGCCACCTCCTCTCTGAAGCCTTTCCCAACCTAGGTTACAACCAACGGCTCCTTCCTCTGGGCTTCCGCCATAGTAGTAGCTAACATGACTTGAGTGCTTGCTATGAACAGGCACTGTGCCTAGGACTTTATGCACATCATCCGGTTTAATTCTCTCAGCAACCCTGCAAGGGAGGCACCATTACTAGCCCTGCTTTACAGAAGAGGAGATCTGGCACAGGGAAGATAAGAAACTTGCAGGTCACAAAGAAGCCTGGATTCAACACCACACACTGGCTCCAGGTCTGCGTTCTTCCTGCTGCCAGTGTGGAAGTCATCCCCCTGCATCACTGGGCACCCCAAACTGGCTAGTTCTCCGACATTCCGGCTCGGTCAATGACACCTCTGTCCCTCTGGTACACAAGGCAGATACCCACACTCTTTGCCCTATCATCTCAACAGCAAAGCCCCTGCACCTATGAGACTCAGCTCCACATCTCTTGGGAGTCCTTCTCCATCTGACTTGGGTACCCATGCTTTGGGCTCCAACCTAGTGCCTCGTACAAGGCCTGGAACACGGTAGGAATCCAGTGTATGTTTGGTATCATTTCTTTACTTTCTTTGTGAGGACTCAGATCGAGGGAGAAAGAATACATCTTCCAGAAAAACGGTGGCCACTTTGATATTGTATTTTTCATTTTATGGCCCTATTTTTAGTGTGTCAGACTCAAGGGGGGATCCAATTAATCCCTAAGTCCTGTCAATTCTATCTTCCAAATAGCTCTTAAGTCCACCTACTTCTTTCCATACCCACTATCCATACCCCAATCTCTTCCTGGTTTACAACCACCTTCTAAGGGACCTGCTGGCTTCCAGCGGTGTCATCTGTAGTCTACCTTGCACCAGAATGCTTGTTCTGAAACACACAAATGATCTAGTCTGTCTTCTGACTGAAACCCTGGGATGGCTTCCCAAAGTCTTTCCAACGAAATTCAAATGCTTTAACGTGGGTTTTAAGGCCCCTCCTCCCCTGCCCCTGCCTACCAGGCCGCCCTCATTAACCAACGCTCTTTAGACCGCACGCTTCCCCTACTGTCCATGAGGCCAGGCGCTCCTCCAGCTTCCAGCCTTGGCACCGTCTGTTCCCTCAGCTTCCCCCGCTTCCTCTTTACCTGGATGATATCTGCTCACACTTCAGGCTCAGCTTAGACATCCCTTCCTCCAGGAAGCCTTCTCTGACCTTAAGTTTAGGTTACTTTTCTTTGATTGATTCATTTTCACTGTACCTGTTGTTGTCTTTGTAACTGAAGTATAACTGACCTATAACACTATGTTAGCTCCAGGCGCATTTGGTTATTTCTATACATTACAAAATAATCACCACGACAAGTCTAGTTACCATCCATTGCCATACAAAGTTATTACCATATTATTGACTATATTCTCCATGCTGTACATTTCATTCCCATGACTAATTTTTTTGTACTGGAAGTTTGTACCTCTTAATTTCCCTCACCAAGTTCACTCATCCCCCTAACCCCTTCCTCCTGGGCCACCACCTGTTTCTGTACCTACGACTCTGTTTCTGTTTTGTTATTTTTGTTCATCTGTTTTGTTTTTTAGATTCCACATATAAGTGAAATCATACAATATTTGTCTTTCTTTGACTTATTTCACTTAGCATAATGCCCTCTAGGTCCATGCATGTTGCTGCAAATGGCAAGATTTCATTTTTTTAACGGCTGAGTAGTATTCCACTGTGCATATATACACCACATCTTCTTTATCCATTCGTCTATCGACGGACACTTAGGCTGCTTCCATATCTTGTCTATTGTGAATACTGCTGCAGTGGACATAGGGATGAATGTATCTTTTTGAACTAGTGTTTCATCTTCTTCAGAAAAATACTTAGAAGTGAAATTGCTGGATCACCTGGTGGTTCTATTTTTAGTTTTTTGAGGAACCTCCAAAGTGTTCTCCATAGCGGCTGCACAAACGTCCATTCCCACCAACAGTGCACTAGGTTCCCTTTTCTCCACGCCCTCGCCAACACTTGCTATTTGGTGGTTAGATGTTTGTTTGTTTTTTTTTTATGTGTCCCCATGGAATCCTCCACGTCCTCTGTGCTAACCCTATTATTCTCTATTTACTTATTAGTAGATTGGTAGCTCCTTAACTTTTTAGGGTAGACCGGATTATTGTTCCCAGTTCTGCAATCTCTCCTGTACTGGAATAACACACCCATACCCTTGGCCACTAGAGCAGGCAGCGTATGTTTCGCTACCCCGCTGATGCTGGGCTTGGCTGTGTGGCTTGCTTGCCAATGGAATATCAGCAAACACGGCATGAGCGGAGGCTCTGAATGTGCTGCAGAGTTTAGCTTGGGCTCTTGTGCTTCTGCTGCCTGCCTTGAGGAGAGTATGTGCAGGATGAGAGACATGTGAAGGAGACCTGAATCAAACCCTCCACCTGCAGCCACTGCTGAAGCTGACCCACGATCAAGAAAAACAAATTTTTGGTCTTCTAAGTCACTAACAATCTGTTTGTTAACACAGTATTACTGGAGCAGAAACCTGACTACCAACACTGTCTCTATCCCTCACTAGACTGCAAGCTCCATGCGGGCAAGAAAGAACAGTATCCCAAGCACACAGTAGGCGCTCAGTAAATATCTGTCGATGGGATGTATGACTGAATGAATGAACGTTGGCCATGGACGTCTCCGTCTCCCTAGCTGGCATGTGAATTCCTTAAGGCCGAGAACGGCATCTGATTTCTCTCAGTATCACCTAGTTATCTCACTTCCCACGTTGGGTTCTTGGGTTCTTGGTAGAGATTCAATAAATGTTTGTTGAAATTAGATAAACTGAATTTTGTGGGCTGACTTGGGAATCAGTCCTTAATTTATGACATTGTTTCTATGGGAAAATGCATTCCGAGTGCCAAACAAACTTGCAAATGAACTTTTGGAACCTCACCCGCTCATTGGTTCCGGATTGCCAGTTTTGTGGAAATCCATAACTAAACACATGTGCTGTGCTTTGCAATATGGGAGAAACTGAGAAGCTGCTTCCAAACCCAAGATATTCAGCCTGCAAAAATTCACTTTCCACCCACACAGACAAATTCAGCATAGGTTGGATTTGAGGTTCCAACAATAAAATACTAGACTTTTTAGAGCTCATTGTTTATCTAATTGCTTTTTGTCTGCTTATACTGGATGCCTATTCTTAACGTCCGATCAAAAGAAAGTTAAGATCATTTTCTTGCACCCCCCCCACCTCAACAAATCCACTTTCTAGACGTGTATGAAATAAAGCCCAACCTTCTCAACAGAGAACGTAAATTATTTTTCTAAATAAATCTGTGACACTTACAATAAACACAGTGGGATGCTCTACAGTTATAAGAAAACAACCCCCTTTAGAATTCCTAATTTTGAATGGTACTAACAGCTTAACATGAGTCACGGATCTGAGGCTTAGTTTTATTTCATCTCAGGTCAGAACCAAGCCAGTTTGAAACCAAGTGATCTGACGTGGCTGGGAAGGGCCATCAGTCCACAAATCCGGAATGTTTTAACATACTTAATGCACACGTCTCGGCCTGCCATTGGTAGAGATTCCCAATCACTCAGTGTACTCCATTCATTTAACATATATTTTTTAAGCACCTACTATGCACCACGTACCATTCTAGATTCTGGGGATACAGTCATGAACAAGACGAGGTTCCCATGCAACTTACATTTTAATAAAGGAAGAGGCAGAGAAAGAAGATCATTTCAAATAGTGATGGGGCCAGGAAGCCTATAAACAGTGACGTCACTGTGACTGAGGTGAGGCTACTTCAGACTGGGTCATTGCAGGGAGACATGTATGCTGGGACCTGATGAGCAAGAAAGAGCCAGCCGTGGAAGCATTTGGGGAAGAATTTTCTAGACTGAGGAAACAGCAGGTGAAAAGTCCCTGAGGCAGGAAAAAGCCTGCCATATTCTTAAGTCAGAAAGAAAGCTCGTGTGGCTGGGGTCGAGTGAACGAAGGAGAGGGTGGCATGAGAGGTCTGAGAATAACCAAGGACCCGATTCTGGGAAGCCCTGTATTCAGGCCCTGGGAGCAAGGGAGTCAGACTGAATTCTGCGACGGAGGCCAGTGGAGGTTTTTAAGCTGGGGAGTAAAATGATCCGGTTTAGATTTTTACAAGACCACTCCTCTTGGGGCGGGGGTGAGGGGACAAGAGCAGAAGCAGCGGAAGCCGTGAGCAGGCTTTTCCAGAAGGCTGGATCCCTTTATCACAGCCCATCATCAATAACAGTCCTGATGTCTTCAACTTCTCCAGTTGTTCCCTTCACCATCTTGCTGGACTTGCTTACCACGCTCTCTCCCCGAGGACCCTGCTTCCCTGCAGCCCACCAAGGGCTGGCTGTTTCCTCTCCCTCATCACAGTGGTCCTCCTTGTCTCTTGCTGCCTCTTCGGGATGAATCTTCTTCCCTTCTTTCCAAGCCTGGCCCCATCCCCTGCACTCCCCAGCTCGGAAGCTCACACCATCGGGCCACCTGCCAGACCCCCCGGCCTCTCCTCGTCAAGAGCATCCATGGCCCACCCCGCCCATGGGCAATTCCTTTCTTTTCTGGACTGTGTGCCTCCTTGGTCTCTCCAACATTGCTCCCATAGTCCTTCTTGGTGACTGGTCCACCGAACACTCTGACCCCTCCTCAGTTCCCTGACCCTCTCTCCAATGATCTTGTCCTTCATCCTATTTCAGCTACACAATCACACCCCAGACCTTGCCAGTACCGATAACTCCGCCCCCACCATGACCTTAATTTCAAGTTCCCCATAGTCTGACCACTACCGCTTCTCCAGTTCCCCAGGTCGAACAAGTTTTTTTTGTTTTTGTTTTTGTTTTTGTTTTTGTTTTGCGGTACACA
Source organism: Aethalodelphis obliquidens (assembly GCF_003676395.1). Classification (NCBI taxonomy): domain Eukaryota; kingdom Metazoa; phylum Chordata; class Mammalia; order Artiodactyla; family Delphinidae; genus Aethalodelphis; species Aethalodelphis obliquidens. The sequence continues at coordinate 38,651,246 of NW_020837952.1, read as the reverse complement.
GGCCTCTCACTGCCGTGGCCTCTCCCGTTGTGGAGCACAGGCTCCAGACGCCCAGGCTCAGCGGCCATGGCTCACGGGCCCAGCCGCTCCACGGCATGTGGGATCTTCCCAGACCGGGGCACAAACCCGCGTCCCCCGCATCGGCAGGCGGACTCTCAACCACTGCGCCACCAGGGAAGCCCTCCAACAAGTTTTAAACCCCAAAACAACCTCCCCTGCACAGAGCTGGCTACCTTTCCACAACTCTCACTCCTCTCGTGTCCTCACGTCCCTCCCTAGAGCTCACTTCTGGCTTGGAGCCCAGGGTCCACTATTGTAAGTACCCAAATCCATATCACTGTCCATCCCTCGTAGGCACCCTCAGCTCTGGGCCCCGCTTTCCCCGCTTGAATGTATTTCCTGGCAAAGCCCCACCTCTGGCTAATCTAACTCTCCACTACCCTACCTCTATGCCCACGGAGCCAAACATGGCTTGTGGAAGCAAACCCATGCTTACTGCTCTCACTTCAAAAGCAAGACCACTAACTTCAAGTGAGCCCTGATGTCGTCTGGCAACTGTTCTCCCTTTCCCGGCTCTGTTCTCTCTTCCACTCTGTCCCATACCTTCTCTCTCTTCTCCCTTCCAACTCCAGGGCTTCCTCCCTCACCTCACCCATCTTACATTACTGAAAATGACGTAAAGCCACATGCAAAGACACTGTGCGTGCTTCCATCACCGACCTGCTCCTGAGCCCATATTCTTCACCTTCCCTCCCATGACCAAGGATGAAGGGTCCCATGCTCCTGGCTGAGGCTGGGTCCCCCGCGGGTACACAAGATCATATTTTCTTTCATCTGCTGAAAGACAACACCCCACAATTCTCCCTTCTCTCTCCTGTATCGTCAGTTTCTCTCTCTCTACTGGAACTTTCCCGACAGCACAGAAACACACTGCTATTTCATGTATCTTAAAGAAAACCCCAAAGCTCTCTGGACTCCACCTTTTCCTCCAACGTCTACTCCATTTTTCTGCTTTCTCAGCGGAGGAAATTTTCTAATTTTCTAATTTTCTCTTACAGCTTTAGCACCACTTCCTGTCCTTGCCACCGTACCAGTCAACGCCTGCTAAGCCCAGTGGCTCAATTCTCTTCCTCTCTTGCCTGACCTCTCTGCACCATCTGGCACAATGGACCACTCCCATCCTCCTTTCCTCCCTGGGCTTCTAGCAGGCCACCTTCTTTAGTCTCTCCACTTCCCCTCTGGTTGTTCTCTCCCCATCTGTTACTTCTTCATCTCCTTGACCCCTAAACACTGTACCGCCTCGATGCTCAGTTTTCCAACTAATCCTCCTCTCAATCTACACTCCCTCCCTCATCTGGTCTGAAGACTTCACGACGTACCATCAGAATACCACTAACCCCCAAGGTCCTATCACCAGCTCGGACATCTCCTATGAACGCCGGACCTGTGTTTGCCAAAAGAGTAGCCACTAGCTGCTACGCGTGGCTATTTAATCACCATCACCACTGTGACCATCACCACCATCTCCACTGCTGTCACTGAATTAACTCCTGCACAGAGCTCTACAAATATAGACAGAGAAGCTACATAAATGGAACAGATCAGAAAGATTATGGCAGACCTGCTTGGTGGGTGTGTGGCGATGCAGTGCTGCTCACGATCGGTTAATTTCTTAAACTCTAGTCTTAGGCAAGCGACAAGAAGAAAACGTTCCCACCCAATTACAATTATTCATGAGAATCTTTCTGGCCTTGCCTCTTTTGTCTGCCGATGATTCTGAAGCAAACAGCCCGGCAAGGAGGCCCAGCAAAAGGAAGGGCAATCATGTGTCTCGCTGCATCTCAGCTTCAGACTTCCTCCATGAACTCTTAATTAATTCCAGCCCCATATTTTTAGTTTGTTTCCCGAACCTCTTGCTTATATTGTATTTTCCCCCTCTCCCTTCATTGCTCTTGCCTTCCTCCCCCAAAGGCTCCCCAATTCTACCCCCAGTCTTCTTCTCTCTCCCTAAATTGCCCCTTGTTTAGCCTTCAGCTTCTCTGCACCTGTTCTACTCTTTCTTATCCTTTTTCACCTTTAAAAACTGAAAGCACCAAACTGACAGACACTGTTATGTGTTTTTTTTTTTCCCCCTGCCTGAGCTGCAGCTCAGGCTCTCTCTTCCTTGCTTCTATAGCAAAAGCCCGAGTACTGGGTTGCCATGGCAACAGCGAATCCAACCAGGCCGGTCCCAGCGACATTGGGAGCTGCCATGGCGAGGAAGCCGCTACAAGTCGCCCTGGGCCTAGATGGGTCGTGAACATCGTAATTCAAGACCAGGCTGGGCAGATTCTGCCCGGAGACTGAGTGCACATCAGGCCTGTGCACAGCTGTACAGCGCACCCAGAGACAACATCATCAATAATCAGGCTTCCACGGAGCCAACCAAACACGTGACATCACGAGGATTCATCTGAAAATTTTCAAACACGCCTATTCTTTCATCTCCCCTGACAGAGAACATTTTGCATCTCTCTCCAGTCTTGGAGAACTCTGTAGAAAGTAAAAGCTACAGTGACAGCTCCAACTTACACCGGTATCCTTCCCCCAACCCCCCTCAACCTCTGCCCTCCACGTTGGGGACCCTCTCAGTGGTTCAGGTCAAATGATTCAGTGGCACCGACACAACTGGGAACATCACTGAGAATTAATTCAGATTACACACTGGTATTTTAGTTGGCGCAGAGATCATCCCCCAGGTCACTGGCACGGATCCTTAAAGTAGGGCAACAAGTGTGCAGCCGCATGACACTGTTTCGAAATCGTGAGTTGGTGAGAAAGAACTCAGGAAATACCTCTGCAGCAAATGGCACCAACCGCAGTGAGGGTCTGTCGCTGCTACACACTCCGAACAGGACTTATGTTTACTGCAGTTCGCGACACGAATTCTCCTCACCTAAAAATAAAGATGACAGCAGTTCAGATGGAATTATGAGCAACACCAGAAAAACTACAACACCTTATCTGATGAAGGGCCACAAAGAGACATTTATCCACTCAGACGCCGAACATCCGTGTAATGACATGGGGCAGCGGTTCTCAAGTCCTAGGGTATGAAGCAGTTTATCAGCGTCTCCTGGGGAGCTTTTGAAAGGGCAGATTCCCAGAACCCCTGCCGCTGAGGCTGTAGCTGAGTAGGTCTGGGGTGGGGCCTAGGAATCTGCCTTTCTAAGAGTTCTCCCAGGTGAGCCTGATCCACAGTCAGGTTTCTGATCTGCCGGTAGTGATTTTCAAGGATCGTGGAATCAGGTCACCTGGTTTTCAGTGACAGTCAATGGCACCTTGAAGATGAGCGTCTGGGGAAAGCAAGAGGCTCTGCCCTGGAGTGTCAGCACGAGGTTGGCACTTGACATGGAAATGAGGACCACCCTCCCACACCCCTCCTAGGGGTGACCCATCACCTCCACTCCTGGCTCCCCGCTCACACTCCCTCCACTGGAGGTGAAAATCAAAGAAACGGGGAGTTTTCCAATCATTCCTGGCCCCTAGAGCTGCCTCTTCCAGTTGTCAGAAAACAGCAGCCCCTGAGGTGGGCGCTGGTGCTGGGCAGACCCACGCCCTGGAGGCCGGCAGAGCCTCCAAACAGGGTTGCGGGGGAGGCAGGGAGGACCTGAGCCTCACATGCTGCATTTTCTGCAGGCAAAATCCCACAGCGTAGTCAGGAAACCTGTGGAATTCATTAAGCCAGGAAGCTGTACCTGCTAGAAAGCATAAGTAACTTCTTAAAACATATAGAGAAATAGAGAGTTCTAGAAGGGGTTTGTGAGAAAAGCAGGGGCTATCCCGAGGAATACCCTTCCATTCCAAGCTGACTTCGTGGAGGATAACCACCGCCCATCATCTCACAGTCCCCGGTGCCGCTGACAGATGTGGCGGGCAGACCACCAGCCTGAGTCAGAATTAACCAGAATGTGGACACTTCCCTGTAGCTCACAGCACATCTTTGTAATTCTGGGGGATTTTCACAAATGTCACGGAATCTCTCCACCCTTGTTTTCTCACCCGTGAAACGGTGATAGTGCTGCTGACTTTGCGGGGTTATTACCAACATTGCCCGGCACATAATAAACGCTCAATAAATGCTGGCTATTGCTACCACATGAGAAAAAGTTTCCACGGTCCAACGAACATGTGAAACCTCACAGGGAAAAAGCAAACGCTTCCTTAGCACAACGCTTCTGAGAGCCTTTGAATGCTCTATTATGATACTCTAGGAGTGGTACAGTAAGTATCATCTGCTCCTGGGACCACTTTTGCTCAGAACATTGAGTGGAAAATGAGTCTCTAGAACATTCTATGAGAACGACTCTACATGTACTTAAACACACAAACAAATAACTATGTGAAAGAAAGGCCACCATAAATACTACATTGGACGTGCTTCTCTAACTGAACACATTTACAGGGCCTATTCCACAGCAATGCATCTATTTCCATACGGTTGTTTTAATGACCAAGTACTCTATGGATGTAGCAGGGCATTTCAGTTTGGCTGTTACTATCTCCCCAAGAGTCTAGGAAGGGACCTTCCTTAGGTTTTGTCTCTCTAGGGCTTATACTGGCTCAACCAGAGAACCAAAGTCTTACTAATAGGATCTCTAGCAGTGAATCTAAGTGAAGACGGTAAGAATAACCCGCTTTGATGCCCAGCGGAAAACTCTTCTCGGGACTTCAGGCTTTGAATGGCCAGACTAGAACTCTTCACCTTCAGAAAGTGAGGACCTATCAACTACTGGTGGTTCTCACTGTGGTTCTCAGCCTACAGTTTTGGGGTCTGGGAAAGGATTTATGAGCTATTTGCAATGTTTCAAAAAGCGGATTGGAAAAACATGCACAGACTAGGCAAGGCTGCAAGTGTCTTTGCTTTGAGCTGGAATTTTATCAGCTCCGTGTGGTAGCACAGTCAGCGCTCTGAGTGGCCGTTTTGAGATGCCCTTGAAAAATAACGCCTGAGAATGGGAATTGTTACTTAATAAGTGCAGTTTGTTGAGTAGACGAAATTCTTTCAAATACGAGAACCCTGGGGAAGAAATATAATAGACAGTGTTTAAATGTTGAAGCAAGCTCGTCAAAAAGGTTCTGTATGGTGAAGAACAAAGGTATATGAGATCCACTGGCCATCTCAATGCGGTCATTTTGAATAACTGGCATTTCAACATGCAAAAGGCAATATAGCCTTTTTAGGAGTGTCAGAAGCGAAAAAGTGCTGCGACGTGGCCAGCACATGGAGATGGATGTCATTGCTCTTCTCCATAGGATGACTGAGAGGAAAAGAATGGAAAATGAGGGTGGGCCGAGGGCATCTGTTATATCCATTATGTAATTATGTACGTCTCACTTATCTTCTTTGCACTTGTATGTTCAAATGGTCATGGGTCAAAACAACCATGCCAGAATTGCCTGTTCGGTTTTCACAAATTTGGGGTTTGATCCTATTTATCATGGGCTTTAACATCAGGTAGAATTTAAGTCCTGGCCCTGACAAGGCTCTATCTATATCCTTGAGAAGATATTTAACCTCTCTTAGTCCTAGTTCTTCATATATAAAACAAGGGTAATTTTTATCTCACTAGATTATTGACAGATTTCATTAACATTGTTTATTATACTTTGCGGTGTGTGTGTGTGTGTGTGTGTGTGTGTGTGTACAATTCTATGCATCTAGAGAGACCCTCTTTGGAAGAGTAACTAGCACAGCATCAGTAGGGACTCAGTAACAATTAGTTTCCCTCCTCCTTCCCTTGGTGAAAGCACTTTGTAAAAATGAATAAAATGTAAAAAGGTTTCCTTTTTATTTCAGTAAGCTGAAGCAAGAAGCAAAACTAAAACAGCCAGATAAATTAAGAGAGGGAGGGTGAGTGCCACATATTTCCCGGTTCATGAATGTGTATGAGACTATGGCCTGATATTAACCCCGAATTCCAAAGCCAATCCCGTCGGGTCTATTCATAAATGCATCTAGCCATTCAATGCCCACACGATCAATGTGTAAATTCAGTTACCTCGCTGATTACACTGCCATTTGCAAGCATACCTTTCTCTGAAAACTTTGCACTGTAAATATAGCCAATAATAAAATTGTCTACATAGGTAATAATTCTTGCTTACTTACTGACAGTAAGGTTTTTAATTCCATGTCTGTGAACCACTGCGCGTCTTCTTGAAGCCTGCAGCAGTGTTTAAACTCAGTAGCTCAAAGGAAAAGCTTCACCACTCGATAATGACACCAATTAAACAATTTGTATTCATAAGACAGAAACAGTAACTAGTATTTCTGCCTACCTCTTTTCCAGCTGTTAGATAGATGTAGATATTCTTCTTAGGATGAGGAACGAGTTTGTAGAAAACAGGTGTTTCTTCTTTAATTTCATAGATAACCTCCGGACAATTAGAAGTCAAATTCTCACCAAGAATAACCTATTTTTTAAAAAAGAGAAATATGACTTCTATTAAATAATCTGAATTTCAGGGTGGCAAAACTTATGGCTTAATCCTAAGATTACATCCTTTCTTCCTCACTACCTACACTGGCTAAGGTACCACGTTCCTTAATCATCGGCTCATATCTCAGCCTTCAACAAGGCTGGTGATAACAAGCTTGGATTTCTGCTTTTGTAGGGGACAGAGTCATGGTGCACGCACACACACACACAAAGCCACTCTTCGGCGCTGAAGCAGTATCCTCATATGTGGACGCTCTTTGTCCAAAACTGGCCTTATGAGAAGCCACAAGTGACAGCGTCATTAGTGCTATGCCAAGTGATCTTAAAACTAAAGGCAGGCAGCCTGACAGGTACCCGCATGGGTTACTCTGATTCTCCTCTATGGGTCTACACAGTTCTGTGTTTTCAAGTAACCAGGACAACTTAACAGACCTAAACGAGTAGGTACATATTTATATATAAAATACAAGTAAGTGTGGCTTTGAAGTTGGACATACCTGAGTTTCACTCATCTTTAGTCAATAAACATCTCTTGAACATCCACTATATGTATCTGCCACATTGTAGGTGTTTGCAAAAATGCAGTGAACAAATGGTGGGGAAACCCTGCCCTTATAGAACTTACATTCATGTGCATGCTGGGGTGGGGGGAGTGTAATGATAGACAATTAACAACAAATCAGTAAATTATAAAATATGTCAGCAGGCACCGCAATGCAATGAGAAGCCCGCACACCGCAACGAAGAGTAGCCCCCGCTCGCCACGACTACAGAAAGCCTGTGCGCAGCAACAAAGACCCAACGCAGCCAAAAAACAAAAAACACGTTAGCAGGACCAACAGTATAGCACAGGGAACTATATTCAATATCCTGTAATAACCTATAATGGAAAAGAATCTGAAAAAGAATAGATTACATACATGTACAACTGAATCTCTTTGCTGTACACCAGAAACTAACACAACACTGTAAATCAACTATACTCCAATATAAAAAAAAAATACGTTAGCAGGTGATATAGGTCAAAATTAAGTGGGGTAAAAAGATGGAAAATGTGTGTTCAGCATTACGTTTCATTAGAAGGTGACGTTTTATTTAGAGACTAACAGGAGATGCTGGAGTGAGTCATTTAGATATATGTGGATAAAGCATACTCTTAGAAGAGTGACCCACTGGTGCAAAAGCCCTAAGTGAGAGCAGCCCAGTATGGCCTGAGCAGAACAAGTGAGGTAGAGAGGAGTGGACAGCGAGGTAACAGGGGGGATCATATAGGTTCTTGTTGGCCTGTGTAAAGATTTTGCCTCTTACTCTAGGTGAGAGATGCGGAGCCACTGCAGGGCTTTGAGCAGAGGAAACACATGGTGAGAAGGTGGGGTTTGAAGCATGGATAGGAAGACTCCTCGGAAGATGATTACCCTAATCCTGGAGAAATATAATGGTAGCTTGGTCTCAGATTTGCATCCTGGCTCTACCCTTCAAGTAGATGTGCTCCTCTGAGCTAGCAACTTACTTAACCTCCCTGGGACTCAATTTCCTCACCTCTAAAATGGAACTAACAATGCCTTCCTTATACACAGTGTTGTAGGATCAAATGAGAATTACGAATAATGCTTAGCACATCAACAATACTCAATGGATAATAACCTATTACTAGATTACAAGCACCTCTTGGGTAGGGACCATGTCTTAATCATCTTGGTACCTACCCCTCTGCCCCAGACAATACAATGCTTTTGAAAGTGAAGATGTTCAACATTTTGTCAGTTTGAAAACATCCAGATATGATATCTATATTCATATCTCTACTACTGTGGACATCAGTTACATTGGGCATATGATGTGAAAAGAAAAAACTGGCACCTGGGATTCTTTTCAAAGTCTACTTTCACACATCTACTGAGCAATAACATGCCTGTACCACACATCCTGATGGCAAGCACATTTTCGCTATTTAATCAAAAATTAGGGCTTCCCAGGTGGCGCAGTGGTTGAGAGTCCGCCTGCCGATGCAGGGGACACGGATTCGTGCCCCGGTCCGGGAAGATCCCACATGCCGCGGAGCAGCTGGGCCCGTGAGCCATGGCTGCTAAGCCTGCGCGTCTGGAGCCTGTGCTCCGCAACGGGAGAGGCCACAACACTGAGAGGCCCGCGTACCGCAAAAAAAAAAAAAAATTAATTTGGCTCATGGAGAGCATCCCGCATGCGCTCAGGATGTGGCCTGAGTCTGGCTTTGTCCTGCGATGGTGATTTCCCTCCATCATCTGCTCTGAGTCAAACCCAGGTGGATTTGGTGCAACTAGTAGCTCACTAGGAGCCCATGAACCACTAAGTTCAGTGGCAGCTCTGTAAAATCAATGTAACTAAATAGATTAAATATGACTTTTTCAAAAGGAAAAGCAGCATTTAGGTCCAAAGGGAGGTGGAAAGGTCTGTGCCTCAAGTCATTTATAAATGACTCTACAGCTGCACCATCCAATACGGTAGCCGTTAGCCACACATGGCTATTTAAGTTTAAATTAACTTAAAAATTCACTTCCTTAGTCACACTAGTCACATTTCAAGTAATCACTAGCCACATACGGCTATCGTATTGTATGTGCGGATACAGAACATTTCCATCATCATGGAAAGTTCTATTAGAGACCCTGGCCTACAGAAACCTATGAGCCCAGGGAGACATCAGGCAGGCACTGACCAAGTGCAAACTTGCCAGGCTCCTGTCTTCCCATCTCTAATTCACATTCTTTATTAATCAGCTCAGATTCAAACAGCTGATCAGGTTCTTGGAAAGTGCTTGTATAGAGGGGGAGAGATAGGAAGCCAGATTTAAAGATCGATAGAAACATTCTCAAGTGAGGCTCAGGAGAAGGCTGCTGCCCAGATCTCTCTTGATGAATTCATCACGTTAAAACCATCATCTGGCAGAAACACCTATGAAGCATTCTTGCCAACAAAGCTGAAGCCGAATCTGATCAAGCCTTAGTGCTAACTTCCACCTAGCATCAGGAGACAGAAGGGGCAGAGGAACGAGCTAAACGGCGCCACAAGAAAGCGAACAGCCAAATCCACGGTGGGAGACAGGCCACAGGACAACAGACTTCCTTTCCTCAAAACGTCAACAGAGGTGAGTCATAGGATAGGAGGAGGTCACTCAGATTAAGAGAAACAGAACCACCTCAATGTCATTTGAGGACCTTGTTCAGATACCAATTTGGACAAAACAATCTTAAAAAGACATTCTTGAGTCAATCAGGAAAATTTAGTTACATGGACTTGATATTAGATAATTCTGAAGAATTACTGATGATTTTGTTACTTGCAATCATAGCTTTATGATTATGGTGATTTAAAGAAATGATCGTAGTTTTTTAGAGATGCATAATGAAATATGTAGGGGGTGAAATGACACAGTGTCTGGGATTTGCTTTAAAATTTAGAAGTAAATAAAAACAATTTACAAAACACCACCACTCATCCATTTTAAGTGAGTTAGGAGCTGCACTGCGGTTGTTATTAGAGCTTATTTTATTTTATTTATTTTTGGAGCATGGTGGATACAGATGGGTAAGGGGCTAGAAAGATCTTATTTGGGTCAATACAGATTTATTTACTTGATACCTTAGAGATGAAGCATCAGTATTCTCTCTAGAACTTGGACTTATGGCAGGGAAGCCTTTCTTGCTTGCTTTTTTTTCTCTTTAAATTACCAAAGTGTACATGTACCAGGATTTGCCAACCAGTTTCCTGAACAAGCTACCTCGAGAGGCCAGCAGTGAAGCTTGTCCTGATAACTGCAGGTGCTGGGTTTAAAGGGGTGCGCTTCATTGTGGTGGGAGCGAGACTTCTCTGGAAGGTAATTTGGCGTTATCTCTCAACATTATAAAGCACATACCCTTAGATCCCACACTCCCTCATATATACATATATAATGATATATGTAATAGGTATATATTGCAGCATCATGTGTTCTAGCAAAAGACTGAAACAACCGAAACGTCCAACAATAGGGACCTGGTTAACTAAACTATGGTGCAAGCAATGGAATACTATTTAGCAATGAAAAGAATCAGAAAGCTCTTTATGTATTATATGTTATGTTTACCATGCTATAATAAATATGTATATATACATGTATATACACATATATAACATATATGTTTAATAAAAGGGGAGAAAGACTATCTTCCCCCTTTTGCTCGCAGACATATATAAAATATCTCTAAACCATTACCACTGGTTGCCCCAGAAGTCAAGAATGGGTGACCTTGGTTCTTTTGAGTTTTGAACACTGTTAATGTATTGTCTTTAAAAATAAATACATGCAATTTAAATTTTAAAAGTGTTTGAGGATGAGTGGGTCCAATGGTTTTCCTTTCTCTAGATTATGCAGAGAAGGATCTCCGTACCCCCAAGGAAGTTTCCATTTTCATCACATCTTTAATTTTACTAAAGCAACGTGCTGCACAGAGGGACTGGGGTCTCTGCTTCAGCACGGCCCTCGGCTCTCTCAGATGACTACAGGAAGGATCTCCTCCTCCTCTGGATTTCTGTTAATATCACCTCCAACCCCACCCCCAACCCACAGAGCCCAGCCCAGCACAGGGGCATGGGTGGAACACTTAGATCTTCTAACTGCAAAAGTCACATCAACATCAACACAGAAAAGAAAGCCAGCAAGACTGGAGCTGGGCCGCCTCGGAAAAGAATACGATAAGTGAAGCGATTCAGGAAGTAACGGTGAGTCACAGAAACCCAAAATGGGTTGAATTTTGCATAAGAGAAAATGCATTCAATACACACACACTCCTCAGGCATGATGTGGATTTTCATCTATTACTTCCAGCATACGACCTTAATATAGATCTAATCTGAAGTCAACCTGAGCCTCTGCCATGTATATTCTTACATACCCTTTCATCCATCTCAAATATCACCTCCTCTGAGAAGCCTTCCCTGGTCACCTTTCTACCATACCCCACTGTCCCTCTCTACACATCACTCTGTTTTCTCCACAGCACTTATCACCATGTGAAATGACTTCATTACTGGTTAATCCATTTAGTTGTTTTCTGTCTTTTTCTTCCCACCATGAGAGCAGGGGCACTGTTGGTTTTGTTCACTTTTATATCCTTGGCACCCAGAACAGTGCCTGGCACATAAAAGGTGCCCAATAAATATTTATTAAATGAAAAAACATACTCTAGTAGCATTCAAGATGTTATAGGGCTCTTCAGATTTTTCCAGCTGCAGCCCATGTGGAAAACAAATTTTCCCCAATGGAGAACTTCAGTGAGTGTCAACATATTGTTTCTGTTGACATCTTCCTGAAGCCTCATGGCAGGCGATTAACTAGCCTTGGGATTTTCACTGCATACTAAAAAACCAACCAACAAACAAAACAAAAAAACCAACAACAACCCTCCCAGCTACAGTCCTGAAATGTATGGTGTGTGAGACTTCCACACCATACAATTAGCTGCATTACAAGTACAACACCGTCCACGGAAAAGACAGCCTGGTGAGGAAAATGAGGGGGAGAAAAATTAAACAAAAGACTATTTCTTTTTTTTTCTTTACTATTAACATGACATGGGAAAGCCATGGGTGTTCAAAATGCTAAAATACTTTACACGAAATTTCTTTCCTTATACCTCACTCTGTGAGGCTGACCAGGTAAAGGGTAAACCAAAAATTCTCACTTATTTTTTTTTTTCCATCAACAGTTTCTAAGAAATGCTGCAAAGGAGACTTAAACCACACACACACACACACACACACACACACACACACACACACACACACGAGGAAAGCAAGATAATTATCCAATAGCATTTACTGTGCTTCAGTAAGTAGGAGTAATAATAAAAATGAAATATAAAGATTAAAGCAAATTACTCTCTGGTTTCCAATCTACTGATTTTGATGTAAGTAGTAAGAGAAGCATACAGCCTGAACCATGAGTTCTAGATTTGTGGATTACACGGGCGAATTTGTTCCGAATCAGGGAGTCCCTGCACACTCACACACTGGAAGGAATGAGATGGGGGTAAACTTGAACGTGACTTTCTCAACAGCCAACCACGGAGTCCACTTTCAAGTTCTGACAGTTCCCACTGCCTTTACTTTTTGGTCTGTTCCCTCAGCTCAGCGTCCATTGCCCTCCCACTTCCAGCCCCAGGTCCTGTCCTGGGCTTCTCATGGCCTCCTCTTCCTTATTTGAACATTCTGTGGGAGTATAAATAGAGCTTGGCTTTAGAAAAGACCTGTTTTTGTTTTCTCTTATTTTTCACTCGAAAACTTTAAAAACTAGCGTCAAGGCAGACTCTTCAAAGGTTACACAGTTTGGAGGCAGGAAGAACTTTCTGGAAATGGGCTGAATCTCACTCCATGGTTTGGATAAATGACATCCACTAGTAGGAGCAGAGTTTGGAGAGCTACATAGGTAGCCAGTCCGGACTCAGCGTGGGCGTGGTGCTTCTCTGCTGGATATGGGGAAAGGGCATGATACGGCTTTCTGAATCCTGAACCCTGCTTTAGGCCTAAGGATGTTGGAGAAAACCAACCCTAGCCTCCTGCTGCTGGAGCCATTCTAAAAATCAACTTGAACACAGATTTCCTACCATTGCTCTAAAGGAGTTCACTGGGGAAAAGCAGGGGTTCCTAAGGGGGTTCAGAGGCTCCCAGGAGCTACTTGTAGCCCCAAGAGGAGAGGGCTCCGCCTTCCTCTAACACAGAAGTCTGCACTCAGCTGGGCTGTTAGCAAGCTGTCCCTAAAACCACAGAAGCCATAGAACCTTCTCAAGAAACCTCAAATACTTGCATCTTGATGTTAACCCAGGTATTCCAACATTAGAAAATACAAAATAAAAACCAGTTCCACAAACTCTCCCAAGCTCTAGAGAACACATCTGAATTATCAGTGCAGTCTGTTTGGGAGACTGGTTGCTTCCATCCAAATCACCTTGAGCAAGTTACCTAACCTCTCAGAGCCTCGGGTTTTTTCATTTATAAAGTGGGAACGCTAATAGTATTGAACTAGTAAACCCATGCAGACACTGGTTCTAATGCCCGGCACATAGTAAGAGCTCAGAAATGTTAGCTGTTATTATTCCTCGCCTACTGCCTTCTTTTCTTCTTTGCTTACAAGAAAGGTTAATGGGCATGGGTGAAGTTATTCCAAATTTCATTACTTATTTTACCACCTGGAAAAGTTCAAAATATTCAATTCTGCCCTTGAAATAAGGACCATTTTCTACATGCAACAGAGTCAGCTCAAAGGAATCCAAACTGCACCGTAGTCTGTACCACAAGCTGGAGAAAGAGCACGTGTTTATAAGAATCCTGGCCACACACCACGTGGGATGTGAATTCCCAAAAACGGAGTTCAGTGTGGCTCTACTTTTTCAGCTGATCTCAGTGAGGATGCTGACGACTGAAAAATTATAGCATGCAATCATGCTCAGAAAGGAAGTAAAATGAGGAAATATCCAGAGGAAAAAGTGACTGGACATCATCTGTCTCACGACCACTAGGATGGCAAGTCGACAATAAGGGAGCAGATGAGATATTCGCAAAGGACGCTTTCAGTTTCAAATTCCTTCAGGTTTTCTAAAACCTTACAAAGGGATTTAGAAATAAAAGTAGAAGAGGGCAGTAAAGGTATTAGCATATTGTGAAACCTTTAATTTTTCCGCTCATCATCAATAAAATCTTACCTTCAGAGGTAGTGCCAGATGACTCGGAAGAGTGCATGTCTTTAAAGTCACTTTAAAAGTGATTCAATATCTCGGCTTAAGCTCAAAATGATGTTTCCATATAATAGAATATGATACAGCTATTTTAAAAGACTTTACAGTTTGCCGTAACTTTTTAATATAAGCGTTTTCCCTCATTAACTGAAGAAAAAAAGGATGCAAAACTGAATAGAGTCTGACCTCAACTATGTTAAAAAAAAGAATCTAAAATGCTGACAGCAGCTGCCTCTACATAAGAAAACTAGGGGTATTTTTTCTTTGCTTTCCCCTCATACCCCGCTACTCTGCAACTTTCTCCAAGAGCATGCATTACTTTTACAATAAGAAAAAAATCATTTCAGTAATATGATACTTAAAATTGCACCAAACTCTATGAAAACTCTGTGAGGTTTTCAGAGATTTAGGAAATCAGAGGGTCCGTGTATGTGTTGGTCAAAAAGAGCAACTGGCCCCCAAATGCTATTTCCTGCCTCTCCTCCAACCAGGCATATAGTACGGTGCCTGGCGTCTGTCGAAAGGCCGTCAACTCTCGATCACCAGGGAAACTGAAGAGTCAGGCTGTGGGTGATCCAAGCCCCTTCTTCTCCTGCTCCTGCAGGCTGCCTTGGGTTGGCTTTTGTTTTTCTCTGCTCATTAGTACCTCCACTCTGTGGCTGAAGAAGCCAAGCTTGTGTCTATCAATGTTCGTCTTTTCTAACAGTTCTGGCGACGAGTCTGGCAAGGGACAAGCTTGAAGTGTTTGAATACAGGGATCTGGAGATCCTCTGTGCCTTCCAAACCGTCTACACAATCCTGGGGCTTCAGGACTCTGGGTGATTTCAGGGGCTGCTCCCAAGCATCTGTACGCAGGATACATAGGGGAGTCTTGGGAATGGCTGGGCTGTCCTCGGGAGCCTGGCGGGGCCCAGTCAGCTCACACTCTCCCCTCCCAACCTCCTCCTGAGGGGTAGAACCTTCCTGAGGGAAGCTGGGGGTGGGGTTTGACTCCCAAGAAGTTATCATACCAGTGAGGTATTCCCTCAGCCAGACGGTCTGCCTTCTTCTCAAGCTGGGATTCTTCCCTGAGCTTCTAAGAACCCTGAACCCGCTCCACTCCCACTGCCATGTGACTCCCTAGCAACATGCTTCCCACTCCCCCCAGAGAACCCTCACAGAGGGGTTGCCCGTGCCTGGGGCAGAAGCTACCAAGTCAGCGTAGCCTGAGACATAACAGTGGGGTCTCTGAAGTGCTTCCTGGTTCAAACCCCTGCTCTGTCACGGGTGACCTTGGACAAATCGTGCAGCTTCTCTGGGCCCCGGTTCCCTTATCTGTAAAATGAGAAGAGTGTGTCTACCTCACTGAGTGGTGGAGGGGACTGAATGAGAACAGGGAGAGTGATGAGCACTGTATAAATGTTAGCAGTCACAAAACAAACAGAAAACCAACCCGCCCTTGTTACTGGAACCCTAAGAACACAGCCACAGATGTGGCTTTTGAAGGTGTAGCCCGTACAGATGCCGAGGAAAGTGAGACTTGGGCCAGCCGTCTCTTCCTCAGCAGCCTCGAAGCTGCAGCTCAGTTCCACCCCTTGGTAGCACAGCATCGCTAAACACCGGCCAGCTGCACACGAACCGCTGGGGTGAACAAACAGGACAGGCGAAACCAGGCCGTCCCATGGGAAACTATTTATAGCCAGTGTTCCTTCACCTCCAGTTTACCATCTAACAGTTTGGTTGGCTCTGCTTTGGGGAAACAGTGTTCTTGTCAAAACACTCGTCAAAAATATCCCAAATCTGAAGAGATAACTGGCAAGGAGACCCAGTTAGGATTGATGGAAACTTCTTCCGCCAGGCGAATGGGTCCAATGAGTCTGACCAGCTTGGTGTAGGTCCAGACGTTGCCTCACGGCCCTGAGCAACTTGTATACAAGGACTGGTGGGTATTTACCTTCCCCCAGGAAATAAAGCTAACACAAAAGGAAAGATGATCAACGTATATTTTAAAAGCATGTGTATACAAACAAACCCCCTCCCATATGTTACTGGGTTTCCTCCAAAGAAAACAGATTAAATCAAGTATCTACCAGGCACTCAGCACTGTATCAGGCTGTGGGAATTCCCGGCCCCCTTCTCCAGAAGCTCAAAATCAAGCTGGGAAGGCAAGACAAACACAAGTGCAAAGGTTAGGCATCAAAGCAAGACATTTGTAATGAGCCAAAAGAATGACACAGACAATGAGTATTTCAGGAGATGAGGGAGAAACCTGATCACTCCAGGCTTCGGAGTCCTCAGAGAGGAGGCGGAGTTTGAGTTGAGCCAAAGCATAGATATGCAGGATTCAGTAAGGCAGAGAAAAAAAAGAGAGCAATCCAGGAAAGGGGTGCAGGGTGAGCAAAGGTGTGGGAGCAGCACACAAGGCACATTTGGAGAAAGCAAGCAAGCAAGCAGGTTTGGCTAATTAGAGACGACCAGAAGAGGAAGGGGTTTCCTAGGTCATCTAGTACAATCTCATTTTACAGATGAGGAAATGGAGGCTCAGAGAGGTTAAGAGATTTACTTCAAGTCACACAGCTAGTTATCAGTGGGAGATCAGCTGAGAAAACAAATCTGCTAATATTCAGTTTAGAATCCGAGCTGACAGTAAATTGACTGGCTATAGAGAGGCAAAGGAGAATCCGCCCAGGGTGAAAGAAACAGTGCAATTCTCAACCACGAATGCTGGTGGAGGTCACAGAAGGTTCTCCGTAAACGCTTGCTGAAGAAATTGATAACTGCTATATAATTTCAGAGGAGTCATGTGTTATCTCTGAGTTTATTTTCTTCTCCTTCCCCCTGCACCTTTCCCCCAGTGAATAAAAATCTCAGCTCGGCCAGTGGTGTATCCGCACAGTGGAAATAAACAGTTCTCAGAGATAAAAGGCGAGGGGAGCCTCAGAGGGTTTGAGATTTCTAACCTCTCTGTGGTGGGTGTGGGTAGGAAGGTTAGAAAATGAACCACCCCCTCTGCGGGCGGCAGGTGGGCTGGGGAGAAGGAACATCTGTTTATTTCTTCTTTTTAGCCCTATAATCTTTTACCTCTTTGAAGTTGTGAGAAATCAGGTGCTTTGTACATTTCCATTATAAAGGAGATAGAACTGAAAAGTTAAAAGTCTTAGGAGGGTGAGCCTGGATGCGGTAGGGGCCAGGTCCCCATGTGCCTCACCCAGGCAGCCTGTGAGTAAGGAAGGGAACCGTCTTGGCAAGTTCCCAGGAATCAAGGGGTCTGTCACTTCCATACATGAGTAGGAGGTTATTACAAATAGATTTCCAGAAATTTCTTTCAGGCCATTTCCGTGAGGGGAGGTGTCTCCGAGCAGTTCACAAAGCAGTTGGTATGGTCTTGTGTATAACCCAGAAGCAATACAAAATACAAAATACAAAAGCACAAAATGGATCAATACTAAAATCGACATGGAAGAAGGCACAGAAAACTAACCTTAAGTAACTGGCCATTTCCAGTCCCCAAGAATAAAACAGTCCTGTTCATTACCACGGTGCCATAAACGGACGTCAGGTCGGAATGGATCAAGGTAGATGACGCGATTGGCTGGACTCTTTCAGGTTGATCCTTCTCATTCTGAACATGCACACAAACGCACAAATAAAAAAAAGATAATTTTTAACAGTGATAATTCTCATGATGATAAAACGTCACTCATGCCCACCTGGGAAGGATCCTTACTGGAGCCCCAAATACATTTTCTTAGACAAGATCCCCAGGAACAACCTTTTATCCCCTTTATCGGCAGAATCACCACGCTCGCCCAACCCATGGAAAGCCATTTGTTTACTGTGTATTAACATGTACTGATTGCCAGCAGTGAGCTAGCCATCCATTTAACACTCCCCCAGCTGATATATGAAACTGAGTTCCCCTTTATTGCCAAAAAAGAGCCCACCGCTGAAGTGGGAGGGAGACAGTCTTATACATGGCTGTTTGCAGGATCAGGCTGAAATTTATTTTAACAAGGGTTTGGCTTCTGTGAGGTTAAACAAGCCACTTCCAGAGACGTGAGACGGACCATCCTATTGGGTGTGACGGCAGAGAGGAGGGACTCTGGATTTACAAGAAGAGTGCAGTGTGTTAGCCCAAAGACAGGGTAGGTCATTCAGAGGGCGAAGAGGGAAAGACAGAGTCGTGGATGGTAGGTAAGACAGAGCTGCAGGGCTAAAGAGGAACCAAGCACAAGGGCTGGACCCGGTGCTGATGTTCTTGAAGAAGAAATGGAAAGCCTAACTCTCAACCTGAAGGCATTTAAATGGTCTGAGGTTCTGAGCACATGGAATCACATGCTCACTCCTGATCATTAAATAAAGCCCCTCTTCAAATCCAGAGCAGACAGTGTGTCGACCAAAATGTCTTTTTCTTCCTTGTTTAAAGGCATGAAGTGCTTCCTGCTGCTTCCTGCTTTCAACGACAGGAAACCGAGTTTGTTACACAAATCTCTGGAAGATAGGAGCTAGAAAGAGTCGTTGCCTTCTGCAGCTACTGAACACAGTGCGATAGCATACTTTATCTGCCAGAGTTTGGTTCCCAACTGTACTAAGGTTGGCGAAGGCACATCTACGCTTCAACCAATAGGAGAGCCAGCAAACTTCTGTAAGCATCACCGCAACTCCTAAAACTGCCCCGTTTGGAGAGGGGAGAGGTAGGAAGGGGGAGGCTAAGACTTGTTAACCTCATTATATTACTGCCGACAGTGTTTATGTCTTTCAATTTATGTTTTATTAAATATTCATTATTTTTAAACCCACCAAGTTTCATTAACATCTACGCTAAATGGATGCATGGACTAAATTGATTTCAGAAGCCTTTAAAGTGCCGTCTACATTTCTTTGTTGAAGTTACGCTGGGAGGAAAAGACATGCTGGCAAGGATTTCGCCAATGTCGTGATCTCTGCTCAAGGAAAAGATGTCATAACCTAAGAGAACGTGGCTTATTTGCATACAGTATTCCATAGTGAACTCAGTTTAAGAAGATTTTTAGAAAACCCATTGGAGATTTTTTTTTTCCTGTTAAAAATATACTTTTCATACAGTCGGGGAAGATGAGGAACTGTCCTGTTAAAATGAAGATCTCTGTGGGTCTAAGAATCAGAACAATAGATCACTGTTTAGGTAAGGATGCCTCGTGACCATGAGCAGAAAAAAAGAAAAGTCGGTGACCTTTAGATGTAAAAAAAAATAAACCCACACCACACATCTTGCTTTAAAATAAAACCAGAATTGTTCAAACTTAAAATCAGCTGACCACGCCTCTTCTTTTTATTAAATATTTGAGCATCTCAGAAGTGCTTAACTCAGAGAACTGGACGTCATCTCTGCCCGGGCATCTGGAATGTTCTAACACCACTATCCTTGGCTGGAGGACTCCATTTTCCCTCATCCCACGACCCAGACAGAGTAATGACTGTACACTGTTGATTATCCATCCACAAGGACCAAATGGGATAGTGTCCTCCCACGTCTGGTATACAGTAGGTGCTTAATAACTGTAGCTATTTAGATTAGCTAAGAACCGTGACATCACAGTTAGCCTTGGCTAAGGTGGGATGAGATATTCTGTTTGTGAAAGACTGACTCCAAAAAATCCCAGAAGTGGCTCAAAAGCCGAAAAAGAACAAGGAGAAAATTGCTTCTAAATTACTGTCCCATCCCCTCTAGCATCCTTCCCTGGCTTCTGACTGTTTCTCAGTAATTGAAGTTTTCCAAATTAAGTCCTGGATCAATAGCATGGGTTAGTAGTAGGGCCATTAAATCAATGTTCCCGAATTTGAGAGCTGGTGGCATAGAACAAACCACCTGGGACTAGGGGTCAGAGAAGTTAGGTTTGCATTCAAGCTTGGTTCTCATCCCCTGGGTGATGTGGGCAATTTATCAAACCCCTGGGATTGGCCTTCTCAGCTGTGAATCAGGCCAACGGTGTCTGATCAGTAGGGTCGTTATGAGGGAGAGATAATAATGATGGTAGTAATAATAACATGTTGGTACATGCTAGCTGCTATTATTAGTAGTAACTTGCACTTACTGTGTGCTGCTTGGAACATTTTATAATACTCCGACTCAATAAGGATAGTATAGGGTAGTGAGCTGGACCTCCAGGCTTTCGGTCCTGGCTCTGTCACGTTCTAACTAATTTTGTGCACATTATTTAGCTTCTCTGTGACTCAGTTTCCTCCTCTATGCAATGGAAGTGACGACAGCAGCACTTATGTCATAGACTCATCATGAGGACTGAATGAGTTAAGACACAAGCCCAGGTAAAGCTTAGAAGAACAGCGTCTGGCACAGAGTAACACACAGTCCACGTGTGCGATCATGACCTTATTTAAAAAACCAAACGGTTGATGCCACCCCTGTGGCAGTTATGCCCACCTCCTCCTTTGCCACAAAACCCTAATTTTGTTCAGGTAGCAATAAACCCAAGCCTGGGAAACCACGATTAGTCTAAGCCACGCAGTAATCCCATTCCCCGTTGCCTGGTACTTGCTTTCCTACCCCTTAGAGCTAGGGGTGGCCATGTGGCCCAGTTTGGGTCTGTGAGATGCAAGAAATCCACTGGAGGAGCTTCTGGGAATAAGCGTCCTCCTTGATAAGAGGAGGCTCTTGAGGAGAACTCATTTGCCCCTCTTCCCTCACTTCCTCCCTTCGGAATCTGTGATGTGAGGCTCCCCGTGCAGAGTGGTGACAGCTATTTTTGCTTCCATGACATTCAAGATGGAGGATGAAAACCAACAGATTGGTGCAAGGGAAGGACAAAAGACCCTCAGCTCCTGAGGACACCACTGAGCTCAGACTTCCAAGCTTTAAACTTTTTACTAACAATGATGTTATGGTTTAAGCCGCTGCTAATTGCCTGCAACGCAAAGCAAGTCCCTGTGTAAGAAATGAGAGTCATGGCTGGGGACATGGCACTAGACTCTAGCTTTTCCTCAGCTACAAAGGACCAGGAACCGGCCAAGCGCTTGTTCCTCTCACCCTGGAGGATCCTGGCCGCAGTCAGGATTGTGTAGCCAATTACAACAGCGAGCCTGGAAGAAAATAGGAAAGAGCGGGCTTGGACCTCAAGTAAACTCGAAGGGCTGCTCTGGCTGAATGGAAATGGCTTCTTTTGTGCTGGAAACACACAGAAACGGACAGGTCCCTGTGAATGGAAAAAGGAACCCTCTGAATGGCTTCCTTTTGCTCATTTCAGCAAATGCAAACAAAAGAAAGACAGGCTCCAGAGAAACCTGCTCACAAAAGTGAAATTAATACCTGGGGAGCCAAGTAGAAAAAGGGAGAAAATAGTGCAGTCGGCCCCCTGTGTCCAGAGATTATTTTCACTCTTTTTTTTTTGGCCTATTTTCTATCGTGCCCTTCTCTCCCTTTAGGGCATAATCACTAATGTTGCTCTCAGCCTATTCCGTCTAGTTTATTACGTGTAATTTATTTCTGAATTCAGGCCTCTGCTCCTTCTTCTGTGTGTAACAAGGTTAATGCCTCGTAATGATGCCTTTGCCAGTTCTGCATTTCGCGACAAAATCCGATCTTCATTTAGCTCTAAACCTTGTCTCCCCTTTGGGCTTTCTTGGTTCCCTCAGAGTTGTCACTCTGTGTCTCCTGCCTGCCGTGTCTAACCACACGTCCCGCCTACACTTGAGCCCGCTCTCAGAGGGAAACTTTTTTCAGTTTGAGGAAAAAGCTACCTTGTCTCAAATGATGTTTGGGCTAAAAAAGAGAGAGCCTTGGGCTTGACACACCAAAGCGGAACCAAGGCTACTGGGAAGGGGTGAGTGCTGGGTGTGTGTGTGTGTGTGAGAGAGAGAGTGCTCAGGGAATACTGGGCACATCACAAGGGAAACAGCTTGACCGCCTTGTAGCTCCTTCATAAATCTTTCATGGACCATAAACACCCGCCAGCGTGCACTGCCCAATTCCAGGGGCACCAGCCATGAACTCTAGGGTGTGAATGGATTTGAGTACCACGGGGCCCCGCCCCTACCACGCGGAAGATGGCCTGACTCAGCAAGGATCACACAGCCGCTCACAGCCACGCTGTAGCTATTATGGGAACAGCTGGAGGAAATGTGCACAAAAGTGGCCCCTCCAGTGTTGGGGAGACAGCAAAAGTCAAGTCTTTGATCCCCCAAGGTGATGAAAGGACTCCCTCGTTTTGGGTCTTCTTTATGGGGCAGGGCAAATACCAACTGGGACTTCTTACACATCGATAAAAAGCCTCTCGGGCGGTTAATTTTGTAGTCTATTCCTCTTTGGCATACACTTAAGGGAAGCAGTTTCTTCATCATTACTTACCCAGGGGCCTACTTGCAGTTAGGAAACCTCAGCAGGAGTCCTATGCCCAAGATCTGGCCCTGCTCCGTCCCTGACAGGCTGCTTGACTTGGGCAAGTCCCTGAACATCAATAACCGAATCTGTAAAATGGACCCAATAATACACACGCCCTGTCTATTAGCATTGTTGTGAGGCCCAAATGAAATCATGTGTGTGGAAATGATTGGAAAACTATCTGTATCAAGCTAGAGAATGGAAAGAACAACTATTCACCCAAGGTAGATAGTGATTTTCTTGGCCGTTAAAGGCGCCTGTCGCTTTTCCTTATTCTTCTAGAGTATACCGCACTGATCGGGTTCTAACTTTACGGCATCTGACGATCTGAAGGAAGACTTAACCTTGGGGACTCAAATGATCCAAAGGAGAAGTTCAAAGTGTGCAGGAGGAATAAAGAAGGGAAGTTTAGGGACATACCTGGGCAGCCTCTATACCAGGCAAGCATGGGGGGGCGTGCAACTGAGCCACGGGGAACATGCAAAGTGGTGAGGTCTGTATTTCACATCCTCCCACGGGCTCTTCCACCTGCTTCCCTCCCTCCAAGGCCCCAGTGTCCTCCAACCTCCCAGGCCTTCCTACTGCCAAAGTCCTACTCTCCAAGATTTATCCTTCCTTTTTCCTGCTTTACACTCCATCCCCCATCTAAATCTCCATCCCTTCCATGTGGCTACTTTCAGTCAATTACCTACAAAAAGACAACCTGACTCGAACAATTCACAAAAATACATGAATTGCTGATAGTGTAAAAAAATGCATTCTCCTAGATTCTTAGAGTAGGAAGAGACACCGTTCAACCATGTTCTTCCATGAGGAAGCTACTGGCATTCTAGATGGCATATTTCTTCACTATGGGGGCTGTCCTCCATGATGCAGGACTTTTAGCATCCCTGACACCTGCCCAAGGATACCAGTAGTGCCCCCCCACCATCATTTTGACTTCTGCAAAACCTCCCTCTCTCGCACTGCTAAATACCCTCTAAATAAATGGCATCCTCTTCTTTGAGAAACTGTGGAATCTCTCCCAAGATTTCAGAGTTGCTAGAAATTGATTATCTAGACATTTCTTCCCTCCAACTCTCTCCCTCCCTATCTTCCCCATCATGGTGAATGGTACCAACATCCACCCTCAGCTCCTCTCTTTCCATCAGTCCCCACACCCAATACCTGAAAAATCTCAGCTGAATTTCCCAGCAATCTTACATCTATCTTCTCCATCTCCATGGTTTCCACCCAGTCCGAGCCCCCATCATCTCACTCCTGATCTACAGCAAGAGCCTCCTGGTTTCTCTCTTTCAACCTACAATCTATTCTCCATCCAGTAGCCAGAGTGATTCTTTAACGTATAAAGTAGGCCACGTTACTTCTTTGACTAAAAGTCTTCAACGGCTTTCTATCACACTTAGAATTAAACCCAAATGCTTCCCCAGGTCCTATCTGATCTGGTCCCTGCCTACTTCTTCAAACTCATCCCTTGTCACTCTTTTCCTTCACTCTACTTCAGCTCCCACAGTGTCTTTCTTTCAGACTCTTTAACATGTTCCCATCTTTCTGCCTCAGGGCCTTTGCATATGCTATTTCTGCTACCTCCCCTCTCTTCACACCTTATAGGCTGTTTTTTTTTAAGTCCTTCAGGTTTCAAGTTCAATGTCACCTCCTCATGGACACATGACTATAGATCATCCTATCCCTATGCCAGTAGGTATTCTGAATCATAATATTCCATTTGTTTCCTTGAAAATAATTATAATTACATTGCTTTAAATTTTTTTATTTAATGTCTGTCTCCCGGTAGACTCTAAGCTCTACAATAGTTTATCTTACTCTACCCTCTGCAGCATACACCTCAGCATCTGGCATGTTGTTAGCTGTCAATAAACATTTATTGACTGAATGAACGAATACATGGATCAGTATTCGAATGCTTTCAGTTAATATCTCACCAGGCAACCCTGGTACATTGCTAAGTAGGTCTAATCATTACAAAGTTCTACAAAAGTTCATTACAAAATTTGTCCCTTGCAAGCACTGGGCCTTGGTTCTGCCTTGGGGAACAATACTAAACTACCCCACATCTGCTGCCATGTAGCTTGGCCTTCTCTAAATTTCACATCCATAGTTCACTGACAGTTTGCAAAAGACAGTCCCTAGGTCTTTTGCCATCTCCATCTATAGACAGTCTATAGACTCAGTGTACTTAAAATGAGGCTCTAAGTAAACAAAATACTTTAGGTATTTTCGTATCCTCTAACCAAAGTGAAGAATAATAGCACTGTTCTTGTCCCATGATTAGAACAGCATAACCTGTGAACTGCTGCATTTGGCTAACTCTTTAAAATAGAAATATTGAATAACAAAGTGGTAGCATGCAAGAGTAGAAAGAACAAGAGATTTAGGGTAAAGAAAAATGTGGGTTCAAGTGCAAGCTCTATTACTTATGAGCTGTCTCTAAGCAGTCACTTAACCTTTCTGAGGCTTCTCCACCCACCCACCTGCTCCATCCAGTCCATTTATGGAGCACTTGGCTCTTGGCCAAGTGCCTGACCTGTAAAAATCCAGGTGGGACTGAACTCCCTATTGTCAAACTAAGCCAATCAAATGCGTTTTGAAACAAAATGCAGCATCTTGTCATTGGTTTTCTGACACACACAGTAACGGAATGAGTGCTTCGAGTGGGGACCGCACTGACATCCACAGTTCCTGCAAAGAATTCCGGGAATCCATGAAACCGGAGGAGAAAAAAATCCTATTTTAGCGAACTCTGACTGAAATTCAGCATTTCATTTAATTATGAATGCAGACCAGAGTCATATTAACTGAACCTGTGACTTTGTCATCAAAAGAAATCAGATATTTTCATATCATTTTATAGTTGTTGCAGGTATCTCAAAATATCGTTTGTGCTTATCGCTACTTTGAAATGATGGTAGTTACCGCTGCTAGGTCTTGCTATTTAAATGTGCTAAGATATATTACTCTATTTCAAATTGGAAAAAACATTTTGATATATCTGTAGATCAATATAATTGGTTCATTTTGCAACTCTCTCTTTTTATTTTATGTGTTTAAAACCACTGCTCTGAGGAGGGATCTACAGGCTTCCCCAGAGGTCCACAGCACAAGGGCTCCACGGGAGGGAGGGGCACAGAGATGTTGCTAAGCCCAGGAGACTGAGACTGGGTGACACCTATAACTACCAGCTGCTCTGGGCCACCTAGCCCTCCTGATGCCTCAGAGGAGCAAGGACCAGCACGTGGAATCCAATTTCTAAGATTGCTCGCTGATGGCAAAGGAACCTCAGAAGGACGTCAGTGCAGAATAATTAGGAACAGTTGATGTGTTAAGAGAATCTCCTTCTCGAGTAGACTCTTCTAAGACCAGGCTGGAGGGAAAGACCAGGAATCCGGCCTCATTGGTGAGGGAGTCACAGGGAAACTCCCCTCTCTTTAGGCTACCTGGCTTTTATTCCTCCTATAAACACAGCTCCCGGGGCTTGGGCTCCTCTTGGACGCTCTTATCTCGCCGAGCCGTAACCACATCTTCTCCACTAGATGGAGAGCACCTTCCTTCCAGTTCAACAAATACTTACTGAGGGCCCACCGTGCAGTAGACGGCATTCTGGATGCCTGGGAAACACTGATGAGACGCCCCTGGCCACTCCCCTCAAGGCACTTACAGCCCCAATGGCACCGTGTTGAGCCCAACACAGAGCCTGGCCCACGGCTGGCACTCCATAGAGGCTGACAGAGCGGATCCCCAATTCCTCAGTTCCTGGCCAACCGCTTGCTTAATGGCCCTTTCTGGGGGGTCCCAAAGATATCTAAAACTCGACGAAAATTAAACTAATTGGTCACCAACACCTCTCAATTCTACACCTTAAGAAGCTATTTCATTGAACCCCTCCTCTCCACCTGCACTGCCACCACCTCAGTTCAGGTCTCCAACACGCTCACGTGGATTACTGCAGCCCACGCAATCCACCTCTTTCTCTCCACGTTCCTTGCGGCCACTGCTCTAGACCAAGGCAACGTTATTTCTCACCTGGACTACTTCGAGAGCCCCCTGCCTCTGCTGGGGCCAATCTCTCATTCATGCCCCAAAGGGCAGCCATTTATTTAGGAATTCAAATCCAGTGGTGTCGCTTCCCTTCAAAGGCTCTTCTAAGCTTTCAGAAAAAAATACAAGCTCCTTCCCACTGCCCACCAGGACTACAGGATCCGCTGCCGCTTCCTTCCCCAACCTCTTTCCCCGACACTCTCCCCTCTCCACCTCCCTAACTCGACCACACTAGCCTTTGCTTCTTCAGAATGACCAAGTCATTTCCCCTTTCGAGGCCCTGCACTGCTCCTCAGTTCCCCTTGGGGACGTGTACAGCTATCCCTTCTCATCTTCCTGGTGGCAGCACAACCTCCTTAAAGAGAACTTTCCCCAACACCTCAACTAACACAGCTCTCTTACGTCCTGTTATTTCTCTCAGGGCCCCCATCTCAGCCGGGGCCTTAATTCTCTCATCTGTAAAGTGGAAGTAATGACATTACCCATCTCATAAAGTCGTGGTGAGGATTAAACGAGTTCATATTGGTAAAGTGCTGACTTAGGACAATACTTGGTATGAAGTGAGTGCTCTAGGAGTGCTAGCTATCATTTTAATATAAAAATAACCTCTTTATCTGCTGCATGTTTATTGTCTACTCTGTTGATCGTTGGTACAAATATTTCCTCACAGTGCTTGGCACATAGTAGGAACTCAAGAAGTATTTGTTGGTCCTTCTAATCAGCGGTTTTGCCTCTCATCTTGCCTCATCCATTCTTCTGAGTGATCTCTCTAGAACACAATCAGATCACGTCTGCCTAGAGCCCTGCTGCTGTCCTCCATCAGCCATGGCTTTCACACCCTGCTCAGCAGAGTCCCAGAAGTTCCTCTGAGATGCCACAGGGACAGGCAGGGGGTGGGGGGAGGGCGAGCTGCAGGATTCTGGGAACCTCCCCACCCCTGCTTCACCCTGAGCCCCGGCACTTGGCAACGGCCTCACCCAGAACAGCAGGTCAATGATGATTTATTAGCCTTTTTCTCATACTGAGCCTCTGGTTTAAGATTTGAAGCCCAGGTTTAGAAAGTCTGAAAACAACTGACCATCAGGATAAAATCCAGCCATCTTGGCCAGTCTTATTAAGCCCTTTGCCATCTGGCCCTGCATGCTCATTTCTGGACACTCCCCAGCCAGGGCGAGCTACCTGCGGTTCACAAGCTTATTCAACTTCCCTCTTGTGCACAAGCTGTGCCCTGTCTCTGGAACTCCCTTTCTTGCCTCTTCTACTTGGCTTTAAGCCACAGCTCCAGCATCACCTCTCTGAAGCCTCCCAGGTCCTCCCACGCTGAGTGTGACACTCCTTCTTGGGGTTTCTGCACCACCTTTTTGCTAAATCTCTCACGATGTCTTAGGGCAACGTGAAGGTTTGTTTTACTCTCACCCCTTCTGTTACAGCAGGCGTCGGTAAACCACCCGCTGTGGACCAAATCTAGCCTGCTGCCTGTTTTTCTGAACGACCCCCTGCCAAGCTAATCGTTTTTACATTTTTAGATGGTTGAAAAAAATCAAAAGAATAATATTTTATGACAAGTGAAAACTATACACGAAATTCAGATTTCTGTGTCCATAAAGTTTTACCGGAACATCCCCGTGCTTGTTCATTTATATGTTGCCTAGGGTTGCTTTCACACTTCAGTGGCAGAGTTGAGCAATGGCAACCGAGACTGTATGTGGCCTGCAAAGCCCACGATATTGACGATCTGACCTTTACAGAAAAAGTTTGCCGACTTCTGCGATAAGAACATTGGCCAGAGAGGTGGGGTGGGGACTGCTGGGGTCAAATCCCCCTCGTAACTCCTCTGAGGAGACACTGTTTGATTAGACAGTCAAACCCATCAACTACAGAAACAGTAAAACTTAAGTCACACTTCTATTTGGTTTTGTGATAGTATATAAATTAGTATTAATTTTCTATCTTGATGAAAATGCTAAGAAAAACTATGCGCGCAATTGATTAAAAAAAAAATCTTCCCACTACCGTGCCCTGCTCCCACAAACAAGTTAGGCCCAGGATGCCTACAGACTGTGCCCCAGCGGACTTCGGTTGTTCTCTGAGCAGCCCTCAGTGATCATCAGCTATGTGCCACCACACATTCAAGGAAGGCAGAGGTAGGCCACGGAGAAGCCTGAAGGGAGGTAGAGATGATTCCATGCTGCTGTAGTCAACATGGCGATCACGGTGTGGCTCTTCCACCTTCCCATTCCAAGGCAGCCCGCCCACACACCTACTGGGGACCACTGCATGATGGGCTTCCTTCTTCTGACTGCACCTGGGGTCAGTACCTGCCCCAAGGGCAATGAATCCCTACCCTGAACGAGGGCTCATAATCTGGAGTGAAAGGATGGGCTGGACCCCATTCTCTCTCTTTCCTGGTCACTTGAACTAAATAACAGAGAAAGCTGTTGCCAGTTGGTAGCCAATGCAGAGGGTTAAATGCTATTGAAAGGCAGAGTGGGGGGATCGGGTCAGGCTGAGGCACATTCAGGTGGAGGGGGTGAGGGGCAGATGTGTGAGGAAGCCGAGGTGGTCACTACGTAGCAGGACTGAGGGAAGCAGCCACGCTAAGTCACGTTGACGATGAAACCTTAGAATGAGCACCCATCACACTTCCTGCTGTTACACCCCTTTCCGCTGCCGGGAGTCCAGACCCCCTTCCCGCTCTGTACCAGCCCCATCCTAGCACTCCTGAACAGTCATGATAGTCATGATAGTAAATACACACACAGCATCTACTATAGGTCAGGTCGCGTTCATACATATTAACTCATTAATCCAGACACAAATCCTATGAAACAAATAGGACCCCTACTTCTAGATGAAGAAACAAGCACAGAAAGGTTAGATAATCTGCCCAAGTTCACACAACTGGGAAGTGGCAGCTGTGGTCCCAGTCGACCTGGCTCGCGTCTGTGCAGACAACCACTGCACAGTACTGCTTCTCCTCCTAGATCTCCATGTAATCCCACCTGTTTCCATCCACTAAATGCCCCATCCCCTTGTTTGAGCTTGCTCATGTAGATCTTTGTTTCACGCAACCAACCGTGCCTAATTAGGATTGAAACTGGTATCAGGATTGATCTTTGTAAAGACCAGATCCTTCAAGAGAATTTTGGTGTGGTGTACAGCACAGTAGAAGGCTCTAGACATCTTCCCCCGCACCCCACATCCTGGAATGAAATGCAAATAGACTGCTGTCCGAAAGGGTGAAGGAGCTAATTTAACTGTGACCTATAGATTCTTGAGACTCCGACTCTAAACTCAAAAACAGTTAAGACTTCAGAAGTTTTTCTAGGTATTTCCTTTGGGCAATTAGAAGAGGATAAGGAATATAAGGGTAGTGGAATTAGCTGGTTACTTTAGATGACCCTAAGTAAAGCTGCAGTGAAAACAGTGGCACAAATTCTCATCCCAGGTGCCTTAGGTGGACAAGGGAAACTGATACCTTACAGCTGTGGTTCTAAAAGCTGAATGTATATTAGAATCACCTGGAGAGCTTGTTAAACCACAGATTGCCAGTTCCACACCCTACTCTTGAGTTTCTGATTGGGGCCCAAGAGTTTGTATTTCTAGTAAGTTCCCAGGTGATGCTGAATGCTGCTGGTCCAGAGACTACGCTTGAGAACCCTACAAGTTCTTGAGGGGCTTTGTGCCCTACAGCACAGAGCCCTCTCCTCTTGTCCGCTGAAAAGCACGATCACGCAATTAAATTATACCACAAAAGTGGCAACCATGCTGGGTTTCTATGGTCAAAGGTAACTCCCAGATTGGCAGGACCAGAAGCCTGGTGAGCCCAATGAATGGGGATTTCAGAGGAGTGGAGGATGCCAGTTAGGCTCGGACTAGGGAAGAAAGAGGCCCCAACACATCAGACACTAAGAAAAAGACAATGGTTAAGGGAGTATGAGGTGGCCAGGTTCAGGAAAGTGTGGCTGCCAACCACAGATAGCATCCCCAACATGATCCCCCGTTTACTAATTCAACAAGTATTTCCTAAGGTGCTATGCTAGGTACTGTGGGTTCAACAGAGAACAAAACGTTACAAGGTTCCTGACCTTCTGGGGCTTGTATTTTAACTGTGGCTGCTAATAAAGACAAGAGCACCTGTAACCCAGACTTAACAGGTTGAGATTTCTGGATTTAGTTTATGAGCTAGTTCTTCTGTCTGAGAACAAAAGCTGGGAGCCCTCCTTTAAGGTCCTGTAAGTCTCTCTGAGGTCGTTTATAAGCCTGAATACAAAAGGTGCCAGCACTACCTAGAAATTGACCACTGAGGAACTACAACCCTCCCAAAGTCTGAATTTCAAGTGCTCAAACATGCAGACCCAGAAACCCCGTTGGCACTCAAGGATTCTCTGTTCTATTGTCTTATGCCCAGCAAACAGCTGATCCCAGAGCAGTTGCAAGGGCCTAGCAGGCTCCATGTAGGACAGGATTGACACCAGAACCCAATGTCTGTGAGGCTGGACTGTCCACGGCTGTGTGTTACAGGCCCAGATCCTCAATCCTCTACCATGTATCAGTTGTGGAAACCAACCAAAGCTCTCCAGGCCGCAATTCCTCATCATAAAATCATAAACATAAACTACAATCCTTGCCCCATAGGGTGATTATGAGAATCAACCAAAACTAAGGCATGTGAAGTGCTTAGCACAAAGCCTGGCCATAACAGTCATCCAGCAGTAGGAGCTATGATGGCTTTTCCCTCTAAGTGGTTGTTGGGCTTTTTAAATCTCCCTTGCATATCACATGTGTGTATGGGGGTAAAATTCACCATCTAGTCCGTAGACTGCAAAGTGGCTAGACAGGATCATAACAGAAACTAAAGAAGAAATAAACATTGCAGGAAGGCTGTGGATTTTGAGGTCAATAGGGGTCACTGCTGAGTGGCCCTGGGACATCACTTCTGCATGCAGTAGCTAGAAGTGTCTTGGGTTACTGTCTGCTGGAGAGCATGTGAGTGTTTTGTGGTTGTCTGCATGACAGTTAAATTATGTCAGGCTTTGGAATTATGTGAGTGTGGAGGAAGCAGGTGTGTCCCTCTACAAGTGGTAGAATGAACTAGAAGAGTCAGTCCTGTTGGCCAACACAGTAGGAAACATGCCACCCTCAGTAACTATAGAGGGGGTGACCACCACGTTTAAACCACAAGCAACCCCAGGACCCAACTATGGTGGCCAAACAATCTGGAACAATCAGCCTTCAAAACTGAAAAGTGTACACACTTTTCTACCATATGCCAAGGGTAACAGGAGTTCAGAAACAAGAGGAAGTTAACTTGTACATCATTTGAAACATTCACTTTTTATGTTAACCCAAGCACATAGATATGTTATGGAATAGAATGAAAAAAAAAATCACCTTAAGTTTTAAAACACACTTCAAGGGGCACCCTCCAGCCTCAGCCCCATAGCCTAGGGGAGGTTGGTTACTGCCTCTAATTAGGGGACTTTGAAGGGAAAGTCTGAAGCACCAAAGTGGTGGAAAGAATACAGAAGTAGATATTGTGAGACCTGGGTTTACGCAGGAGGCTCTGACGCTTCCTGTGCTCTCTTGAGCAAGTTGCTTAAGTGATCAGCTTCCTCATCAGGTAAATGAGAATGTTCCTCAGAGAATCAACCTTAGACTTGATGAGGGCCTCAAAAGAAGTAATGTATGAGGAAGTGCCGGATTATTAGAGAGTGTCTACAGAATTCGGCTGCCTGGGCACGCTCACAGGCTGAAGCTCTCCCGCGATAGTTGTGAAAGGAGATTCAAAGTTGGAGGCAAGACAGAAAAAGTCACGGCCCAACGTGTGAACGGCTGAGGACACACTCATTGCACAAGCATCTTGTAAATTAATCTTTAGCGGGAGAAGCTGAGGGCCAGCAAATCAGCCGACAAGAGATAAGGAGAGAACCAAGAAATGAGAAAACACAACCCAGTCACTCCTGTCACTTTCCTACCCATGGTTGACTGAAGATGGAAAATAAGAGCGAGTCATCCAGGGGTAGCGGGAGGAGGGAAGCAAATCTAGCCCCTGGTGCTTTGCTGCCTGTGGATTACCGTTAAAATGACTGTGTCTGCTCTGGAGGAATCACTGTTAGAATCTACTGAGGCTCCCTCTGGAGTGTTTCAAGTTTTGTCTATCTTAGGCACCTGTAATTCAGCATGCCTTTTCCAAAACACACTGAAAACCTGAAAATAAAACACAGAACAAATGCAACCCAATGACATCATTGTTCTGAGTGACAACCGGGGGGCACACTGATCCCATAACCCCATTAAACGGGGCTGCCACCTGCTACTGTCCTTTCAATGGCAGAATCAGTGGCACCCAGCACAGAGCACAAATATTTGTGGAAGTCTCTTACCTGCCTATTTAATAGATTAGAAAATTGTCAGCGTTTTCATCAAAACGACCGCCTTTTTTTTTTTCATTCAAAACCTCTCCTGAAATTCAATCCCACTAAGGCTTTTTAATTCATAAGAGCAGCAAGGAATTTACTTAAAGAATCATTGCAAAACTCCAAGCTCCTACCTGTGCAGCTGTGACCAGCTATTGTTTGAACCGGAGTATATTATTTAACTCGGATGACAAGCTCAGGGGGTAGAGACCCTGTCTTTCAGAATCCGCAGCTCTGAGCACACTGGGAGCTCTCCATAAACAGCAGCAGCAAGGCGTGCCGTGGAGGGACCTACCTTAATTATTTCTTTTTCCAATTCCAGATTTTTGGCCGCAAGTGTTTATCCCTTGCTTGATTTCCAAGGGGCAGCTACCTCCCAGAAGCTCCCCGCGAAGATGGATCAACAGCTCTCTGACTTTCCCTTCCCCTCGTCCCAGTGCAAGCAGGAACACCTGATCAAGCCAAAATGTGGCTTCTGAGTGAGTGCATTCAGGGTGCCTGCTGGGTTTGGAAGGGAACTAAGTCCTCCAGGCCCCAGTGGGTAGAGAAAGGCGGTAAAGAGAAATGTTTTGGCTCCACACATCTACACAGCTGTCAGATGGCAAAGCTTGGACTTCCACTGTTATCACCTGCTGCGGGCCTCCGAGCTGTCTTGTCATTAACCCCGGAGACCAAGTGTGCCTAAAGCTGGACACCAAGTAATATGTAGGGGTTACTTTCAAGTCTTTCAACGGAGAGGTCGAAGGTGATGATTTTTGCCAAACTTGAACTGTTACATAATAAGGCTCTCACAAAGACAGATATTAAATGTTAAATGACACTTGTATAGCAAGACGGAGTCATTTAGGGAGCATTATGTGTTATGTATGCTTTAAAATAATTATAGCAGTAACTAAATGAAGGCATTATGCGTGTGCCCCAGTACACAGGTAGTGGGCAAGGAGGAAGAAGCAAATGACCATTCTAAGGGGTCTTGCAAGAGACCTGTTTTTTCCTTCTGGGTAATAGGGCTAATATTTGGTAAGATGTGCTCTGCGTGGCTGGGGATGGGAGTGTCTTTCCATACACTTATTAATATACCTTACAGCCAACGTCCCCTCTATGCTTACACAACAAATGTACCAACACAAGACGTTTTTCCAAGTAGAGACTTCTCGCCTTCCTCTCTGACGCATTTCATATCAAAACAATGGCAACACCTGTAGCCGTTCATTTCTGCTCTCTGATTTCCGTCCAGTTATAAAGGAGGCGCTCAGCAGGCTCCCCTCTCAGGAGCCATATGCGGACTTGACGTGCCAGCAGCCTTGGAAGGAAGACGGCCACGGAGAACTGCACAATGGCTCCATAATCCCCATCAACTGAATCCTCTTGAACCGCCGCTTTATTTTCCAGTCAAAGAAATGCCAATCTCAAGAGTCAAGCTGTGGCTGCCCTGGGAACCCAGGGGAAACCTCTGCCGTTTGCCTGGGAGGGTGGTGCCTCTGAGCCGCGCGATCTAGTCAGGCAATCTGGAGCCCAGAAACTGCCTAAAGTACCCTAACACTTTCTCTTGCTCTCCCCTCTAGGGCGAGGCTTTTTACCCACAAAGCCACCTCCAGCCTGCTCAGCTTCTCCCCCCAGCTGGAGATCACAGCTCACGCTCAGCGGAGCCACAGCCCCGCCCCCTTGCACGGGGTCACGCTGAGGGTTCTGTTCCCGCAAGCCTGAGCCTCTGTTCCAGGCTAGCGCTGACCCATGTCGAACAGGCTACCAACTCCTCAGACCACATCACACGTGTTACGGGGCTGGTGGGGGGAAGATGGGGGGCACAAAGACTGGGGTGTGGCAAGTCCTTTAGGTTCTGGGGCTTCTCTGCCTAGGGCACTGTGTTTGGTAACGCCGTTGAGGGCAAGGCTCAAAGCCACACGCCCGCTAAGACCACACACCTGGGGAAGAGATTAGGGAAGGGCGGGGGAGCGGCGCGGCGAGGCTCAGACCCAAACAAGCGCCCATGTTTGGACAGAGAAGGATGGCAATGGGATGCAGCCACCAGAGTTTTGAGCCTAACTCCTACCCTCGCCACCTCCCTTCTTACACTCCCTCGGGGACCTCTGGCCGTGCTTTAGAGTAGCCCGAGGTCTCGGAGACCGTAAGACAACGGCCGTCGGGCGGCCGCCGCCGGGCTGTGTAAATCCGGGACCTGGTAAAGGTCAACCCTCTCCCTCCGGCTCTGCCTCGCCGGCGGCTCCGCAGCAGGAGCGCTCCCCGCAGCGTCACGGGGTTAGGACTTACGCAGTGGTACTCAGCCTCGAAGTCCCAGCTGCAGGTCCTGGTGCGCGCCTGTATCTCCCTCATCCTGAAGAGGCAGAGTGCCGTGGTGGCGGGGGAGCGCCTCTCCTGGTCCCCTCCGGTGGCCGCGCTGAACACGCCCGCCCAAACGTCCAGGGCCTCCACCAGGCTGGAGGAGAGCAGCAGGCGGCGGCCGTCGGGGTGGCCGTGGCCGCAGTCGAGGGCTGCCTGGCCCTGGAACAGGACCTCGGAGCTCTTCGCGATGCGCGCCATACTGGGCCAGCCGGTGGCGGCGCCGCTCGTGTAGTTGTAGGGGTAGTAGGGGAAGTAGACGCTGCCGTTCCAGAGAAAGGCGTCCACGAAGTGCAGGCTACCCCCGCCCTCGCGTAGCTTGAGGCGTCCCGTCTCCTTCGTGGCCAGGCTGCGCCCCTCCGTGTCCTTGAGCGCGATGGCCGTTTCGCGGTCGGACGCCGCAGGGTTGCAGCGGCTTGCCGTCTCGGGCTCGGGCAGCACGTAGGTGGCGGCCACCGCCAGGTACCAGCTGTTCGTGTCGCCCGCGAGGTACACCACGCCGGCCGTCGAGCCCTGCGGGTGACACGACACCACCTCGGTGCCGTTGCGCAGGGAGCTGCGGCTCAGATTACCCAGCGGTCGCACCTCGCAGGCGCCCCGGTCGAAGGTCCAGCCGGTGAGCAGCAGCCCCCCGAGGCCGGCCGCCCCCTCGCGGTAGGGCAGCAGCAGCTTGCTGAAGCTGCTCCCCGGCCGGGGCCGCGCGGGGGGCGTCAGCGAGACGGGCTCCGTGCAGTTGCCCGCTTGGTCCCGGTATAGGCGCGAGAGCCTGTGCTCCAGGCTGTAGTCCAGCTGGTCCAGGCAGCTGCCGCTCGCCACGAACACGCCGTCCTCCCGGCTCACGGCGATGGCTCCGATGGCTTGCTCCGACCGCCACACGGGCTCGTCCGCGCCCCGGCCGGGCGCCGCGAATGCCAGCAGATAGGCAAGCAAGGGCAGAGGCGCGGCGGGGCGCTGGGGGCGCGGCGGTGCCTTCCTCCGGGAGACCTCCATGGGGTTGGGGGGGCCGCCCCCGGGCAGGGCGCGCGGCGGCGACGGCGGCTCAGGCGCGCGGCGACTGAGACGCGGGCGGCGGCGGCTCCTGCGCGCGCTCGGGCTCCTGCGGCCGCCCCATCCCAGCAGCTCGCCCGGGAAGGAGAGCGGGGAGGGCGGCGCGCGGCGGGCTCGTTCCGGCAGCCTGTGCAGCAGTGGCGGCGGCGGCGGCGGCGGCGGCAAGCCCTGCGCGCTCCGGTGCCGCTTCCTCCTCGCCCTCCTTCTCCGGAGAGTTCCTCTCTGTGCAGCGCTGGCGCTCGAGGGGAGGCGCGGAGGGGAAGGGAGGGGACGGGCGGAGGGGAGCGAGGAAAGCGGGGAGGGCTGGAGAGGTTCGGTGCGCTTGTGCGTTTCACTTTCCCATTGTGAAAGTGGGATGCAACTAGCCCCCTTCCTCATCCTCTTCCTCCTCCGCCCTCCGCCCTCCGCCTCTTAGCCGCCCGCCCTCCCTCCCTCCCTCCACGCCCATCTCCCTCCCCTCTTGATTCGGTGAGATAGGGAGGAGGGAGGTCTCGTAATTTGGGTTACTGTGTAGGTGGCCTCTTTCATCTATTCATAACAAAGCTGAGCCGCCTGCCGCTGCCGCCGCGGCCGCCACCATCGCCCTTTGGCTCGCCCGGGGCTCCCGGGGCGCGCTAACAGTGCACCGAGCTGGCTCCTGCGCCTGTCCGCCTGCGGGGCTGTTCCAACGTTCGGGTTTTGTTTACGAGAGCAGCGAGGCGGGGGGCGGGGGGATACGCAAGGCTCGGGGAACTGGGACCCAGGACCCCGAAGGGTTGCAGCTGAGGCCCGGATCTCGGGCCACTGGGAGGCTGCGAGGGCGGCTGACAGGTGTGGAGCGGCGGGAGGGAGGCCCTGGGGAGGAGCGCGGGAGACGGTGGCGAGCCGGAGGCTCAAGGGGCCAAGGCGCCCCTGTGACAGGGGATGGGTTTCCCCGGGTCAGAGGAATGGGGTGGAGGAAAGGCAGGCGCCAAGATTCTGGTCTGGACAATCCCTGGGGCCAGAGCTCCCATATTTGAAAAGGTTCTCCAATCTCCCTTGGCAACGGAGTCCCAGGCTTTCAAGCCTAGCACTTTGGAAGTTCTACTCATCATCTAACCTGAATGATCATGGCTAATATTCATTGAGCACTTACTGCTTGCCGGGCCCTGCTCTAAATTCACTACGTGGATTAAGACTCGTTTAATACCCGTAACAACCCTATTAATTAGTGACTGTTATTATTACCTCCATTTAATAGAGAGGAGAATGATCACGGAAAGGTTACAGAACTTACCGGGGTCCTACTGATGGCAAACAACGGAACTGAGATTCGAATTCCATCTAGCTCCAGGAGGGCTTACACCACCCCCTCTAGCCACAGTTCCACCTGTGATCTTAACAGTACTACCTGGAGATCATTCTTAGCAGGTGAGACAGAAAAGTTCCCCAAGTTAAATAGTCCAACCTACCTCGCCAGCCCAGCCTTCTAATCTCAGAGCCAAGTACCCTTATTTCCCTAGAGGCTCTCCCTCTGTCTCCTCCTTTCCCACCTCTTTCCTTTGGACACTCTGAGGTCTCACCAACTCACCCAGGGGGCAAGTGCCAGCTGGGTTGCCCCCCAAACCACCAAGAATTTCTGCAGCACAGTGAATATCTGAATCATTGCACACCTGGGGGTAGGTTCATGATTTCTCAGAAGGGGGCCCCAGAGGATGCACAATACCTCCCAGCGTCCTGAGGCAGCTGATGGCACCACCAGCACCCTTACCATCTAGCGGGTGATCCAGGGGGTGCAGCAGGGGGACCCCGAGGACCCTATGCACCCCTGAGAAAGGATCTCTGTCCCATCTCAGGCTATTTCCAGGCCAGAGCCCCTAGGGAGGTTAATTGGTGGCAACCCCTTTCTTCCTTCCCCTCCCAGTTTCCCAGCTCTAGGTAGAATCTGTTTGGGGGTGGGGCGGGGTGCGTGGGCTTCCTCCACATGCTCCTGAAGGAGCAGCTGTTGCAGGTTTGAAACTTCTACAGCAGGGCTCCAAGTTCTCCCCAGTGCTGAGGGATAGGGCAGGAGGAGGAGGTCTGGAAGGCTTGAGGAAAGGAGGGTGAGGTGAAGCAAGGAGCAGAAGAGGAACTGGGGCTTCGGCCCTAGACGTGCAGTTAAAGACTCACATCATTCCAGCAGTAGCGCTCATATTCTGAATTCAGAGTGGTCATCTTTCCATTCATCATTTCCTTGTTTGAAGTTGGATAACATTATGTTTGCCTGCCGGGAGGCAGCAAATGCTTTCCCACGAGTGTCAGGTGGCTCCTTCTGCTACAGTGAGAGTGGGTGGGGTACCCGTGAGGAGAGAGGAAGGGGAAGGCCTAGAGCTACCAGGTGGATGTGAATCAGGAGATCTTAGGCAAGGCTAATCAGATGCTCTCTGCTCCAGAATAATCAGGCCTTACTCACCCCATTCCCTACCCACCTGAAATGTTTTAAGAATTTCTGCACTGCCGGAAATCTCAGAAGCATCTGCAGAAGCTCATAGAACCCTTCACAGCATAGTAGGGGATGTACGTGCCAGTATTTTGACAATGTTCCCCGTGAATGATGAAGAAACACAATGAGCTTCACTGCTGTCATGAGCCGGCTGTGGCAGTGTTGTTATGTGCTGAGAAGCAACAGTTCAATTCCATTCTGGAGATAGTTTGACTTCACTGGTAACCAAGTCATTTCTCTAAGTCCCGTAGAGTTGGTACAATCAGGAGCCGACCATCTTGGGAGCTATTTGGATTAAACATACTCTGTGGTGCGGCATTTTGATCACTACTCAATTCATTCCTGCCTCGTTTTGAAAAAGAAACAACATCTCAAAAAATACTACCAGCAAGAAGCATAAGTGGCTTTGATGGCTACAGCTTCCTGCCATTCTACTGGGCATAAGCCCCGCTCCTGAGAGCAGGCTTCTTTTCTCTCCCATTTAATTGTATGCAGGCTCCTATGGTGAAAGAAATCAGAATCTGTGCCTACTTTTTGGCAAGAAAAATATAGAAGACTAGGAAGCATATTATTGTGTTCTTTGCTGATTCTACCCTGTTTTGTACAATCATGTTTGCCCCATTCCAATTTTCCTGTGTACTAAAGCTCCACCTTCAGGACACAAGTTCACATTTGAAAACGGTGGGAAACATGAACAACCAAAATAAATATTTAGGCATGTGGATTCCGTATGTTTTTGATCCCTTTCTCTTGGACACCGCTGTCTGGCCAAGGGTGCAAATCCCATCGGTGACAACACTCCCCTCTCCAGCTGATGGAGCCCATCCTGTTGGGTGTCACGTATCGTACATTCAGAACTCCTTGTAACACAACTGGCTGAAACCCAAAAAAAGGAAGATGGTGCAGATTTATCCTCCAGACAGAGGCCTGCTACCACGGAAACAGGCAGTTCAGACTGATTCGGAGCAGTTTTTATTTGTAGCGTTCACTAGATGGGAAAGTCTTCATGATGAGAAAATATCAACCCCCTTAGGCACCAAAGGCAATCCGGGTTAACCAAACCATCCACATCCAGACTCATTTCTGCCGGACAGGACTTTATAGATTCCGTGGTTTCCTGCTGAGGCTCAGGACATTAAGAACCGGTCGGCAGGCAGTTGGTCACAGTCGTAAAATGGCTATCATTGGTGCTTCAGTTTACTTTCTGACGTAAAAAATTCTGACAGTGGTCTGTAGGGATGACTGGGCCAGCAGAGATGAAAAGTCACCAAGAATATTAGTTCTGGCAGCCAATGAATTCTCTTTATACCTTATTTA
The DNA here is from genome assembly GCF_003676395.1 of Aethalodelphis obliquidens. Classification (NCBI taxonomy): domain Eukaryota; kingdom Metazoa; phylum Chordata; class Mammalia; order Artiodactyla; family Delphinidae; genus Aethalodelphis; species Aethalodelphis obliquidens. The sequence goes on along the minus strand of NW_020837952.1, from coordinate 38,611,044 downwards.
TGTAGCTACAACCCCCTGGGAGGCATCTGGGAAACACCACCCAGTGGGTTGAATAGTTCCAGTGTTGTCCGTCTAGGACTTAAGACAGGCCACTCCCTTCTCCACAGCTTTGCTAAGTCTATGTGGTCTTCCACATCGAGGACTTTATCAGAGCCTCTAGCCCCCTTTGTGACTGACAGGAAAAAGAAATGAGCCAGGCTCCTTTCTAGTCTGCTGATGAGTAGATGGCTGAAAGCAGATAAGATGAAGAGCCATTTAATAAGTTTGAATTGATGCTGAGAGACGAGGTGAATACACTTCAATCGACATGGAAAGTCAGTCAAAGGCACAGTTAAGATGTGGCTGAAGGAACACGGTGCCTCGTCTTCCCTGCCCACCCAACATGGCCCCAGACAATTGCTGATCACCCTTAACCTCAGTGATGGTGCCCGTGCCTTTGGTTAAAGAGATGAAGGCTCAGTGGTGTTCCTTCAGTAGGTGGAATTTGGGTTCACTCCCAACATTACAGTTGCCCTTTGGACATCATGTTGTCCTCATGGTCATTCACCAACAGACATACAATTGTGCAAAGTAACAATTCTTTACTCAAGATCCAATGACTCCCTTTAAGCTAAAAAAGGGCCTTCACTCAGCTTTAGGGATAGATGAACTATTGCCTATGGAAAGGATGTAAAAGGCCAGATGTTTTTAAGAGACAGTGGTGTCCAGGACATCACCCTGCCACCCTAGTACCCCCCTTCTCATGTAATATACTCAGTGTCATGAAGTTTCTCTTGATCCCTTTCTCCAAAACATTCACCAAAACCATCAGTGGTTAAGAGTCTGAGACCATTAACAGCTGAAAGCAAAATACGCTAGATCATCAGCCATCACCGTGTTTTCTCCAGACCGACTGGAGTTCACCTGCATGGAGCGCACAAAGTCATCTGTAAATTATTACCCCGGATTTGGGGGACCTCTGTAACTTGCTGAGCAGTCTCTTGGTCACCAGCTTGTCTCTGATTTTCACAAGGTTCAGGTCTATCCCTGCTCATGTTTTTCTTGCTGCTCTTTTGAAATACGGAGCCAAAAGGGCATCATGGACTAGACACGAAACGCCGATCCCTCTTTAATACAGTGTCTTTTCCCATGTCTCTGTTCTGCCATCACAGCTCTGAGGCTCCCCGTCAGCGTAATTCTAGGCCCTGAATCCTTTGATAACTGGCAGCTTGGCATAAACCCATTCAAAGAGAAGAGCTGCCAGAAACCAGGCTCTCATATTAAAAAGAACTTGAATTCTTGAAACAAATAGCAGAAGATAAGATAAACACGTGGATAACATCACAGTCACCCATATTTCTTTGAGATTCTGACAGGGAGATGCTTGAGCTGACAATAAAGTAGCCGGACTTGGCTGTGAGTGGTCTGCTGCTGGCCACCAAGCGGGCGCCCCCTTCTCATTTTTATGGCCTTGCTGCTCCCTAGAAAATATTTCCACCAATGTGGACAAGAAGCAACTGGCATCAGCTCTGGGCCTGGGTTGTTGCTGTTGGGAAGCTCAGCATGTGGTGCCCGTGATGAGGGCGACCCCACTTGTCATGTGCCGTGGGGAAGGCGCTGGGAGTATGGACATCCAAACAGCATCATGCACAGATCCCAAGCGCAAACCCAGTGGAAGGCTGAGCATTTACCTCGCCCTCTGCCCCTTCTCTAATCCTCCCTATTTGTTTGTTCTTCCCCATTTGTGCTGGATATTCTCCATTTACCTCTACAGACCCCACTCTTCTCCATCCTGCTCTATACCCACAAGTTTGACATTTCTGGACATCTCCCTCGCTTTCTGGCTGCCGGTTGGGTTCAGCCAATGCGAGGCCCCAGCAGGAAATGCAGGGGTGGGTGGCTAGGGTAACATCCAGATATTTATTCTCCCAGTGATCTGTCCATTGGCCTTGGCTGTGTCCCTCTCAAAGGCCACAGATCCTCTGGGCAGCCCTATCCTACAGCCACAGCTACAGTCCCAGCCTTCTCTGGGTTATCACCATCCCTCACCCTACTCCTCAGGCCTGTGGGAACCAACACCTCCCCTGTTGCCAGCCCTTGGAGGTTTCTCTTCATCCCATCCATACCTCTGCCACCATCCCTTCATTAACGAACCCATTTGCCTGTGTCACCTGTTTTCTGCCAGGACCTTAACCGATGCACCAACCTCCCTCCAAGCGTGGATGGAGAAGTGACCTAGAAGGCTATTTAGATCTGTGCTTTCTGTCTGTCCACTGATAGAATGCATGAAACACTGCTAGGCACAATAGAACTCCTGGTCTTTCTTTCCAAGTGTTGGCTCCCCCAAATCTGGATTTGGAAAAACTCCATTTTTCTTCCTTTTGCACAGGCTGTCCTATGCTAGTTCAACCTGGTAATACAAACAAATGGCAACCTGACTGAGTGGGATTATATATTTTTTCCAGCTAAATCATAAAACTAAAAGCTTTACCTTAAAAGTAAACCGAGAACTCCTGGGGGCTAAGGGTTCAAGAGGTGGTGGGGGGCAGCGGTGGTTCTGATCTCTAAAACACTGCTGAACACTTGAAGTCTATTTTCAAATAAGACACGAAACTGAACATACTGCTTTTTCCTTTTTAGACATTTCTCCTTAAGTCTGAACTTCAGCAGTCCCTTCCATACAGTCTAGAAATTCCATTTTTATTCATGATTCCCAAAACAGGATTATTAAGAGACTGCCATCCTTCCTCATCTCCAGACCTCACCCCACCCCACCCCCACTAATATTTAAAGATAAATCAGATATTCTTGGTTCCTTCATGGCTCAAGGACAGGTGACCCACACAGTGTTCTATGGAGTAGAAATAGAAACCATCTTGAGTTTTAAGGCCGGTACTTTTTTTTTTTTTTTGCGTTACGCGGGCCTCTCACTGTTGTGGCCTCTCCCATTGCGGAGCACAGGCTCCGGACGCGCAGGCCCAGCGGCCATGGCTCACGGGCCCAGCCGCTCCGTGGCATGTGGGATCCTCCCAGACCGGGGCACGAACCCGTGTCCCCTGCATCGGCAGGCGGACTCTCAACCACTGCGCCACCAGGGAAGCCCAGGCCGGTGCTTTTTTAGAGGGTACTTTATTTTTACCCTGCTATGACTTCTGTGCTTTAATCGTCTGAACCAGCCAATCTGAAACCAGACTCCCCTCCTTTATTGGACATTCTTAATGGTGATTAAATATTTACACTGTCAGAGGCCTTTTCTTTCCCCACCACAAAAGCTGCAATTTGGAACATTCAGCTTTAATTGTGAGGAGAGGCACACTTACATTCATTGTCAAAATAGTCAAAGATGCTTTTCTCAGTCTCTTTGATTGGGGGTTGGGGGTTGGGTATTGGCGATAGGATAGGTACGTGATCCCAGCAAATTGGATTTCTTGCTTACTGAGAACTGGAGACGGAGCTGTTCTGAGGCCACTTAGCAGAAGTGGGCTGAATCAAGGCCCCCTTGTGGATGCAGGACCACTGGAAGCCCACCCACTGGAACCCAGAACTCATGGACCTGAGTTCTCGCATGCCCAACCGTGGAGTAGGTGAGGTTTGCAATCCCAGCTCTCAGAATCACTTTATGTGCCCACCTCTTCCTTCCTTGGTGGTATTACCTCTAGCCACCCCAGCCCCTTGGGAAGCCCAGTACAATGACTCAGTGCTTGGGCTGCAGAGTGGGCCACCGCAAAGGGTGAGACCTGTACAAGGGCTTCCGGCCCAGGGGACAAGAGGAACTGAAATCTGGCCTGCCTTCTGCTCATCAAGCCCTGGACCCTGGCGTGGGGTTGGGTGTGCCCCGAGGAAGAGATGCCTTTTCTCTGTACAAAGGCTTTATAAGGCTAGTGGTAGCCTTAGTCAGGCCTAGGTTCCAGACCCAGGGACCCTACCACCCCAAAACCATGTAGCCTTGGGCTCTCTGAGCCTCAGCACCCTCACTGTAGCCTGGAAATCGTAGCATCTAACTTCATGGGGTTTTCAAGCATATTAAATGACAACATCATCATCATCATTATTATTACCATTACTAGATACCAGGGCTCTAATGCTATGTTAACCCAGTATTAGTCTGCTAGGGCTGCCATAACAAAGTACCACTGACTGGGTGGCTTAAACAACGGAAATCTATTTATTTCCTCACAGTTTCTGGAGCCTACAAGTCTGAGATCGAGGTGTGGCAGTTGGTTTCTTCTGAGGCCTCTCTCCTTGGCTTGTAGATGGCCATCTCCTCCCTGTGTCTTCACGTAGTCTTCTCTCTGTACCTAACAATGTCCAGATTTCCTTGTCTTGTAAGGATGCCAGTCATACTGGATTAGGGTCTGCCCTGATGCCTTCATTTTACTTCTTTAAAGACCCCATATCCAAATACAGTCACATTTTGAGATACTGGGGGTTAAGACTTCAACAGATGAATTTGGGGGTGGTTTGGGTGGGAGGAACACAACTCAGCCCATAACACTCATTTCAAGTCTCATCCTTAGGAAAGAATTTTAACAGCATTTCTTGGGCATATACCCAGTACTGAGCACATTTACTTAGGTTTGACAAGTACTTAAGACTTATGCTCATCCCCTGGCTCTTACCATCATTATTGTCAAAAACAACTAGTATTTACTAAGGAACTTCCCTATATAGGGCTTTTTTGCTAAGAGCTAGGGATATATTTGGTACTATCTTCCATTTTTAGCAATGAGATATTCTTTAAACAAGCCAGGCCCTTACATGCCTCTATGCCCTTGCAAATGCTGTACTTTTCATCTAAAACATCCTTTCCCTCTTCTCCACCTTGCAAACTCCTATTCATCCTTCAAGACCCAGTTTAAAAGCCACTTTCTCCTGGAAGTCATTCTTGAAAGTGTACTAGAAGCTCTGTACTAGACTATGAGCTTTTTTGTTGTTTTGGTTTTTTAAATGAAATTAAAATAGAAATCAAGTTCTAATTCATCTTTGTGCCCCCAGGAACTAGCACAGGGCCTGGTGTATAGTAAACGTTTGTTCATTTATTCCAAAATGGTAACGAGTATCTCTTCCTTGCCAGGCTCCCTTCTACCAGTGTACTTAAATCTGCCTGTTGCATTTGTTTAACCGAACTGATTTCTCCACTTGGTTGTGAATTCCCTCCCCCAAACTTGAATAGCATTTTGCCAGTCTATGAAAATATTTAAATCTTGCAGTTTACATTCTACACTATACATAGTTGTGTATATAGTTCTTCTATTCAACTGTAGATTTCTTGAGGTCAGGGATGGTGTCTTATTCAGTTTATTGCCATAATTCCCTTTATGCCTCAAACTTTTCCTTCATTTACTTGCTCATACCTTTAACAAATACTTCCTGAGAACCTACCATGTGCTAAGCACGTGTTCATGGCTGTGGCTGTGGCAGTGAGCCAGACCGATGGTTCCCTCCCTGTGGAGCTTCCTGGGCCTTGCACAGTGGTCAACACATATCGGTTGAATTGCATTCTACACACTGTAAACTCTAGGGTCAGGGAGTCATTCTTTGGGGAACTCACAGCCCCAGATACAACGACTTAATCTAGCTTATGTACAATACATATTTACCAGTTTGTGAATTTATTATCTCTGTAGAGGCAGAGAACAGAAAAGGAAAAAAGCAATATCCAGCCACACACACACAAAAATATTATTGACACTATGGGGGAGCAACCACTGAATTCAAGTCCAAGCGTTGTATTTGGATTATTTGTTAATTTATAGCATCTTTCAAACTTTGTTTGAAAATGGCTCTGTGTTAAAAAGGGAAGAGTCTTATACTGTACTTATGTTAGACATGCTTAGAAGAAGTATAATAATTATCAACGGAGTGCCAATAATACTTTAAGAACTCCATTGAACCTTAAGGTCACACTAGTGCCTAACAGGTATTTAAAATTAAGCTCTTTAAAATCGAAAGGGCACAGATTCAGCATTCTCTATTTTTTAATAAGCAAAGATTCTAACAAATAAAGACCCTCCTTTTCAGGATAGAAACTTCTGTTTATAATACAAATTTTCATCTAAAGTTGTTAGTGGATGCCGCCTAAATCCAGTGAGAATTTAAATAGTTGCCACCCTTTAACATACCTTGAATGATATTCTCTAATTTGTTTGAAAAATATGACAATATGCCAGATCTCTGAGCCCTTACAGCATGGAGGTCACACCCACCAACAGACAAGTAAGTTTTCAAGGGTACATCATTCCATTATGCTTAGAAAAAGCCAAGTTTTGATACACCCTAGGCTTCCCCCTAGTGGTTATAAAAGGTACTTGATAAGAAAATAACATCCATATTCACTACCTGAGGGGAGGTGGTGGGTGCTGTGGATTACAAGCTTTCTTACATCCCTTCCTAGCATCTGTTCCCCGAAGTTGGAAGTATGTCACCAATTAATAAAGATTTGACTAGCACGCCTCTTTCTGTCTAGTGTCCATAGTAATTAAGGTGTCTGCCTGCAGGCTTGCAAATGCAGCATGAAATTACAGTCAGCCTTAGAACAGAGCAATAAACTGAACATGCTTTACGATACCACCACCTGATTTCCATTAGACAATCAAATTCTCAACTGTAACTATTTTGGTCCAAATTGATATGGTGCCTTCAACCGAATCATGAAAAAGATTGGCTCTTTTCAGAGAATCTATTAATAACTATGTCGGTGGTGGTCAGCTACTTAAAAAAAAAAAAAGCGCTTTTGTATATTGTCCAAATCAGATTTTCTGGGTGTCAGTCTTTGTTATGTCTTTTGAAAAATACCCACTACTTGCCATGTAGAACGTTTATGAATTCATTCCATACACACTTGTTGATTATAGGCATAACACTAGATATCAGAGGGGGGAAGGAGGAAAGAGATATGAATAAGACACATTTCTCAGCCTCTGAAAAGCCCATCATCTACTCTGACATGTCAATTTTCTGTCTCCTTCACTGGTCCCCTTCTTCTACCTACCTCTTTAAGTGTTGATGTGTGGGCAACCATGGTAACTATATTTATCTGCCCTGAAAGCTTTACTGTCACTGTTCTTCTGGTAATAGAACCCGTCCCTGTACCCCCAGCCAGATGAGGGCACATGACCTAGGTCTGGCAAATGCTAGTGCCCCACAGCTGGTCTAAGGATAGGTCATGTGACCCAAGCAAAGCCAATCAGAGTTCTTTCCAGGGACTATTATATGAACAGTGGGAGAGAAAAAGGTCTTTTACTGGGACAGCTTAATCTGGGGCTACCAGTGACTTTGTTCTCCACCTAGTAGAAAAGTCCAGTCTGAAATAGGAGGCAACGAGGCAAACATTCAAGGAGAAGCAGAGATGAGACAGACAGACACAGACACACACACACATACACAGGTTGATTGAGGCCCACCGGGCTGAGTCCTCAGTCTTGGTCCTTTGACTTGAGCTGGTTTGGGTTGAGCTTCTCTCCCTTGCTCTGTCTCTGGTCCTCTCTTATGCCGGCTCTGTCCTCCCTCTTAATATCACCAATTGCAATGGGCTTCCACCATCACTTACCTGCTGAAGACTCTAAATCCCTACACCAGCGTGATCTCTCGAGCATTAGATCTGTATGTCTAAATGCCTAGTGGCCACCTTCCTTGAACGTTACACATGCATCTCAAACCAGCTTTCTTCTACTTTCCCCCACAAATTCCTAGTTTTAATGGATGACACCACTGTCCAGTCAGGTTCTCAATCCAAAAACTGGAAGTCATCCTGGATACGTCCCTCAATGTATCTAATCAGCTTGTAAGCCCCAGTCTGTTGATTTTTTATCTCCTTACAATTTCTCATATCCCAGATCCCTTCTGTTCTCTCATTCCTGCTCCTTAGTGCAGCCCCTCATCGCTTCACATCTGGGCCTTTGTAGGTGAGACTGGTATTCCTGCTCTCAGGCTCCTTGTCTACCCCCTCCTGTCCAGCTTTCGCATTGCTTTCTCATTCTCTTCCAAGATGGAGAGTTGATTAGGTTTCTTACTGTTAAAAAATCCTTCAATGCCTCTGCATTGTTTTCCAGTCTTTTCATGTCACGGCCCCATCAGGCTCCACTCTGCTTGGATCCACCATCCTAGATCCACACAAGGCTACTTGCCGCTAGAAGTGATCAACCTAAGGGTGCTGGCTTCCAGGCTCTGCCCAGCAGTCCCAAGGGCTGAGAGGGCAGGGTAGTATCTTGGCATACCATATGCCATATTTGTGGGGAAGCTCTGGCTTAGAAATTACTGCTTACACTTCTTAGCTTGACGTATAATGTCCCCGACTGCCCGTCTTTGCAACACTCTGTTCCCATGCCTTCATGCGCACCTGTAACTGTGCTCTGGGCTGAGCTAATTGGCGAGTAACTGTGCAGGGCCAGTAAACCTGAACTCTGAGGCATCTGTTGGCACTGGTTGATATGCCTGGGGGCTTTTGTTTTGTTCTGTTCTGCCTAAAGGAAGAGGCTGACGTTAGGCTTTTGTGGAAAGACACAAAGAAAAGTAGATGAAAACAGTATGACTCCTGTTCCTCAGACAATCCCCTGTAGAGCGCAGGGGTAGGCAGGAGCTAGGAGGTATACTTTTTTTTTGCGGTACGCGGGCCTCTCACTGTTGTGGCCTCTCCCGTTGCGGAGCACAGGCTCTGGACGCGCAGGCTCAGCGGCCATGGTTCACGGGCCCAGCCGCTCCGCGGCATGTGGGATCCTCCCGGACCGGGGCACGAACCCGTGTCCCCTGCATCGGCAGGTGGACTCTCAACCACTGCGTCACCAGGGAAGCCCTAGGAGGTATACTTTGACTGAGGCCTATGACATTCAATGCGTCCCCACCATCTTGGGGTCTAGTGATAGAGTGAAACACAAAATCAGAGAGAAGGGCTTTCTTGCTAGCTTTGCAGAGAATACTGTTTCAGTGTCAGGGGAGATACAGAGTAGCAGGGAGGAAGCCGCTTTCAAATATGTTTCCTCGGGTCTTCCTAAAGTGATTGGAGAGATTGAAGAAGAAAGGAGTTGAATCTAGAATTATGCAGGTCGAGGATAATCAGACAATAAAACTCAGGGGTATTAGTCATGTGACCTCATTGGCATCCACTGGGGAGACCTGTGAAAAATAGTTTACAAAAGCTATGTATATGTTATGATGTGTTTAGTTATAAGGGGGAAAAAAATCTAAATACCTGTAGCACAGACAAGTAGGTGTTAATTTTTTTTCCCCACACAAGGAGTCCAGTTGCCAGGATTGGTTGCTATTCAGTGTTACTATCAAAGAGCCCCCCGCCGGGCTCTTATTATCTTTCTGCTGTCACAAGATAGCTGCCACAGCTGCAAATATCATAACAGTTTTCTAGACAAGAAGGAGAAAGCTAGTTTTCTCCTAGCCAGACTCCGTCTGTCTTTCTATGTACAAATGCAAGGCCCTGAGCCGACTTCCCCTTATAACTCATTGACTAGAATGTGGTTATGTGCCCACTCTGGACCAATCACTGGCAAAGAGAAAAGGGATGACCGTGTTTGGTGCTTGGTTGGCTCATGAGCCTGGGTCTGGGGGAGGAGCTTACCTTCCTTGAGATCATCCCAGATTGGAAACTAAGGTTCTATTAGCAGGGAAGTAGGAGGGAAGGGGAGGAAATGGGTGTTGGGTAGGTAAAGAATGCTGCTCCAATACTGATGGATTTATGGTTCCTCATTCCCTATTCCCATTGGCTAAATTCCAACTCATCCTTTGGGTTCTCACTCTAGCATCTTCTCTTTTTTTTTTCCAGAGTTGACCATCCTCTCCTTGGTTTCACCAACACACCTGGTTCATAACCCTATCTTTTCTCTCATTACCTTCCATTGCAATATGTATTGATCTGGTGTCCCTATGGCTCTAGACTCCTTGGGGGAATTAGTTATATTCGTCTTTGTCTCTAATGTCTAGCATGATGCCTGGCACATAGTAAGTGTTCAGTATTTGTGGAATAGATGTTGCATAAACAAATCCGCGATAGAAAATAATCATGTTAGCACTGGCATCTTCAAGCATGAAGGCCCAATAATATGCACAGTCGACAGCTATTCAATTCAGCCACATATATTTGTGGCAGGTCTATTGTCTGCCAAGCACCAGAGGCAACCCAAGAGAAGGATAACACAGGATCCGTGAACTCAAAGAGCGTATGCACTGCAAAGATAAGAGATGCAAAATAGCATCTGATAAGTGTCTCATTAGAGCTACAGGAGTTCAGTGGTGGGGGAGACAGAGCACACTGGGACAGGGAAGGCATGGTAATTAAAATCCACAGGTAATCCAAGAATCTTAATTTAATCAGTGCTTTCAACCTCTGCCCATTCACAACTTCTTAGTGATGTAGGAAAACTGTCAGATTTGAATGTCATTTCCCCTCGGGTGCCCTGCCTATCTGTCAGTGCACCTGTGACCTGTAGTAAAAGAACCACATGGTAAACAGCCAAAGAGGAAACCAGGGAGAAAAGGGGACCTTGGTAATTCACCGCTCAGATAGTCAGCTCTTGAACAGCTGAAGGCTGATGCAGTTTTAATCAGCGGTTTGAAGATCAAATGATTCCGTATTTCACAATTGTACTGCATTTGAGGTTTTTGTTAAGGTGTGTTATTGGGAAAGAGGTAACTAAACCAAGTGAAAGGCACAATGAAATGCACTAAATGATTCATTTTATAGGCCCCTCTCTGCATGGAAGCTCTGCTTTTGCAATGGGGCAATACTGAAATCACCTAAAGCTAGGGGAACGATGCAGAGAGTCTAAGGGGCTCCTAACATTTTGTGTGTGTGTGGGAGGGGGAAGGCCATGGACTTCTTTGACAATCTAGTGAAGTGTATTGCCTCTTCTCACACTATTTTTAAATCTTAAAACTTTTTTCCCCAAAATTAAAAAAATACATAGGATTACAAAGGAAGCCAACTATGTTAAAATACAGTTACAAAATAATAAAATCATGACACGGTACAGATGTGCTTTTTTAGTAACATTATAAATAACGAGATCTAGCAGCACCTCTAATATTTAATCATGATGTAAAGCAGAGATAAGTATGAATCAAGGTATTGGCAACAATTGTCATGTGATTTGAAAAGATCTGTGATCTCTCTCGTGTTGACAAAGTCACAGGTGCTGCTATTGCTATTCCAATTTGTTGCCGACAATCGTAATGGAAGGAAATGCTAAATTTCAGTTCGAGAAAATAAAGACGTCATTTTGCTTTACCATCCACGTTCACAGACCCCAGTTAAAAACTGCTGTTCTGAGGTCCCTTGAACACCTGGTGACGGAGTTAAGAGCCAGAGTCAGTGTGTGTTTTCCTGCTGTCGATGGACACAGGTCTAGAATGGCATTTCCCTCATCAAGTAATTATATTACAATTTATATTCTGCTCCTTAAAAAAATTAGGTTCTTAGGGAGATAGATTCAATAACAGGAATAGAGAAAGGGCCCCTCGAGGATGCTAGCTGGGAAAGACCTTTATTAAATTCATTCCCATTAACTCTTCTTGGAATGTGTTTCTCTTCCACTGGTGTTCTTGTGTTTTCTGCTGATTTAGTAGTTGCTGGATCCTTGACAGTCCCTTGTGGTATCCTTGCCTCATCAGATGTGGACATCTCCGACATAGGCAATGATTCAGGAAGCAGAAATTCATGCTCTTAGCCTAGAGACGCTAGGCTTCTTTGAAAATGGATGAGCGGCAAGGCCAGGTCCCTCTGGAAGGGGAATTTTGTGTGCATTAAAATACAAATGAGGAACTCCTGTAATTTTTCATCTTTTTTTTTTTTTTCAAATACAAAGCCGTAATCATAGTTGACCAGGCTGGTTGCCATGGGGCTGGTGCACAGTTCCCCTTTCCTGTTTATTTTAAGTCCTTACCTAAATGAGAAGAGGAGAAGAGAGTGCAAAGGGAAGTGTCCTAACACAGTTGGGAAGGGTGGATCGCTATTTCATGGATTTGCAAAAATGAAGTTCCTTCTCCACTTAGGAATAAGCACACCAGACACCAATTCTCCTTCAACAATTACTGTTTCGTTTAGAAGGTATGTCTTCAAAGATTAGCTTCCACACCTGCAAATTTTGTTTAAAAAGGTAAAAATCTATTCGATGGTAAATCTATATCTAAACGGTAGGTAATTAAGAAAAACTAGGTGATTGGAGGGGCAATTCTCAGACAAATCAGATTTATGAGGGCAACACATTCCAAAATATGGTGTTGTTACAGCTTCACGTTGGAAAGTCTTTTGACCAGTGACACACTTATTATTTTTTTTAAAAGTAGCCTAAAGTAAAGAACACATCTGCTGGGTGGTCATCTACTTGGATGTAGGACATTTTTTTCCCAGTCAGCAGTCTTCACTTGTATTGGTATTTAAATTATAAGACAAGCGGAGCATAAATCCTATCCTATTACAGCTGTTTATGTGTGTTTCTTTCTTTTTGATTTTGAATTTCTGGATCCGGTCTTGGCAATCTCTAGGGTCTTCCTGGACAATTATTAGGTTCTCAATAAACATTTACTGAACTGAATGTAATTAAAGAAGGTGTTGCTGGCTGGACAAATCAGCAAATGGTTTGTCTGTAAAACCTGATCAGCAGTGTTAAAAGATTTTCCACCACCAGTAACTCGAAGAATGGATTTTCCAAAGGGTCTAAATGGGCAGTGAACAGATTAGAAATGAACAAAATGCAGTCCGCCAGGAACCTGACAATGCTTAATATGCCCCTGTTGAATAACTTACTAGTTTTCATATTAATAGTGACCATGATTGCATACTGCCTCGTGCAGTTTCCTCCTCTGTAAAATGGAGACGTGAACAGAATGTCCATCACGGGGTTGTTACGAGGATTAAATGAGTGAATGCACGTAACACAATTAGACTAACACCTGCATATAGTGTTAGTTATTGTACGTGCCAGGAATGGTGCTCAGTGTTTCTTGTACTTTACTAGTAGAAATAACGAAGAGCCAGGATGAAGAGAAACCTGAGGAGTTGGGGAGAAAGAAGGGTAGAAACTTATATCCTAGAGGTTTTCAGTTCCGTCCTTGTATTACTGTCCTTGTTGCTTGGAACAAGTGTCACCAACTCTTCACGCGGCAGGCTCCGGGTCTCAGCATCTGCTCAGACATGCCTCCTCTCACTCATATTAGGTTCCCTCATATTATTCCCTCTTTCCCTTTAGAACATTTAATATGGTGTGTAATTGCATGGGTCATTCTTTGTTTACCCAGCTCTGAGCATATCTACCACTAGACTGTTCACTCCCTAAATGCAGAATTGGTTGTGTTACCCATTATCCTCAACTCCTAGCAAAATGCTCGGCACATACTAGATGCTCGGTGAATGAATGAATGTATCAGTGTGCCTGTAGTGCACAAATGGAACAAACGAATGTATCATTTATTCACACATGAATAAATGAATGGAATGAATGGAATAAATGACTGAATAAATAAATGAATGCTGTAGGAGGTTACCACCAGCCAGCATGGCATCCACTTGGTCTACAAGATACTTGTCTCTCAAAAGCACAACAGCACTTAGAAGAGTGACCCCCCCCCCCCACACACACACAATTACAAAACAGACACTGTATTCTCTTACAGCTTCTTCCAGGATCCTAGGATTTGTGTCTTCCACCTCCAGAGAATTTTAAACCAGCCCTACCTCACCATATACTTCCTTATTTTGATCAGGTTTACAAAGAGAAGGGGTGGAAATGAAAGGGGAGGTTACCCTGACAGCAGCTGGGGTGTAAAGGTGGAGGGAAAGATAGAATTTGAGGGTAAAAAAACAATTCCTTTTTGAAACTTCCTGAGGAGGCAGGAAGTACATGCCGAAACCTCAAAGTTTTGGGTTATCAACAGCACCCTAAAATCCCCAAACAGGTTCAGACACCCAGGGTGAGACATAGGAATGGACTGGATGTCTTGGAGTTAAAGCCCAGATGCGAAGGAAAGGAAAAATGAAAAAGGGAATCCTAGAGCGAATCTCCTTGGATTACTGGGAAACATAAACAGAACTTAGGGAAGGACGGCAAAGAGAAAGAGGAAGTGAAGTTTTCTGATCTTGCCGTGTAAACCAGAATAAAATGGTCCCACCTGGAAACTGACAGACAGGAAGCCAGACTGCCTGGTCCACTTCTATGTTATAGCCCAGAGTGCACATGGAGCCTGCCCTGGAGGGGATGGAGGGGTTCCTGTATCTTCATCTTTTGCAAAATTATGATCCTTAATTCATTTCTTTTTCCTGCTATGCCCAATTTGTGATGCACTGAATGTGCAAAATGTAATTTACAGAAATGAAACAGATCTGTTTGTCAGTGAGGTAAAATTATGAAGTTTCAAAAGAAAAGAAAGTATTGTGAACATCTTTGAGTATTTGTGTAAGTCTATACTATGTATATAGCTAGGGTTCAATAGCAGCCCGATTCTGGGTAGTGTGTGTGTGTGTGTGTGTGTGTGTGTGTGTGTGTGTGAGTGTGAGACAGAGAGAGAGAGACAGAGAGAGACAGAGAGAGACAGAGAGAGAGTGTGTGTGTGTGTGAGAGTGTGAGACAGAGAGAGAGAGAGAGAGAGAGACAGAGAGAGAGTGTGTGTGTGTGTGAGAGTGTGAGACAGAGAGAGAGAGAGAGAGAGAGAGAGAGAGAGTGTGTGTGTGTGTGTGTGTGTGTGAGATGCTTGAAATGAAAAGTAAGGGGGGTAGTATCTTTCCTGCATTTGATTTCTCCATTTAAAACATTCCCACATCAAATGGCTGTGGGTTTACCCTGAGTATTACCTCTGAGGTTGGTGATAAACAACTTGTGTACTTCTCTCTCCTGATTCATGCCTGGAGCTTTCTAATCCCCATGGCCTAAAGGTCTCAAAACAGATAAAACTGAAATGAATGTCTAAAATTCCTACGGGCTCTCACCAGCTATTTGGGAAATAAATATAGCTGCTTGCAGGCTAGCTTCTATTTGTCCAGAACTACCTAGCCAAAGTGGAAGCTGCCCACACAATTACACTCTAGTCAAAGTATTTTGAGCTCCACCCACTCTCTGCCCAGTTTTAGCATGGTGTGACGGAGCAAGCTGGCAGTGGGAAGCCATGTGAAAATGTCTCCAAGTGACTGAACCCCAGGCCTGTTTGCAGGTGGGGCTTGACCACTAGCTGCTAACTCCCTCCTACCATAAATACACAGATTACTTTTGAAAGTTCTTTCACACAAGCTCTCATGCTTAAAACTAATAAAAGAAGGGCAGACCTCATATCTCTCCTTTACAGAATAGGAAACAGGATCAGGGAGGTGGTCGTGGGGGAAAATCAGAACGTGAGTGTCCTGATTCCTGGTCCATTGTTCTGTGAGTCTCAGCTCTCAGCACTGGAATCACCTCGGGAACTTAGAGAAAACCCAGATGGTTTTCAGGCTCAAGACCAGCTTCTCAAGGGATGGAACATGGGATGTGTACTTTGTAAAAAGCACTATAATTTCAGATGAATAGCCAAGGTTGCAAACCCTTAGTTTAACACGTGCTTTATCAGAGCACCCAAGATAATATGAAAATGAATTTAACTGAAGCATAAGGAAAGAAACCTGGTTTGTTCAATTTAGAAGTAAATTCTATTAGAGCGATACTACTGCGTTGCATATTGTATTGTGTATAAAGGCGCCCTCTGGAGTTGTGCAAAGGGCAGGATATCCTGTTGGAAGGATATTTGTTAATAAGATGCCAAAGAATACAGTAAGAATCCAAGAGGGATCGAGGTGACCATTAGAGGCTCTGGAAGGCAGATACACACCTAGATTCCCCTAACTCCACTGGGTTTCTACAATGCCAGAGAATGAAATAATGTGCAGTATATCCAGACTGGCTCCCTGCAGGTCCCAAAGCAGAGCCTCATTAAAGACACTGTCAATCTGTTGGGCTGATATGGTCTTCTCTCTTCTTCCATGCATGCTTCCTCTCTAATCACAGCGGATACAACTATTCCAATGGTGAGGAGTTAGGAGCCCGAACACCGGTTCTGGTCCCATCCCTGTCATTACCTGCTATGTGATCCTAGCAGCTGAACTGACTTTTAGTTTTCTTATCCTTGACATGGGGAGTCTAATTCTTTCTCTGCTTGCCTTATATGCAGGATGCATTGTGATGGCATATTTATACAAAAATACCAGTATTAGGCATTATTACTATTACTATGAATAACACCTTTGGATTCCTTAGTGCCAAGTGGGGCGTGTTCATTCTATGAGTCCCATATGTCATTAACATCCCATTTGTTAGAGGCCTAACCTCTTGCCTGTCTCTGTTGTGAGAACGTTTATGAAGCACTGGGTCTCTTTCCTTTAACCACCCAAGCCAGAACACTCCAGAGAGTTGAAGAGAGAAGACAGAGCTAGGTGACTCAGGTCACAACAAGAGATTGGGAGACAGAGTCTGGTGGCAGATCAAACTGATTCAGGATTGAGAGAAGGTCCTGAGGGATGGGGACAGTGGCCAGGCTCTGGGCTTGGTCCCCAGTACAGTAGCCATTAGCCGCATGTGGCTATTCGATTTAAATTAATTACAATGAAATAAAACTTAAAGTTCAGTTCCTCAGTCACACTAGTCACATTTCTAATGCTTGATCGCCTCGTGTGAGAGTGACTACCATATTGGACAGCGCTGATGGAGAACTTGTTCATCATGGTGGAAATTTCTGTTAGATGGTGATGCTGGACCTTCTGAGGGGTGGACTGAGGTTAATCTTTCCCATAGTGTGGCCAGATTTCAGTTAGAGAACAGCATTCTAACGTTGGTGCACTGGGAGGCCTGGGCAAGCTGGGATAAGTCACTGTTATTTCTGGCCTGTCCCACCCCCTCTCTGATTCAGCCTGGAGATGGACTGAGAAGCACTGATGTGGGCCCCTCACTGGGTAAAGCTGGAGCATGCAAGCCCTGGAAGGGACTTTCTGGTCTCAACGAGGACAGCATGGACCTTCCTTGAACCCTTGGGAACAGCCAGGGGCAAATGGAAAACCTTTGAAGACCAAATTATGATCACAGAAAGCTTTCCTTCACATACCAGCACTCGAAAGACACCAGCCAACCTCTGCCAGGTGCTGTCACATCTCTGAGCCTTTCAGGACCCACACAGTAGGGCTGGGTGGAAAGAGAAGCCCGAGAAAAATCAAAGAAGGTCATCTGGGCAGGGCCCTGGAGGCTGCATCGTCCCACCCCTTCTTGGGAACCGACATTAGATCTTCTTTAGACGGTAACAGCGGCCACTGAAGAAGCCGAGATGGTGAGAATTCTCTCTTACCCCCAGACCTCACGCCCTGGCTGAACCGAAGGCAAAGTTCAAGCCAAGTTCTGCCACACTTCGACTTTCAGACCAAAATTCTTTAGCCACACAGGCCTAAAACCTTGATGAAGTCATTGTGAAGTTCCAGCTCTCTGTCCCTTTTGGTTACTGAGGCCGGATGCTGTGCCCCAGCAGGCATCATGCCATCAGAAATGCCCGACGCCAATGGTCAGAAGCTGATTAGGGATCAAGCCTCAGGTGCTGTCCCAGCGGTGAGGGTTTTAGGGCTTGGCTGGATTCTTATTCCCTATTCATTCCAGGTGTGTGTGGGTGGGGAGTGGGGAGGTGGAGGGGGGCTGTCTTTGAACCATTTAAACCTAATCAGATGTCTTTGATGAGAATTATTTCTCACATGAATCATGCAAATTAACAAGTCCCTAATTTCAGCAGTAGAAAACAAATGCTGATATTCAACATGCAAACAATGCGCAAATCATTGATTGTTGATTGACGTACCGATCGCAGAAAAACTTCTAGCTGCCTCTGAAGTTGGCTGTCTCTGATGCAACGCTAGCTGACCTCCCTCAGACTATGCATTCCTGGTAGTGACCACCTGACAGATGCAACGTATCACCCTGATTATTCCGAAGTACTTAAAAATAAACAAGAAACATGTTCCATTGCTACAAATAAACAAGAAACATGTTCCAATGGAAGCATGTGTAACGTGCTTCCATTGCTATTGGAAAACTTAGGTAGAGGAAATTCAATTGACTTTAAGTCACACAAAGAAATAGAACTGAAGAGATCCCAGCTGTTCTGAACCTTGGATCCATTCCCCCCAATCCCTAACCCAGCCTGTGTTCCCTCAAACATGGGGTGTGTGTGTGTGTGTGTGTGTGTGTGTGTGTGTGTGTGTGTGTGTGTGTGTGTGTGTGTGTCTGTCTCACATACCCTTGGTCATCCTCTCATGATAGCCCCCACCAGCTTCCTCTGGCTCCCATTCTTCTGGTCATAAGTTCAAAACGCTAATTTGCCTCTAATTCTTTGGGAGACTGATTCTTGTAGACTGAATCTAGAATAAGTCAATTCTTTGTTCTCTGGGAGACTCCTGCTTATTTAAACAATTGTCATATGACGTTTGCTTAATTTAACCTTATATTTATTTAAACTCATCATATAATGTTAGTTTAACTCAATCTTAAATTCCAAATCCACTAGGGATGGGAAGCTCCTTGAAGGGCAAGGACACTATCTTAATTTTTGGTATTTTCAATGTTCAAGGTAATGCCTGACACTTACATGACAGCAATAAAGCACTGCTGGATAGAAGAAATATGACTAATAGTATTGGATCTAGGGCACAGAGTTAAAGCTTATCCTGGTGATAGTTCATAGCATGGAAGATTATTACTCATATAATAGGTAATATTTTTATAACCTTTACTGTGAGCCAGACTTTTTTCTAAGTACTTTATATATATTCACGCATAAATCTTTATAAAAATCCTAGGCAATAGATACTATTATCCCCTTTTACAGATGAGGAAACTGAGGTGCTGGAGTGTTAAATAATTTGCCCAAGATCACATAGCCAGGAAATGAGAGAATCAGGATTTGAACTCAGACCCTCTGGCTCCAAATCATGTGTCCTTTCTCTTACGATGTAACAAGTAGGAGGAAAATTAAATTTTTACTTCTGCCCCACATCCTATACCAAAATAACATATAAAGTGGTTTCAAATGACTTCTGCGAGTCAAATGGCTAAGAGATAATAAATCATCAGCCTAGAAACTGTCAGGGAATTTGGGCCACCACTCAGGCAAGTATAGCCATGGGAACCAGTGGAAGAAGATGGAAGTTTGACTCTCATATCCATTTCCTGGAGATGCATTTATGAGTGCATGTATATGGGTGGGACGGACTGCTAGGGAAGAAAGAAAGAGAAAGTTGAGAAGCAGGGGAAGAGGAAACTTACAGAAGAGGAACCCTCTTTCTACCCTTGCTCTTCGGGCAGCCCCGGTCACACAAGTGAACCTACAGTGCCTTGCATCAAAGAGTAGCGGCACCCAGGGCCTGTGGTCACCTGATTATTGCCGTGCAGGGGTGGAGACCCAGCATGCTAGACCTTCCAGTTTTTTTGTGGTTTTTTTTGCTGTACGTGGGCCTCTCACTGCTGTGGCCTCTCCCGTTACGGAGCACAGGCTCCAGACGCGCAGGCTTAGCGGCCATAGCTCACGGGCCCAGCCGCTCCACGGCACGTGGGGTCTTCCCAGACCGGGGCACGAACCCGCGTCCCCTGCATCGGCAGGCGGACTCTCAACCACTGCGCCACCAGGGAAGCCCGACCTTCCAGTTTTTAAAGAGAACAGGAAACCTGAATTTTATGTGAGATGCCCTGAGGTTTAAAACAATACACTCCTCCCTGCTGAGACACACTCCACCAGCCTGAGAACTCAGATCTTAGACTTCAGGATGTCCCGGGATTCATAATTGTAAAGACTCACTTAGGATCCAAAAGGAAATGCAAATGTCTGCATCTAAGTTACTGCAACGAACCATGGGCTTTTCTGGCCGTTCCCCAGGAACCGCCTTGGATGTGCAGAAGAATTCCCACTCATGTTTTCCAACCGTCATACACGTATGCACCACTTTACAGTTTTTAGCACGTTTGTATACCACTCGTATCATGATTTATTTAATACTTTTCTCTTTATTGGCTCTATATTAACGCACTTTTTAAAACGGAGGCTGCCACAGCCTATAATAAAATCACGGATTTGATGTGCTAGACACAGTGTTTCCTAAGTACGTTAAAAATAAACAACTAGTAGAATTAATATTGCTCATTCTGCCTACAACTTCAAATCATTCTCTCGTGCTACACTTTTCATTATTAGAAAGCACTAACATTCTGAAACAGACTTGTTTCAGACAAGGCTAAGACGGACTGTCGGGGAAGCAGAAAGAGACATGATGGTGCTGGGCTGGGAGGGGAGGAAGGGGAGGCAGAGTAGAGAGGAGAAATTCTCTTCCACTTGATAAGAAACGTGGGAGCTGGATGTTTCACTGTTAAACGACGAGCTGTGGTTTCATTAAAAAACTCCCCGCCCCTTCCATTGGTTTAGAAAAAAAATCTCTGCCTATCTCCCATATTTCATTTGCCTGTTATCTCCCTCCTACTAAAAACAATTTGCATGAAAACAATCAGACTCTTTGTTCACAGGAGGCCTCGGGCTCCTGCTGCTTTCTTGCTCACGCTGGCTGGCGCTTTTTCTGTGGTTTAATCAGAAGCCCCTGTTTTGGGTACGAAGCAGCAGGTAGCGGAGCCAGGCTTCAGACCCGGGGTTCTGGAGGAGGTGGCATTTTCAGTTAGAATGCTTGAGGGCTGAGTCCAGGGGAAGAAACTCCTTGGAAGTGGACCCACAGGAGGGCTGGGATGAAGCGACTGTGAACGAGCGGGGCCGGCGGGGGTACGGGGTGGGACTAGCTTCTATAAAGTGAACGGTACAAAGAGTGTTCCACTCCAGAGTAATAGACGCGGACAAGAAGGAGCCCTTGCTCCCAGCACCTTGCCTCGGGTGCAAATGACACACAGACTTTCCTCAAGGTTCAGTCCTTGGCACCCTTAGCAGGTAATGTCACGAAGCTGCTGGTTGGAGCTCCCCTCCTGACACGGGCAGAGAAGGCGTCCTTGTTTTCCTGGAGTGATGATGGCTGCTCCGTTCTTCCATCTTGTTTTAGAAAACTTACTTAAAAATTTATAAAAGCAGTTCCTCAGGATGGAGACCATGCTCGTGTTCTCAGTCAGAACTCAGCAGTTCTCAGACTCCAGGGGTGGGGAGAGTGTCGGGAAGGTGAAAGTAGACCAGGATCAAAGGGGCAGAGAAGCCCCAGCACCGGTCCGCAAACTGTGCCCTCGGGCCGCATCTTCTTCTAGTTCCTGTAACGAGGCCCTGCCCCTCCCGCGGCAGGCCCTTTGCACACGCTACCGCCTAGCCACCCCTAACCCACATCCACTGCCTTACGGGCCCTTGTCTCACATCCTTTACTGCCTTCCCTGACTCGGCTACTTCCCTCTGTTATACACTCTCACAATCGATGCTCTTCTTTGTACATTTTCTAGTCATTTCTGTAATCTACGGTCACTGCAAGCCTCGCAGGTTATAAAAATATGTTGAATGAACGAGTGGGTGAAGGGATGGGGCTGAAAGATGGTTCTCTTCTTTGTGAAGATATGACAGATGCGAGCACATAGAGACATGGATGAAAATACACAGGTAGAGGTTCTCTTGCAGCTGCCCCTGTGCCCAAGGAGAAGCATTTTCTTGGCAGGCTTCTGAGTACAGAGCAAGGCTGGCTTGGCCCACACAGGGCAGGGCCAGGAATGAAACCGCATGAGCTTGGCATCAGTAGCTCCGGCACTACTCCTCTGACACGGAGCAACAATGAAAAGGAAGGAAGGTGGTGGGCACCGCTTCCTGCGCCCCCCAATTTTCTTACTATCCAGGGAGAAGCAGGGATGGGGTGTCTTTGGAAGGGTCTCCGTGCCTAGCAAGCAGCCAGAGGTAGCCAGGAGGAGAGGAAGGAGGTCTGCTGCTGCTGCAGATGAAATGACTGAGAATTCAGGGACCTGTCTGGTGGCAAGACCGTCAGCCGTGGAAGAATCCATTTCCGATAGCTCCTTGTTATACATTATTCATGAAAACAGGAAGACAGAGCCGATAATATCAGAAAGATGCCGCTGTCCAGCAGATCTAATGACTGTAGCTTGAGGGCATTTTAACTAGCATGGAAAAAAAAATGATTTTTGCCAATGTGAGGTCTGGGAAGCTTAGAAAGGTCACGCAAACTTGAAGAGCTGGTGTGAGTTTTGTAATATTTGGAAAAAGGCGTGGCCTTCTACCAGCGTCATCCGTTTCTTTGTGGTGACTGCCCGCCCCCCCCCCCAGGCAATTTCTTTGTTTCTAACAGAGAAATTAATGCTGCTCTAGTTAAATAGCCCTAGGTTTTCAAATCAGTTTCTATTTTCATATCTGTCAGTCAAAAGGCAGGGACAAGCACTAGGACTTTGTGCAGGGCTTCGCCAGATTTCAACATAAATTATCAGTTTCTAATCTTCTCCAGCCTCCGGGGCGAGGGCTTTTTAAACAGTGAGAGTATTCTGCTATTGCTGAAATCTGATTCCTCCTCCCATTTTTGATTCATTACAACTGCAAGATTCATTCCATCCTAAACCCCCCTCCACCTTGCTGTCAAATAAGCCAGGAGGTTAGTTTGTTGTAAGAGGAGAGAGAAAATGGGAGGGCAGGTCATTTCAGTCTTCCCGGGGCTGGTGGTGCCGAGAGGGAGACGGTGCCTCACTGCGCTTCTTGATCTGCCTGTTACTTTCTGTCCTTTGTGTAGAATGTTCTGGCTTCTTGAACATCGGTTGATGCATTTAATTACATTCATTCATTTATCCCACAAACAGTTATTGAGGGTGGATGAATTGTCACGTGTACTTGCAAACTATTTGCAAACTAAAAAATGAACCAAGCTTTGGTGCCGGTCCCCACGCAGCGTACCATCTCTGCAGGCAGATGGACGTGTGATCGAACTGCTGCATAGAATAGTGTTTCTCCAGGTGTGCTGGGAGTGGAAATGATTGTGGAAGGTCTTCAGATGATCAGGTTTTATTTCAATAATTATGTATTTTATTTTCTTGTGTATTATATAACATAACTAGCCTTTCCAACCTGCAACTTCAGACACTTGCTCAGGAGGCTGGTGAATTTGTTTTTCCCTTTTATTTATTTTTTTAAACATCTTTTTTGGAGTATAATTGCTTTACAATGGTGTGTTAGTTGCTGCTGTATAACAAAGTGAATCAGCTATACATATACATATATCCCCATATCCACTCCCTCTCGTGTCTCCCTCCCACCCTCCCTATCCCACCCCTCTAGGTGGTCACAAAGCACTGGGCTGATCTCCCTGTGCTATGCGGCTGCTTCCCACTAGCTATCTATTTTACATTAGGTAGTATCCATGCCACTCTCTCACTTTGTCCCAGCTTACCCTTCCCCCTCCCCGTGTCCTCAAGTCCATTCTCTACGTCTGCATCTTTATTCCTGTCCTGCCCCTACGTTCTTCAGAATCATGTTTTTTGGACTCCATATATATGTGTTGAGGCTGGTGAATTTGATTTAAAGAAAATATTAACGATAGACCAAGTGCTATTAGGATATGGCAAAATCACAAAGTTGGATGATGATGATGATGATAATAATAATACCCAATACTTAAAAGTGCTTAGTATGGGCCAGGTACTTTTGGTGTTTCACAGTTTTTTTGTTTTTTTTTTGTTTTTTTTGTTTTTTTGGTATAATCTCCTCTACTGATTCTTGGAGAAACACTGCAATAATTTGAATGAATGAATGAAATTGAATGCACCAATGGATATTCAAGAAGACGGAACATTCTACAGGAAGGACAGAAAAATAACAGGCTCACCCTCTCACTGGCTGCTCTCTTTCCTGCTCCCCACAAGGGGTGAGACAGCCTAGCACTCTCCCTGCGGCCGTCTGGATGTCACGCCGCAGACCCACTCTCCCCACAGCCAGGTCCCAGGACTGGATGGGTGGGTGGGCAGCTGGTGTGGGAGGGGGAGGGTGGATTCAGGAAGTCCAGTTTCAGCCTGGGTACCATCTTATTCAGCAATCAAGCTGTATTGATAACAAGCCAGGTCCTACATTTCAATCTCCATCTGGTTCCTGGTCTGGTTTGGTTAAGAATCTGGAAGGGATTAATTCACATGTGATTAATTCACATGTGATTAATTCACAATAACAATCATTCACCTTCATCACAACCTCATGCATCTCTATCATCCTCATTTGAATAGGGAAACAGGCTCGAAGAGCTCAGAGAATTTGCTGGAGGTCACAGCTAGTGAATGGCGAAAGCCAGGATTCAAACTGATGTCTTCTCTCACCTCTTTAAAAAAGTTCCTATTTCAGGTAGCTAAGCTGGTCTTCGTCAAAAATCTCTAACATGGTAGTATAACTGTTAGAAATCACAAAGTTTAAAGAAATATTCTCCCTGCATAATTAAAAAAAAATTATATTTATTTACTTTTGGCTGTGTTGGGTCTTCGTTGCTGCCCGCGGGCTTTCTCTAGTTGCAGTGAGCAGGGGCTACTCTTCGTTGCGGTGCGCAGGCTTCTCATTGCGGTGGCTTCTCTTGTTGCGGAGCATGGGCTCTAGGCGCACAGGCTTCAGTAGTTGTGGCTTGTGGGCTCTAGAGTGCGGGCTCAGTAGTTGTGGCGCACGGGCTTAGTTGCTCCGTGGCATGTGGGATCTTCCCGGACCAGGGCTCGAATCCGTGTCCCCTGCATTGGCAGGTGATTCTTAACCACTGTGCCACCAGGGAAGTCCCTCTCTGCGTAATTTTTGATATGCAAAATGAAATAATCATATGAATGATTAAATTATGACAGAGGAGTAGCTGCCTATTTGAATAGACTTAAACATTTCTTGAACTCAGTATTAACACTGGCCAATTTATCCCCTTCATTCTTCTCTGAATTCCAATGAATTTTTCATCAGCTTATTAATTATCACAGATCTTGAATTGCGCTTTGTAATTAAGGTCTATGTGTTCCTCCAGATCTTATATTTGAGTTAAATGTTCACTTTTCAAAGAGAAAAATTGGAATTTGACGACTGCCTTCCTTTCTGGCAATAGAATATACATGCTGCCTGTCAAAAAAGATTGAGTGAGTGCCTGAGTTTTTAAGATAGGGAGTGATAGATTATTCAGCATGAAATTGCAGACTTATTTGCCCAATATCATAATCAACTACTGACAGCAGTTTTTTCCCCCCACAGAAACCCATTTGTGAAATGCATCTGGTAGTCTAGCCGCTGAACCTTAACTCGAATGCCATGACTTGTCATTACTCTTTGTAACTTCTCTTTAGTCCATGTCTTGCTTCGTAATAATTTCAGAGTCACCAAAAGAAGTGAAGTTATGTAGTATGGGTACATTTTCCCATAGTATTATTACTATTAATAATAATAGTTCTCACCACGTGCTCTTGGGAAACAATTCTCCATGAATCTCTTGTATTTCTGCGTATCTCCTAAGCAGGGGCACTGACTCCCTTTGTTCTGACCTATCTTTTCAAAGATATTTGTTAGTGAACAGCCTTGGGAGTTAGAGGTTGTGTCTCCTTCTGGAGCAAAGAGCAGGCGTGGTTCCTGCCTGTTACAAAATATCTGGGTTCCCTAAGCCCAGGGTTCCACTCCTGTAATGCATCCCACTGTATGTGCAGTTACCGTCTTTGCATTCCTCTGTGGGAATCAAAGTCAGGGAACTGGCACAAGGGCTGATGCTCTGTCTATTGCTATTGTTGTTAAGTAATAAAGTCCTTCATTCTTTGCCTCTGACCAGGAGTCCTGTGTCATCAGTCAGCATTTACAAAAGAGTAGCAGGCAATTCTGTTAGCTTACGAGTAGGGTAAATCCTCACGGCTTTCATAGTTCTTGGCATATACCAGGAACTGTTTTTAAAAAATCAGTATACAAATATTTATATATAACATATATTTGTTCACATCCTCATGAGGTAGGTATTGCTATTATCCTCATTTTACAGATGAGGAAGCTGAGACACAGAGACATTATCCAGGTAGGCAGTGGATCTAGTGTTTGAACAAGGCAGGGGTTCTCGTATCTGCTCTCTGCGTCCTTGCTCTCCTCTCTTGAGTGGGGGACCCCAGGGCTTGCCTTAGCTACTGAATTTCACTCTGAAAATGAAGTGCTGCTTGGTACCTGTCCAAGAGAAGACCGACTGGATGTTGGTGTTCATGGTACTCCTTCTAAAAAATTCCAGGGAGTTGCTGTGTATTCAATGCACGAACATCTATAGAGCACGAGTGTGTGCCGTTCCAGGATTCCCAGGAGAAGGAGAAGAGAAAAGAAACCCCTCTGGCTGCTGCCTGTGGTGTCGTCCATGCCTTTTGTACCCAGGGTGCTGGGTGTGGGGATTTAGCCAGGCTGGGGACGGGGGTGAGGATCCTCGTTCCCTCTCGTAGTTTCCACCAGACAATGCATTTACGATGTCCTGCCCGAAGGCCGCCTTCCTCCCTCTGCCCTGGTCCACTCTTCACAGGGCAGCCGCTCCTTACCTTCTGCTTTCCAACAATACAGTAAATTATTATTACTAATAATAGTAAAACTGTTACTATTATTATTAATAGTAAAAAAAAAACCCCAATGTCATTCAACAAATACATGTCACGTGCTTACTTTGTAGCCAGTGCTGTGATGGGCACTTGGGATATACAGTGAACTAAACTAAATCCTTGCCCTCTGGGAGCTGACTCAGCTGAGGAGACGATGAGCAAACAGACAAATATAAAATAATACCAGGTGTGGAGAAGTTTGAGGAAGAAAAGCAAAGTAAAGTGAGGGTACAGAGAGTGACAGCAGGGGGTGCTATTTAAATGGCAGTGGGAGGGCCCTCTGAAGAGGTGACATTTGAGCCAAGACCTTAGAGAAGGGATCACTCCTTCCTGCCCGACAGATATTTGCTGAGTGCCAACTAGATGCTGGGCACTGCTGTAGGCTCTGGGGTTACTGCAGTGAACAGAAGATGCGCGTCCCTTTGAGGAGAGACCGATGAAAAAAACCTGGAGCGTGGCGATGGCGGAAAGCACTCTGGTGCAAAATATAGCAGGGGAGGGGGGAGGGGCATGGACAAGGGTGTTGCGAGCCAAACTGGGGAGATCAAGGAAGGTGTCGCTGAGAAGGTGACATCTGAGCAAAGTCCTGAAGGAGGGGAGGGAGTGAACCAGGGGGATGACCGGGACAAGAGTGTTGCAGGGAGAAGGAACAGTGAGGGCAAAGGCTCTGACATGCTTGGTGAACGGTACCCAGACCTACGTGGCTGGAGCAGAGAGAACTGACCAGAGACAGTAGGATCCGGTCAGAGTTAAGGACACTGGCTTTCACTCTGTGTGGGATGGGAAGCGATCAGAGGGTCCTGAACAGACGGCCATTCTCTGACTTATGAAATGACAACTGTTAGAATCCTCAGGACAGCTGCCGTTTATTAGCGCTGCTGTGCCAGTCACCACGGGTGCCAGCAGGGAATCCTTGCAGCAACGCTCCAAGGTAAGTGGTACCCTTGTTCCCACAGTACCGCTGAGCTACTCGAGGCAAAGCATAATCGAGGCACTTTCCCCCAAATCGCACAGTTACTCCCCACAGGATTCTTTTTCTCTTAGCCCAGCTGGGCCCTTGACGCAGCTCAGCCATCCTCAGGCCTGTTGATTCTCATCTTTTCCACGTCTCGTTCTCCAAAGAGTCAAGGATGTCTCCACCTCACTCCTCTTTCTGCCTCGTGGGTCCCACTCATAAATGTATCTGCATCCTCGACCTTGGCATCTAGGCACCCCTTCTTTCTTCGAGACCCTCCCCTGCCCGCTTCCCTGCACAGTCTGGCAGGCACAGGCCCAGCTGCAGCCACGTATGTGGGTTTTGTGTCGGGTTCACAGCGTGGAATGTGAGGGGAAGGGCTGCGAGCCCTCTAGGTCCTATCCTCTCCTTTTCTTCACAGCCACGTTTCTGAAGCACAGTACCCCCTGCCTCGCTTCCCATGGGTCTGGCCTCCTCCCTCCTCACCCCACTGAAGTGGGCCTCACTGATCCTGCCCTGGAGCTGCTAGTAGCTGGGGCTCAGGGACGCATTCACACTTTCTCCATCTGGACTGCTCCAAGGTGGGGACACTGGGGACATCCACCTCGGACCCCTCCCCACAGAGCACCCCGTCAGCCTTTCTGATGGCCCTGTCTCGGGATCCTAGACCCCTGCCCCCAACACCGGTACACTGTAAGGTCTGTTCTTGGCCATCTTCTCATTCTGTGGGCATCAGCCCATGGTTCTTGTACTCATGGACATTCCAAATTGCATTTCCAGCCCCATCTTATCTCCTCCATTTTAGACTCTCCAACTGTCTACCTGACTTTCCACCTGGATGCCCCACGGATGCCTGGACTCTTGTGACACCATCTGAGTCAACATGACCGCCTCCACCTACCTTCTCGTCCTCTGCCCTCCCTCTTTCTCGCCATCCCTTCCGATCCGTTTTCCAGCCCCGTTGATTCTACCCACCTCAAAGTCTGCCGCCCCGCCCTTCCCATTCTCACCGCCAATGCCCTGGCTGCTTCCGTCTGTCACTCACTCTCCCCTAGATTATTACAATGGCCTGGTTACAAGTCTTCTTATCTCCTGCTCAGTGATTCTCAGAAAGATCACCTGGGATGCTTCTTGAAAGTGCAGATTCTCAGTCCCCAGCCCCAGAGAGTCTAGTTCAGCCTGGACTCAGGATTCAGGCGTCTGCATTTTTAATAAGCCCCCCTGGGTGATCGCAATATGGGTGTCCCCAATGACTCTGTAAGAAACGACATCACTTAGCCTCTTCTTGTTCTCGTCCATTCTCCACATGATTAATTACTGCAACTATTACTACCCAACATTTCTTAAACACTCACCATATCTGCAGACTGTGTTGAATCCTCCATGTGCATTTGTCCCACTAAACAACTCTTTATTTTAACTACTATCATTAGCCCCATTTTACCTTTAAGAAGACTGAGGCACAGAGAGCTAAGTTAACTAGCCCGAGGGACCAGTCTCTCTGTGACAAAGCCAGGTTCTTGATATTACATTTCACCATCTCCTTTGCTCCCCATGGTCCGGCTGTACCGGATGACTTCAGTTCTCCAAATACACCTTGTTGCTCTATGCCTCTGAACCTTTGTCCAGGCAGTTGCTCTCTTTCTAATGACCATCTGTATTCGTTTTCTATGGCTGTGTAACAAATTACCACAAAGTCAGCAGCTGGGCACAGTGTGGCTGGTTCTCTGTTTAGGTTCCCACAAAGCTACAGGCAAGGTGTTAGCCAGGGCTGTGTTCTCACATGGAGCTCAGGGCTCTTTTCCAAGCTCACTGGTTGTTGGTAGAATTTAATTTCTCCTCTTTCCTTGCTGGCTGTCAGCCAGGGGTTGCTCTCAGCTCCTAAAGGCTGCCCAGTTTCCTTGCCACTGGCCCCCTTCATCTCTAAAGCTAGCAAAGGAGAATCTTGCCCATGATAAATCCTTTCCGTGCTTCAAATCTCTTTTGCCAGGAAAAGCCTACTTGCTTTTCAAGGCTCACCTGATTAGGTCAGGTCCACCAAGGATAATTTCCAGATTTTAAGATCAGTTGATTTGGGACCTTAATTGCATCTGCAAAATCTCTTACCACAGCACCTAAATTGGTATTTGATTGAATAACTGGGGGAATGTGGGGGTGGGGCTCAGGGGGAGCTGAGAACTTTGGGGGCCGTCTTAGAATTCTGCCTACCATACCACCTGATCTTCAAAATTTAGCTCAAGGATTTCTGCCTTCCTCAATGCCTCTAGGCACTTAGGTCCACCTCTGATTCCCCCACAGCATCCAACACACTTAAAATTTGTCCACTGTTCTAACCTCTCCATTTCCCCCCAGCTGGGCTGTGAATTTCTTGAGGGCCGGAACTAAGCCCTGGTCATCTTTGTATCCCCAGCATCTACAACAGCATCCAGCTCAATACATGCTGTATTTGCTGCCTGAGAGTGAGCCAGCTGCCCAAGCCAGGTCTCCAGGTAAGAAGAGCATTTTAATTAGAGTTGCCTAAGTTGCACGAAAAGTGCTGTTGATGGGGGCCAGAAAACGGGAAACATCAATGGTACCCGGTGCTCCCAAGGCTTTTAGCGATCAGTGGGCAAGTGCCGCCTCGGAAATCCCGCGGAGAACCAGCCACTAGGTGTCACTCCCGATTCAGTAAAGAGAGCCCCGGATCTTGGAAAGCAGTTTAGGCTTTTCTAGTGAAGGGAGCTGGTTAGATGACCCCCACCCATTGTTTTCTTCTGGTTCACACTCCAAGGCATCCCCTGTTCCTCAACTCCCTCCACTGACACAGTCTGGGTCTAAAAAAAGGACAACAGAATCGAGAACTTCTAGGGTTAGGGCCACCTGACCATCTAATTCAGTCTCCAGATTTTGCAACCAGAGCGGAGGGCGGGGAACAGAGCCGGCTTCGGCGCCCACGTGGGTGCGAGCGCCCCTCCCAGCTTTGGGCTGCTGCCAGGAGGCACAGGTGGGCCCCGCCTCCTGGCCTAGAGGGTGTCCCGGCTGGTCCCGGGGCCTGCACCGCGGTGTGCCCCCAGGACCAGTTCCAGGGGCTTGGGGGCGTTCTTAGCCTCTTTTCCGGCGCGGAAAAGGCACCTGCTTCTGCGCCCCAGACCCCAGAAAGGGGAAGATGACGCGGTCACAAGAGGGTCCTAAGGGCCCGATAAGACCTGCCATTTCTGATCGTCTCAAGCAGTCTCTTTTTTCTTTGCACTTCAAAGATGAGAAGCGGGGGGAGCACTCCGGCTTCCCGGGACCTGGGCCGTCAGTACCTGCAATTAACCGCAGTCAGTCCCCCTTGAGCCTGGAAAAGTTCGGGGCTGTAAGGGCGGGGGTCGGAAAACACTTGTGAAGAACATTTGCTGGGCGAGAGTTTGAGACGCTTTTTCTTCCCCTCCACTTTTCCCCCTGGAATAAGTTAATATTTACCCTCGAGACGTTCGGGACAGACAGGACGGACACAACGCCTGTGCGGACGCATTTTCCTTCACCCCCGGCAGAGGGCGCACCCCCTCCGCGCCCCCTCCCCGCTGGGCAAACCCACTCCCCGGTCACCCGCCCCAGGCCCGGCTTGGTCCAGGCTGGACCTCCAACCCCAGGTGCCTGCAGCCCTAACCTGGGGATAATTTCAAAGTCACTTCCGTCAGACCTTGCTTATAGCCTTTGAATATCTTGTTTCCTTTGCTCCCAGCAGACTTAACTGTTCATCTTGTGAACATTAAGTGAATATTAAAATTCCTTTGCACTTCCTACAGCGCTGGGTAATCGAGAGCTTACCTGACTGGATGGAAGTGGAGCTAAGGAAGCTGGCTCAGGGTCCAGACTTCTGCTAGGGCTCATCCACAGAGTGAAAAATCTTTTCTATCAATACAATACTTTCCTCTAAAATTTGCAAAGGAGATTTCCCATGTAAACCTTTTGTTTGTTAAGCTCTTTCCTCTTTGCGTGAAAAGGTGGACTGATTCATTTATTTCTCAACAAGTATTTTATTGAGTGCCTTCTGTGCTCCAGATACCGGGGTGAAGAATGCAGGCTTGGTTCCTGATTTTGGTGGAGCTAATGCTCTAGTAGGGGAGATATACTGAACAAATAATTGCAGGAAACATTAATTTGTTTTGAGAGATATGCTACAAAGGAGAAGCAGAGGCTGCTGGGAGAGGGCGCCAGCAGGGAACCAGCTGAAGCCCTCACCTGAATCTTAGACACAACTTTCCTCCTTATTCACCCTGATGCTGTCTTCCCTGCCAACTGATACAAATCATGTCTCCCACCCCTGCCCCAGAAAAGATGAGTCAGTGCCTTCAAGGCTGCACATCTCCAGGTGAGGTAATAGAGTCAGACTCTTGCTGGACTCTCCTCTTTTCTCCTTCACACTCCTGTGCTGAGGGCCACTAGGCAAGGCATTAACTAGTTTGCATGATGAAATTTACATTACAAATTTCTCCTGAGGCCTGATGACTAACAAGGTCTGAAAACAACAATTCTGGGTACTGCCTCCTCCTTCTCCTCAGTATTTATTAAGCACCTACTAGGAATAGGGCTGGATGTTCAGCCAAGGATGCAAAAAAGCACTGGAGACAAAAGGAATATGCTAAAGGCTGAGCAGTGGTACAGACTAACAGCTCCCAGGGTTAGAGACTCTGCGAACAGCTAAAAGTGAGAGCTTTATTAGTTAGGATCAGGGCCAGTTAATTCGGTAAAAGGCTAAAAGAAGTTCAACATAACAGTGGCTTAAACAAGGTAGAAAAAAGCTGATCTGTACTGTGAAAGTCTGGAGCTAGGTACTCTCGGATTGATGGGGCAGCTCTGCTCCAAGAAGCTCTCAGGGACCCGGGGACTCCTTCTGTCTAATTTCCCTGCTATGCTGAACCTCCATTCCTAAGGTCATGGTCTTCTCAAGGTCCAAGACGGTTGCTCCAGTTCCAGCCATCACATCCAGCAGGAGGGGGAAAAGGATAACGAAGAGGGGCAAAGGGTGGATGGTAGATAACTTATAAAGAAGGTTCCCAGAATAAGACTCATCCACTTATAAGTTATTGGACAGAACTTAGATACATGGCCCTTATAATTGCAAGGAAGATGGGATATACAGGTTTTATCCGGGGGAGTCAAAACTACAGATTCTGTTACTAGCAGTCTTTGCCATTCAGCCTGACTTAAGGGGTCAAATTTTAATTTTTGCCACTACGTATAAAATACCCTGCCAATCCTTCTTCCTTAATATACCACAAATCCATCCTCAATGCCACAGCCCTTCGTAATTTCTCACCTTGCATTAACTCAACGGCCTCTGTCTGTTGCCAGGGTGATCAGTCCAAGATGCAAATGTGCTCATATCAGCCCTCTGCATAAAATGCCTTGGGGATCCCTATTGCCTTGAAAGAAAATGCAAACTCCTTAGCAAGACTAAAAGCCCTGTTGTCATCTCACCCCAGTATCTTCTCTAGCCTCATCTCTCATGCCTTTTCCACATGCACCCAACAATCCAGGCGCATTAGACTACTGGCAGTTCCCAGGATGTTTCCTTACCACCCTCTCAGTCTGGAATATTTTCTCCTCCATTCTTGGCAGCTGGCCAATTCCTACAGTCCTTTACTAACTTTGCTGAGGTTAACCTTCATCAGAATCTTCACCAATTTTATGTCCTACACCTCTGGTATCTTCCTGTTCTCCCTGCTACCTCAGTACACAAAGCCAGACCTATTCAAAGAACAGGATGTCGTTGCCTGGGCAACAGTGAGTACCAGCCAATGGTTGGATCACCAGCTGGATTCACAGTGCAGCTTCTGGCGGTGGACTTCTAGTTGGCACTGTTGGCCATGCCCTTTTTCTTGATAGACTCTCCCCCCTCCTTGGTCATGCCTCTCCCCTGGCCCTCTCTACCCTGTCCCCTGTTTCTTCTTATCCCGCTCACCCTGAAATGTTGATGTTTCCTAGAGATCAGTTTTTGCTCTTCTCTTGTCATTTCACATACATTCTCCAAGACTTTTGATTCCATTTCAAGACTTCAGGTGCCGCCTACACCTATGCTTCTAAATCTGTATTTCCAGATACATTTTCTCTTCTGAGCTTTGGATGTGACCGTCCAACTATATACTGAACACATGGAATAGGGAGGAGCAATTCCCCATGAAGGAGGCGATGCAGCTTCACCCGCTCACCCCACCCCCACCCCTCCCCCACCCCAGAGTATTGCCCGTGCAGGGCAGGAATCTGCAGAACGACCCTCTGCTTTGCTTGCTTCTTGGTGCAGGGTGCACATCCCACCTAGACAGAGGCACCAGCCAAGTCTGGATGCCGGGAAGGATGCCTGTAAGCCGCAGGTGCTTGCAGATATGTGATGAATGGGACTGAGTGGAGGAGGAGGAGAAGAACTACCACCAAACTCCGTCAAAGACACTGTTCAATGTTCGGGTGGGTGGTTGGCCTGTTGAGGCCTCGCCCTGCCTTGGCTGTGGTCACAGCTGGCACCTTCCAGGACAGAGAAGCCATTGACACGGGTATTTACTTCAACTATTGCCACCCACTCCCATCTCACATGCATCCCAAGCTCCAGGTAGGAAAAACGACTCTCCTGCCTCAGAGAGGAGCTCCATATCCCACCTGCCCGAGTCAGCTTCATTGCAAACCTGATGCCATGGTTTGGGGTCCATTGGGGTTGTGCGGAAATGATCTCTAGGGAGTGTAAGGACATTGATGAAAGCATCTGGGTCTATTTCATAAGGCTTGCGTTCCTGCTGGGTAGGGGCTCGGTGGATATTTCTTTTTTTTTAAATTGAAGTATAGTGGATTTACAATGTTGTGTTAGTTTTTGGTGTACAGCAAAATGATTCAATTGTATATATATACACACACACACACATATATACATATATATGTGTGTATATATATACTTTCTCATATTCTTTTTCATTATAGATTATTACAAGATATTGAATATAGTTCCCTGTAAATGGACATTTCTGAGACACCTCTAATAAGCTCAGGTTTGACCAAAGATCTCCCTCTGGAGAGGTGTTCTTTTCTCCTTTCTTCATTATCACAGAAGACCTCTGAGGCTGTGAGGGGGAAAGAAGGGCTGTCTGGCTCACTGGCGCTGAGAGAAATGGGACACATCATCAGAAAGATTTGCATATTGTAAAATTTAAAGGCTCTAAGGGAATACTGTGGCATGCATATATATATATATATATGAAACAACCTAAATTTCCACTGACAGATGAATGGATAAACAAAATGTGGTATGTACCTATAGTAAAATATTATTCAGCCTTAAAAAGGAATGAAATTCTGATACATACTCCAACATGGATAAACTTTGAAGACAAATTCATAGAGACAGAAAGTAGAATAGTGGTCACCGGGGGCTGGAGGGAGAGAGGAATGGGGGACTATTGTACAAGGTTTCAGCTGGGGATGATGGAAAAGTTCCGGAGATGCATGGAATGCTGATAGCATAATGATGTGAATGTACTTAATGCTACTGAGTTGTATACTTTTAAATGGTTAAAACGGTAAATTTTATGTTATGTGTATTTTACCACAAATGTATATATCCACAAATGTAAAAAATGTATATCTGAATCACTTTTCAGATGTATCTTTTACTTGTCTAGCAGCTGTCAGAAATTGTAGTTGAATTGCTTTTAAATTGTCTGCTATAAAGTTGTTTGCATCAGAGCGCCAGTTGGTCCCAAAACAATTTCAAGGAAAGGAGAGTGTGTGTGAATGTGTGTATGTGTTGGAGTGGGAGAGAACCTAGGTTACAATCCAGTGAATAAAAAGAACAGGTAATGATCCTTTAAGTTGGAATTAACTACTACTTACATGTTCCTATAAATTTTGTTTACACACTTTCCTAATGGCAGGAGAAAGCTGAATCACTTTGTATGAAAAAATAGTCCATGAAATTCAACTTTTCTTTCCAAATAAACTTTGGAAAGAATGTATATGAGGAAATAAGGAGACGCCAGTCCAGCCGGCCAGGTCAATGGAGTCAGTTCAGTGGATTCACGTGGTAACCAATGCTGCAGTCAGACTCACATCCTCTCAGGGATGTGCAACATCATTTACGTTAGCATCTTCCCGGTGCCTTATCCATCCAGCAAGCAATAAGCACTTGCTGAATTGAAGGTTTAGCGGGCTAACTTTCCCTAGAGTCAAAGCTTTAAATTAAAAAAAGAAATGCATCTAATAATAGAATTTCAGCCATGTGCCATGACAGGAAACTACTCATCTAGTCCAAAAATGTGTCTTAAAAAAAAAAATAGCAAATGAGAAATAAAGTTGGAGGTCTTACAAAAAAAAAAAAAAAAAAAAGGTAAAACTGAGATGTTTAAAACAGGTGGAGAAGTCCTCCACATTCTAGCTGTTCTCTTTCTTCTGTATGGAGATTTTGCAGAAAATTGCAAATGTCCTATTTCACCAAATTCAAAGTCTGAGGCACAAACATACCTAACTTTGTCAGTTTTAAATGTAAAACTTTAGGTAAAAGCAGGTGTGTGAGCAGCTGTCACCCAGAGGGCTGTGGAAGTGAAATTCATTCATTCCATGTATGAGCACATGATGTGTCAGGCAGTAGGGGCAGAAAATGAATTAAGTATAACCCCTCACATTCCTGTAAGCAGGACTGGCTACAGAATTTGGGGCCTGGTGCAAAATGCAAATGCAGAGTCCATTAGAAAATGAGGGAGAATTTCAAGTTGATGACAGCAGAGCATTAAGCCAAGCCTGGGGTCCTTCTAAGTGCGGGAGTGGAGGGCGGCCAAGCTGGGTCAACCGCAGGGGCTTGGCCTGTGAAGCCAGGCGCCTTCAGAGTCAGATGCCGACGTAAGGCTCCAGTCAGTCTGTGGACGACCCCGGGAGAGCAGGGTCCCAGCAACAGGGTGTCTCATTGCCACGATTATACTGCATCTCACTTTGACTTCAGCAAATCTCTTGTACCTTTTAACACACGTTTGAACACCTGCCTATGGCACAGTTCAATGAGTGTTCTTGCGCTAATATCCTCCAATTCAATCAGGTTATAATCTTGTCATATTCCGTTTTTGCATCTCCATCTCTACCCCGACTCCCCTACAACAGTCAGCAGCAGGCCAGGTGAATAGTAGGTACACAATATGCTCATTGAAAGGCTCAACATTTGATTCTGGAATTAAATATGGGTAGGGTAGGATGATTATGAAAACTAATTTACACCTAGGATTAGGAGGATGATGGGAATGATTTACACTTACTATATACTAGGCACTGGGTTAGAGCTTAACAGAAACTTTCGAATTTAATTCTCGTAAATAAACTTATAAAATAGGTACTTTTGTCTCCATTTCAGAGAAGAGAAACTGAGGTTCAGAGAGATTAAGGAACTTGCTCAACGTCACACAGGTGGTCAGGGATGGAGCAGGGATTCAAACCTAACTTCAAAGCTCTTGAAATTCCCACGAAGTTGCTAGCCCCCTACCCCACCCCCTGCTTCTCCACTTCCTAAAATCTGATGAAAAGAACAGAAATTATTCTCAAAACTAAAGAGTACAAGTTTTCTATCTTGATGCCATTTGGAAATGGGTCTTATAATTTCTGAACCCAGGATAGAAAATACTCAGGGAGATAGTACTTCAGTGCACATGATAAGAAAAGTATCGACGCTAAGTCCAAATCAATTCAATTACTACTTATTGAGCAACAATTAAGTGTAAGAAGCTGTGCTGGATGCCGCGGAGGACACGAGATGAACAGATGGAGAAAATGCCCTGAGAGAGAAGGTTAAGACATGCACACAGATGGACAGAGAATGGAAATAGAATATAGTGCATCCACACGGACACCCGAAGAAATTGTCTGCCTAGAAGAACAGGCTAGGCTTTTGGAAGAGGGTGGTGCTTTTGGCTTAGAACAATGGGCAGGATTCTGGGAGGAGGAGGGACCGGGGGCTGTCCAGGCAGGATGGGGGGTGCACGGTGCGTGTCTGGAGGACAGATGGAGTCTTACCCCTGAGCAGGGCTGAGTGCTGGTGGGGCGGGCACAGTGGAGGAGGCTGTCAGGGCGACTTCATGGCAGGCCTTGGATCAACACTGGGGCACCTGTACTCCCTTTAGGAAGGTGAGCCTCTGACAAGTGTTAACCGGGAGACAGATATGATTAACACTGGGCACTAGGAGATTGAAGCTGGCATCCGTGAGAGGGAGGGAGGGCGGGGGGCAAGAGCTGAGGGGGGGGACCTGAGGCTAATCCAGGTGAGAAACAGCCCAGGCCTGAACTTGGGTGGGCTGAGGGGGTGTTTTAAAGACTCTTTAGAAGATACTTTCTCATTAAAAAAAAAAAAAAAAAAAATCTGTGAAGGGGAGATCACATGTAGGTAAAACACCCCTTTGTTCTTATGAAGTTTCTGGAAGCGAGACAAACTCAAGATACTATCGCTATTATTCAGCCTAAGGATATTTGTCTACAATTCTTGTTGGCTCCCGTGGGATCTGGCTCCCCTGGACTCCCCAGCAGCAGCCTGGCCTCTCAGGAATATGGCCATCGCACAAGGAGGAACCCATTGCGTTAAACCCCTGCACGTATGTGGCGTCTTCTGTCACATTCCACCCTGCTTGGGCAACAGGACAGTTTAAAATGCACAGTATTTTAAGTAAGAGATCATTTATGGTGGGTAGAAGATCAGATCAACCAAACCTGCAAGTCAAGCCTGCTTCAGAAATCTTTCATTCTCTGGGTATCAAAACAAGCTCAACAGGGCAACCCTTGGCCAGGAGCCAGGACCAGTTTCTTAAGATCCCAAGGTCCTGGGAGAAGGCATGGGAAGGGGCCTTTCCTTGGCCTCCCACGGCACGCCTTGTAACCGGAGGTCTGTCATTACGGGAGACAGCACAGGGATGCCACACGGAGCAGAAAGGAAAAAAAGCAGAGAAAAATCTGACCCATTAGTATAGCTCAAAGTAATTAAAATAATGTTTTGTTTGTGAAGTGCTAGCAGATTGGAAAATGACATGCCAATCAGGGAAGCATGTGGAGCCCAGGATGCTGTAATTCTCACCCTGCCTAATCTGCTCACACATTCTGGAGCTGTGGCGACCACAGAGCAGTGTCTGCATCGAAGGAAAGCCAAGCAGCCCATCTATTACCTCCAAGAAGGGAAAATGCAGTAAATTCAGGAAAAACACTACTTCAAAATGTCAGTGCTGCGCAATGCTTTCAGGAGCGGGGACGTGGAAAAACAGCCAGCAGGCGCTGGCTGGAGGAGCCTGACACAGGTGACTTGGATCCATCGATGCTGATGTGTCCCAGCTAGTCAGCCAAGAGTTGCAAAGCTGGTCAGCTTCTTGGTGCAGAAAAGGAGACCTGGGGCGGCTGGCAGATGGAGATGGTGTGGCTAATTCCGAGGTCCAGATGGGCTTTCTCGCTCTGGGCGTCCACCAGGGCTTCTAAACCGCCTCCGGAATTAAAGGATCCTTTCTCCTTGTCTTCAGCAGTCTGTTGGAAGGAAAGCTTATTTGCCCCACTCCCTACAAAAGAGCGGACCCTTCCTCCACTCCTCCCTGGCGAATATAACTGGAGGAACAGTCCCAGCCCTTCTTTCTAGGCTTCCTGGGGAAGATGGGGAGGCGGCATGGTGCCTACCCACCTTGCTCAGCACTTCTGCCTGCCCACAGGTCCCCAGTTTTCCTCCACTCTGCCGCGGGTCCTGTATGCGATGCCCCATGGTCGTTTATCCTGTGACCAGTGCGTGATTTCCTCTTAGTGGGAGGAGAAGACGCTTCTTTGGGCCTTGGATCCCAGCCAGGTCTTCAAACCAGCCTTCTCGGCAAGAAGGTCATCCATGTGATCTTTGATTCTTGTGTATTACTTCCCCATTGGTTCAGAATCCAGAGGGGAGGAGAAACAGGATCCATTTACACCCTCAAATCCCCAATGCTGTGGAGAAACTCAGGAAGTGAAATGCCAAGTGTAAGTGTCAGTAACACTTTCCTTGTTTCCCTTGCCTTGAGTTGCTATTAAAGACCAAGGTCAGAATTTAGCACTGAGAGCACACCTATTCTCTACAAAAGCAATGTTGTGAAGGTTTAAAGGTACAAACGATTGGAATAGGAAAGCTCGGTGGACTCAAGCCAGGTTCTCTGCAGAGAACGCTGCCCCCTGTGTTCTTTAGGAGGAGACAGTGCTTTGGCCCCCTGCCCCCTCCACCCATCTTCTCTTGTCTGTCACACTGGGCCACCCGTGATAGATACACTCATGGTCTGAGAAGGCCTTTACCTTTTCCATGTGACATAGAGCATCTGGGCCTTCTGTTTTCCTCTGATTTACTGAGCTGGCCCAAGGGCCTGTCTAGGTCACCCTCCCGTGCAGAGACGTCTGGCAGAGTCCAAACCTTTTCAGCTCTCAGCGGTGATGCGGAAAATCACAGACGCCAAGAGCTCACTTGGGAAGCCAGAGGGGACTTCTGAGGACAGTGTCTTTAATGTGGGGGTCAGAAATCACTAACCTCTCCAAGCTTTCCCCTTGTAAGTTTTCTCGTGGCGTGGCGGGGAGGGTGATTAAAATTAAGATTGAAAATGTTGCTGTGAGCTGACCTATATAAATCATGACTTTAAAAAAACTTTCTGGGACTGGCGGCTGACTTTAAGGGGATAAAAAAAAAAAATCTGTCACGGGACAGGGATCTGGCTATGGTTTTGTGGTGATTAAATTACCCCCAGGGACTAGAGTCCTTACACTCTGAGGGGCAGCCCTGGAACCAGATACATCATAGTAGAGAGGAAAGGACACAGCTTCGGGAATGAACAGACCTGGATTCAAAGCCAGTTCTGCTACTTACTAACTCAGCAAGTTACTTAACTTTTTTGAATCTCAGTTTTCTTATCTGTAAAATGGGGATAAAATATCTCTCCCTCAATCACTTTATGGCTAGAATTAAATAAATAACATACACAACTTCTTAGTATGGTATCTAATATATAGTAAACATTCAGTAGCTATTGATTTTTCTTATTGTTTGCATAAAAATTCTATCCCTTCTCTGTTAATACTCATAACTAACAATTATAAGTGCTGATTATCCGCCAGGTTGCTAAGCAGTGCTCAGTGCTCCAGAATTTCTATATATCAGACTTTAAGAGGGGCTAGGGAATTTGTCTTGTGGCCGCATTTGCATATTCTTCAACAAAATATTGAGAAACACCCACCTATCACCTTTCAATAGACTCAGTTCATTTGGGGGTACTTTGTGAGGAAAGATGATAGACATTATCAAGGGGCCTAAAATTCTTTACAGATGTCATCTCAATCCATGACAAACTTAAAGTAGGAATTTACAATTGTTTTACAATTGTTTTGGGTTAACACTAGTTTTAACAAATCCCCAAATCTCTGAGCTCTAACAGGATGAAAAGCTGATTTCTCACTCACTTCAGTCTATTCTGAGTAATCCTGGGTACGCAGCCTTCTGTGTGATGTAGGAATCTAGGCTCCTTCCACCTATGCCTATGCTCTCCTCTAAGTTTTCAGAATTCTCTCCTTTCAGTAGTTGGTTGGGGAAAGAATTGGTAGGGGAATCACCCACTTCTTAACCACTCTGGTCAGGGACAGTCACTTCTGCTCACACCCCATTGGTGAGAATCGGTCACATGTGGCCACAAGGGGGACTTGGAAATGTAGGTGCTGACTGGGCAGCCACACACCTGCACTGTGGATGGGTGGCCAGCCAGCCGCCTCTGCCACAAGAACTGTCCTTATTACAGCTGGGAGAGCAAGGCTTAGGGAGCTGAGCTAACTAGTCTAAGGGCAGAACAAACAGGGGGTTGACTGTAGACTTTGCCTTTTTAATGATTACTCCAAACTGCCTCTGACAGTGGCCACTGACCATCGGGGAAAGAAGAATAAGGCATAAGGAGAAAAGGCTTCCCTGATTCATCTCTCTTCTCTATCGGGGGGCACTCTCAGGATGGAGCTCTCGAGTCCCACATGTTCTCATTTCTGCCAGGTTTGCAGTTGAATTCCCAGGATGCCGGAAAACAGAACTGCAGAGCCCCACGGTCTATTGTGAAAGTGTCTCATCCACCCATCTCTTCATGGCAAGCCCATTTATTTTGACTCTGCCACACAGGTGAGTTGGTTCTACTTTTCAGGGTCTCTAGAGAAGTAGGCAGATGCTTCCTCCATAACCCACTCCAGTGTTTCAGTGTTCTGTTCCTATAGTAGACGCTGGGGGACACAACCCAGCTCCCCCGTCATGGGCCAGTGCATGCATCCCACAGCTGCTGTAAGTGTTGGCTATGGGATCTCAGCTGCACCCTCCTCAAGAATTGTCCTCAGCCCACGGGGACCTCCTCACTCAGAGACACTTGGGAGATTATTGTCCCCTCACCCTCTCAGGGGTGGTCTGCCCCAGTGCCTGATTGATACTGAGGTCTAAAATTCTGGTCCTGTTGCCTTGAGGTGACACAATTCCTTGATGTTATATAAGCTCCAGAGTTCCCTCTGGGATCAGGCTGAGGCTAGACTTGAGGGGAACCCACATCTTTATCTTCTTCTCCTGCTCTAACCCACTTCCCTAAGTGCCTTACTTTCTCCTCCCGAAATCTCTCCCAGAAGACCACCAATCTCTGCTTTTAGGGAACCAGGTCGAAGACAGTGCCCAAGCAGGGAACACTTACTCTTCTAACCAGAAGCCTGCATCCTTGGAGGTCATAGCAAACAGCTGATCACTCTTTACAACTACCTTATAATGTGAAGACTTTTAAAATGCCCGCTTTTCTCCCACCTTCTTTTCTTTAGAAAGAATTCTAGCTTTGTTAACCACTGTTCAGTTCTTTTTTTTTAATATCTGTGCCTCCAGGGATCACTATCTTCCCACTGGCCTTGAGGGTCTTCACTCCTCCAGGGGTAATCAGACTGTCTCCAATTTGCTTTATTAAGCCATCTTCCATGTAAATGTCAGCATAAAAGGATTGATCATCGTTGATGATTCTGCCTCCCTTGATGAGAAGACGGTCACTCCCCAGTGAAGAGAAAGGTCCTTGCAAAACTGTCTGTGCTCTATCAAAATGACTTGTGATTTCTTAAGCTCTATGGTTTCAGTTTTAATGTCAACATCACTGCCCAGAACATGGGAGTCTAGAATTGACCCATTTAACAGGAAATGGGCTAATGGAAGGATTATTCTGTAGAGCATCAATACTACAACCAACCGTAACAATGGTGAATGGTTTTACCATCTCAAAAGACTTTCCAGAGACTACCCTGGTGGCGCAGTGGTTAAGAACCCACCTGCCGATGCAGGGGACACGGCTTCGAGCCCTGGTCCAGGAAGATCCCACTTGCCGCTGAGCAACTAAGCCCACACTCCACAGCTACTGAGCCTGCGCTCTAGAGCCCGTGAGCCACAACTACAGAGACTGTGTACCACAACTACTGAGCCTGAGCTCTAGAGCCCACGAGCCACAACTACTGAAGCCCGTGCGCCTAGAGCCCGTGCTCCACAACAAGAGAAGCCACCACGATGAGAAGCCCGTGCACCACAACGAAGAGTAGCCCCTGCTCACCACAACTAGAGAAAGCCCACGCACAGCAATGAAGACCCAACATGGCCAAAAATAAATAAATAAACTTATTTAAAAAAACCCAACTTTCACATCTTTATGTCATTTAGCCATCATAACTCTGTGGGAGGAAGTTTTATTTATTTATTTTTAAAGAGAAGATTTGAGTAAATAGAGGTGAAGTGTGTTGCTTAAGTTCATGGAGCTAAAGGCATAATTAGCATAGCAAAGACCGCAAAGAGGGGTTCTAACCTCCAGGCCTGGGCTCGTTTTATGACTTGCATCCCTTCCCTGATCTATAACCTTCCTATACGGATCATTTTATGATGCTGTATCAGTGAGGAACTGTGTTCGGCTGACTATAAGAGAGTCCTAAGAATAAAGACCCCCAGGCTTTCTCTTCTCACACACAAGGAAGTCTGGGAGGGAAGCAGCCTGGGGCTGTAGGCAGCTTCACAAAGTCATCAGAGACTTGAAATCCTTCGACTTTCTGTCCTACCATTTGGGCTCTTGAGGGTCCTTTGACCCATCTTTCTTGGCCCAAGATGGTTGCTGGAGCCCCAGCCGTCATAGGTGAGTTCCAGGCAGTGAGGTGGAGGAAGGAAAGAAGAAAGGCATGCTCCTTCCCTTTAAGGAGATTTCTGGGAAGTCTCACACGGCACTTCTGTTCACTTCTCATTGGCCAGACAATACGCTTACACCTAGAGGGTAATGAAGCTCAAACCCCAGAGTTGTTCATTGCCAGGGTCCCTTCCAGATGTTTATGGCTAATTTTGTATTATTCTCAGTCATCTCCGGGAACAATTTATTGAGGCTTACTGTGTGCAAGTCGCTCTCCTGGGCATAGAAAGGAGACCAAAGCAGGACTGGATGTAGGTCAGAATCACTAGCAGCTCTTGGCACAGCCCTGAGGATTCTGATGTGCTCCTGTAGGCAGACTGTCACGTGTCATCTTCTCTCCACCCTCACCTTGATTTATTGGGGGGGGGGGTGGTGGTGATGGGTGGTACCGTCAGGAGGGTGCTGTGCGTGTTTAGAGGAAAGATCAAGGATCACGGATCTAGGAGGGCATCTCATCCGTAGCTGGCGTATTTTAGGAAACATGCATAGTCTATTTGTTTAGTTGTGCCCCACTTACTTCTGAAAAGGAAAAAAAAACACCTTCTTCACCATGATTAAAATGAAGGTAGGGCTTCCCTGGTGGTGCAGTGGTTGAGAGTCCACCTGCCGATACAGGGGACACGGGTTCGTGCCCTGGTCCGGAAGATCCCATATGCCACGGAGCAGCTGGGCCCATGAGCCATGGTCGCTGAGCCTGCGCGTCCGGAGCCTGTGCTCCGCAACGGGAGAGGCCACAGCAGTGAGAGGCCGGCGTACCGCAAAAAAAAAAAAAAAAAAAAATGAAGGTAAAGATGGTAAATGGAAGATCAGAGGGAGAAGCTAGGTTGGAGCTTTTTAGCTGTCTTTGTTAAAACAGAGAGTTGCAAGAATCCGTTATTATGACTATCCAGCAAGAGGGGCAGGACGTTCAGTGGGAGACAGAGTGCTTTCCTTAGCATTGAACTCTATGAGATTTATTGTGACAGATTTGTTTTCGAGGCATTAAACATACATTGTATGATGTGTAATAATAACTTTGCAGAAAGCGGGGAGGTAGTCTTCAGGGAGTTATTTCTTATATCAAGCCTGGAAAAGACTGGAGTTAAATTTTTAAATACCATGTTTTGTTGGATCTAAGACACCACTGATAACAGATACACTACTATTTAGTGTGTCACTAAGAAAGGGAAAACATTGCCAAATAAATTATGACTTCCCATAGCCGGTGATGCATTCTAATTTAAAAGGCGTTAAAATGTGA
Organism: Aethalodelphis obliquidens; assembly: GCF_003676395.1. Lineage (NCBI taxonomy): Eukaryota > Metazoa > Chordata > Mammalia > Artiodactyla > Delphinidae > Aethalodelphis > Aethalodelphis obliquidens. Next base: position 38,566,188 of record NW_020837952.1, on the reverse strand, counting down.
AAAAGCTCCCCTTAATATCAGTGGTATGTGGTACTCATTTAATGAATACATGTCTGCAGAGAGATACAGTAGCATAATATAGAATGTAAGCTTTTTCATGACATGAGTTAACACAGAGGTAGAATTTAAAGAACGTTCATCTGGGATGTTCTGCTAACTGGGAAGAGATGTTTACAACCATGGAAGAAAAAACCCTAAGAATCGCATACCTAGTTCAGTGACCAAACTGTCTGAAGTAGCCTGCTGGAGGTCTGAGTTGACATGGGCACCTATGAGACACAGGTTGGCCACAGAACCAGGTTTGGGGCTCTAAAGCTTTGTCCTGGGGGATGTTGACATTCGCCCTTAATTTGTATGGGACCTTGGGTTACTTAACCTATTTCTCTGAAACAATGCCTATTGTATCGAGAAGATCAAATAAATTAGTCACTTATTTTTGCGGTATGCTGGCCTCTCACTGTTGTGGCCTCTCCCATTGCGGAGCACAGGCTCCGGACGCACAGGCTTAGCGGCCACGGCTCATGGGCCCAGCCACTCCACGGCACGTGGGGTCTTCCCGGACCGGGGCACGAACCCGTGTCCCCTGCATCGGCAGGCGGACTCTCAACCACTGCGCCACCAGGGAAGCCCCAATGACTGATGTCTTTATGAGAGAGAGGACACAGAGACAGACACAAGGAAGAGGGCTGTGTGACAACAGAGGCAGAGATTGGAGGGATGTAGCTACGAGCCCAGAAAGGCAAGGAAGCCACCAGAAGTTAGGAAGAGGCAAGGAAGGAGTCACTCTGAGAGACTTCAAAGGGGGCGTGGCCCCGCTGACATCTTCATTTCATAATTCTAGCCCCTAGAGGAACTGTGGGAGAACAGGTTTCTGCAGTTTTGAGCTGCCTGGTTTGTGGCATTTGGCTATGGTAGCCCTGGGAAACGAATACAGGGTTCAAAGGAGAGTGTTCATGGTATTTAAGGTTAGGAAAATCAGCTGTCTGAGAATCTAAAGCCTAGAACAAGAGAAAAAACACTTATTGTTCTTGAGTCCAAGCTTAATGTGTTTTTCATAAAGAAAAGTAAGCAGCTGTTTTCTATGCCTACCCTGGAAAGCTTTCCACTGGGGGTCTAGTTGTGGCTTTAGTTCTGCATCTGTTGGGCTACTGGGCTTTAAGCAAGCATCTTCACTATCTAGTACTTTAGTCTTCTCAACTGTTATATAAAGGGATTGGACCAGATGAGCTAGAAGATGTCATCTAGCTCTAAACTTGTATTATTCTTGTTGGTTTATTTATGGTGACGAAAAATTTCTGGATATAAGGGAGACGTTCCAATGTCCCAATGGATTACCAGATAATATTATAGATTTTCTTCTTTGGAACTATTTGTGAATAGGATCAATCTGATGGCTGCAAATTGGGCAGTCAACTATGTGCTGTGTAATATCCCTTTAAAACAGGAAACTTCCAAATTCAAATGCCTTCAGGAACCAGACAGCAAAAGAAGTAAGTTGAGCAACTGGATGCAGTAAAACAGGGAGTGGTGGGGGCTGTGGCCAAGACTAGGTGTTGTAGACTAGGGAGTGGTGGGGGTTGTGGCCAAGACTAGGTGTTGTAGACTAGGGAGTTGTGGGGACTGTGGTCAAGACTAGGTGTTGTAGACTAGGGAGTGGTGGGGGCTGTGGCCAAGACTAGGTGTTGTAGACTAGGGAGTGGTGGGGACTGTGGTCAAGACTAGGTGTTTTAGACTAGGGAGTGGTGGGGGTTGTGGCCAAGACTAGGTGTTGTAGACTAGGGAGTGGTGGGGGTTGTGGCCAAGACTAGGTGTTGTAGACTAGGGAGTGGTGGGGACTGTGGTCAAGACTAGGTGTTGTAGACTAGGGAGTGGTGGGGGTTGTGGCCAAGACTAGGTGTTGTAGACTAGGGAGTGGTGGGGGCTGTGGCCAAGACTAGGTGTTGTAGACTAGGGAGTGGTGGGGACTGTGGTCAAGACTAGGTGTTGTAGACTACGGAGTGGTGGGGGCTGTGGCAAATTACAGCGCTCCTATGCCTTTACAAGGAAGCAATCATTGCTTAGCTCCAGCAAGTTGTTGCCAAGCAGCAATGCGGACTGAGGGCTCCAAATCTTCAGATTTTTCAAAGGAAGCCGGAATATAAATGTGAAGTCTCTCAAATCTTAAACCTTTCAGTAACTGACTTAAATTTAAAAATTAGCACTACTGGACCAACAAAACACTTCTATTGACTCAATGTGGTCCCTCAGGTTACCAGTTTGTAACCTTTGCCTTAGCGCCTTGGAGTCAGTGTTTACTAAAACTAATAAACAGCTTAATGAAACACCCAAAGCATGTTAACATCCCTTTTTGAACATTTATATGGGAAAAATAGTTTTAGGGGGTATCCTAAGAATGCATGATATTATCTTTATTTTGTGGCTAAGGAAACCAAAGGGAAACAAGTTTTCATTACTTAAGAGAGCTGTAAGTGCAACTTAGATTTAGAACATAGATTTGCTGACTCTGTACAGGGTACGTCTTCCATCAGCTCCTTCTGCCATTCATAGTAACGAGAGGGCACCAGGCAAAAGTTATTTGCATTGACGTGCCCACATGCACATGGATTTTGGTACTGGAAGCAGCTCAAAGGTATAAATATTATCTTAAGAGAAATGGTAGCTTGTGTCTGAACCTTGTTATATAGCAAGGAAAGAAAATGACTGGGAAATTTGGTGTTGGTTCAAGTTATCTTGCAATTATAGGATGTGGTTGAAATTGTAAGGACCAAAATATCGTAAGAAGTAGAAAAGGTCATTTGAAATAGTAATTGGAAAACAATCAGAAAAGCAAAAGGGAAAATATCAGAAAGGGATCCCAGGGGCAATTACATATGGCCATTATCACTTACAGATGACAGTATTCATCTGTGCTGGTTAATCTTGTGTCAGTTTGACTGGGCTGAGGGATACCCAGAGAGTTGGTCAAACATTATTTCTGGGTGTGTCTGTGAGGCCGTCTCTGGAGGAGATTAGCATTTGAATTAGGAGACTGAGTAAAGAAGGTGGCCCTCACGGATCCGGGTGGGCATTTTTCAATACATTGAGGGTCTGAATAGAACAAAAAGGCCGAGGAAGGGTGAATTTCCTGTCTGCCTGAGCTGAGACATCCACCTTCTCCTGCCCTCACACGTTGGTGCTTCTGGTTCTTGGGCCTTGGGACTCAGACCGGGACTGACTCCATTGGTTCCCCTGGTTCTCTGGCCTTCAGCTTTGAGTGGGAGCGACACCATCAGCTTTCCTGGGCCTCTAGCTTGCAGATGGCAGATCACGGGATTTCTCAGCCTCTATAATCAGGTGAGCCAATCCTTCATAATAAATCAACCTCTCTTTCTTTCTCTCTGTACACACACACACACACACACACACACACACACACACACACCCCACACACTATGGGTTCCACTTCTCTGGAAAACCCTGATTAATATACATGCTTCATTCATCCTTCCATTCATTTGCTTAATAACTGCTGTTTGCGTACTATTATATTCCAAGTAATATGCAAGCAAAAAGGAGACAACAGTAAACAAGATAGACCTGGTTCCTTTTCTCCTAAAGTGTCCTGTGGAGAGGAGGAAACAGACACATAAATTGGCAGCAAGTATGGACCCTAAATACTCAAGCCCAAAAGACGGATTAACACTTGTGTCCCCCCACCTGCCAAGCCTTTGACCAACTGTCATCTTGTTCACCTTGTCACAGTGGTTTCTCAGTGGAGACACTAGCAGTGCACCTAAATCCTCTGCTTAGAAATGTAAACCTGAATTTAAGGAAGACATGGGGTTAAGACTGGTATCTTAAATATTCGCACCAGCATAACTGGAGACGAAGTAAGAAGACCTGGGTTCTTATCTTGTCTCTCCTACTAAACAGCTGTGTGCAGGTCACTGGCTTCTCTGAACTTCAGCTCCCTTTATGTGACAGTGCATTGCGACCTAGAGATGCCTCTATAAATGGTTAGCTTTATTATTCTGACTTCTATGCTTCTAAAACACATTAAAAATATATTTTGTACACAAAGAGTGAATCCTAATGTAAACTACGGACCCTGGTTTCTTAATAATAAAAATGTATCAGTATCAGTTTGTCAATTGTAACAAATGTACCACATTTGGACATGCAAGATGTTCATAGTAGGGGAAATTGTCTCTGAGGGCAGGGAGAAGGGGAATATGGGAACTGTCTGTACTTTCTGTTCAATTTTTCTATAAACCTAAAACTGCTCTAAAAAATAAAGTCTGTTAATTAAAAAAGATCAAAAAGGTTCCTCAGTATTACCAGTCTATTAAATTTATGATCTTCCCCCAAAAGGTATATTTTGTTAAATAAATTGAACTTGTTTACACTGTTAATCTGCTAAGAAAAGATTTTATACAGTAGAACAAAAGTGAGCTTTGGCCCATCCTCTCTGAATAATCATAAATCACAATTTATGACTGTGTGGTTTAAGTGTGATTAAGTGTGGTTTCCTATACTTCTCAACAGAAGGAATCCGCCTTTTGTGACCTGACATGGAAATACATCAGGTGTCCGTTTCCCCCAATATTAAAACTTCACTGTAACTTCAGCTAGCCTAGCAAGGATGATCAATATTTGAGAACTCATTTTCTTCCTGTCTGACATCCTGTCCTTTCTTCAAAATGTGCACGACACCATTTAACACAAAGTAGTTTTTTCCCTTGACCTCACTTTGGGAGTAGTTAGAGAAGACTTGCTCTTGTAATATAGGATAAGGGTGGTGGGAAGGGAAAGGCTCTTAGCGTTTCCCACAGGATATGTGCTTGGTTGCGAAGTATTTTGTTTTTGTTTTTGTTTCCAGTGTTTTAATAGTATTTTTCCAATGCTTTCAACTACTGGGATGAGTTAATAAAAAAGAGATTACTGCGTAACACCAAGTCTCAACGTCTGCGGTTAACTTCCTCCTTAATCCGGGTATGGGCAAAGACAAGACTGAACAACACTGTTTTAGAGGAGGGGTCAAAACAAATATGGTGTCACCAGAAGGGCAGGAAGGTAAAACCTGAGACTCCCTGGGAAATCCTCAGAAAAGGATTTTTAACTTGATAAACTTTAGCTTGATAAATTGTACAATGTAGAGAGAGAACAACAAAAGGAGACCTCCCCTCTCTCCCCACGTCTTAGTTTCAATGTCCTTTTATTGATATCACTTCCCTCCTTTCCTCATCCTCTTGCTCTTCATATACCAGGACCGCTTGTTCAGAGTAAGCCCAGTTGACAACTATCTCCCTGTGTTTTTTTTTGTTTGTTTTGTGTTTTAAAATTTTTCTTGGAGTATGGTTGCCTTACAATGTTGTGTTAGCCTCCGCCGCACAACAAAATGAATCAGCCATGCACATACAGATACTCCCTCCCTTTTGGGCTTCCCTCCCATTTAGGTTACCACAGTGCATTAGGTAGGGTTCCCTGTGCTATACAGTATGTTCCCATCAGTTGTCTATTTTATACCTAGTATCAATAATGTATATGTGTCAATCCCAGTCTCCCAATTCCTCTCTCCCCACCCCTTTCCCCCTTGGTATCCATACATTTGTTCTACACCTATGTCTCTATCCCTGCTTTGCAAACGGGTCATCTGTACCATTTTTCTAGATTCCACATACATGCGTTATTATACGATATTTGCTTTTCTCTCTCTGACTTACTTTACTCTGTATGACAGTCTCTAGGCCCATCCATGTCTCTACAAATGACCTAATTCCGTTCCTTTTTATGGCTGAGGAATATTCCATTGTATATATGTGCCACATCTTCTTTATCCATGTGTTTTTATTGCCTGTGTTTTTATTGGAAAGGAATGTGTCGGTCTAGTAAACTTATTGGATGACAAGATCGGGGACTCCAGATGACCATTCCATTACCCAAAGGCATGCCCACCCCAAGTCCACTTCTGAGACCTCTTCCCGACTCTCCTTTTCTCTTACAGAGTTAACTTTCATTATTCACAATATTTATGTTCTATAAGGTCACCGTGAACACTGAATTCGTGAATCCTGCACCACTGCTCCTAGAGGGAATACAGGGTTAGGTTCCTGTGAGCCTCTGGTCACAACATTTTTATCAACCATTCAACATATAACCTAGTTCTATGTGTGGTTCTGTTCAGAGACACCTTACTTAATATATACTGTTGAATCATTAACATTGAACTCATAACCAAAAGCTCTATAACTGAGGCCTGAAAGAAGCTTATCTCACACATGTATTTTTTCCATAAGGCACATCATGGCCCTCCCGCACTAAGGAACACTCGATAATACTTTAGCGCCACACTTGAGGCAACTTTAAAAAGTGACATCACCAACAAAAAGCACCAAAATGTGAAAAACACAGCACTATATATACTGTGAAAAGGATGCTCGTTTACAGCATGAGAGCTGAAGCAAGAAGGCAGAACATCAGTTGTTCAACCTCAGCTGGAAAGAAGCGTATTGGGAGACTCATATTGTTTGCTGTTCTGAGCATGTACATGTCCAGGAATGACCATGAGGGTGCTGCAAGTATTGCTTTTGGGGTTACAAGTGAATTTTAGCAAGTAGGAGAATTTGCAAATACAGAATCTGATAATAATGAAGATCCATGGTACTATCAACCCTTCCTTTCTTCCCTTTTTCCTCATCAGCAGCATTTCAATATTCTCAAGTTTTTCATATGTTAAAAAAAACCCCTCTACCTCCTGCTTCCCTCCAATTACTACCTTATCTTTCTGCTGTCCTTCTCAGACAAAGCTCTTGCAAGAGAATGTCATGTCTTCGTCTTGAGAGGCCCCCATTTGCCCTCTCCACTTGCTTGTCTTCTACTTCTCGCCCACATCCATCAGGCTTTTTCACCCCAATCCCTCTACTGGAACCACTCTTGCCAAAGTTGGTAATGGCCTTGAATTAGTCAAGTCCATATCCTTGTTTCCTTTGGCCTCAATGAAGCACTCAGCACTGTGAACCACTCCTTCCTTTAAAGCACTCACTTCCTGGACTTCCTGGCTGCCCCGATCTCTTGGGGTGTTTAGGCTTAGTCTCCCTTTTCTGACTGTCCTTTCTTCCTTTGCCCGACCTTAGATCATTGACCATCTTCTCTACCTGCTCTTCACTCTCCCTGTGTGGTCTCATTACTTCTGTAGTTTCAAGTAGATCACCTATGGACTGATGATTCTCAGACCTAGGTCTTCATCCTAGATCTCTCTCTTGAACTCCAGACTCATGTCTTACTGCCAACTACATAAAACCACTTGAAGGTCCTCCAGGTCTTCATTGTGTTCAGATCAACATGTCTAAATTGGAGCTTATCACTTGACACTCAAACTGCTGGTTCCTGCATTTCCTGACTTAGTGGATATCAGGGGGTTTTCTCCTCCCTTTCTCTTATCTCACCACACACTCTGCAGCACTATTGCCCTAATATGTCTAAATCTATCCACCTCTGATCACCCCCACTGCCAGTACTTTGGCTCCATTGTCCGTTCTCTTCCACCAGGATTATTGCAGTCACCTCCCATTATCTTTTGACTTTCATCTTGTCCCTCTTCCACTGTTCCTCTGAGAGTGATCTTTCTGAAGTTCGTGTCTTATTACAGAATCTCAGCAACTCCTCAATGTCCTCAAGCTAAAATCCAAACTTCTTATCATGGTTCTTAAGTTGCTCTGTGCTCTGTCTGAATGGCACTTAGATCTCCAGCCAAATCTCTCAATACCCCACCTTCACCCCAACTTTTCTGGCCGTGGCCCCATGCATCATGCTCATATTGACTCTTTGCTGTTTCCTGAAAACACTGCTTGCTCTTGACCTCAAGTCTTCAGAAGAGCTGGTTCCTTCTAAAACTCTTCGCATAGCATCTCACTCCACCAGCTTAGATGTCCTTTCTCCAGGAAGCCTCCCTGATGCCCCCTCCTCCACATGAAGGTTTAGGTCTCTCCTAAGCACATCTTCATCACACCCTACCTACCCCAATTCTAGCATGTATCTTGCTGTCTTGTGATGGAAATTCACTGTGCCTCTTCCCACCATTAGACTGGACATTCCTTGAGAATAGGAAATGGATCTTGTTTATCTTTAGGTTCCCAGGTCCTAGAAGAATTCCTGGTACATGATAGGCACTCAACAAGTGACTGTATATGGCTCTGATTTTAGACTACTTTCTCTTGTAGCTCCTTAAAAGAAATTGAGTAAAACAATCAAAGGGTGTCGGAAATTACTGTTTTTCATGTCAGCTCTTCTAAGTGGGTGGTTCCCTTCACCTGTCCTCACTTCTTTGCCCCAAATAAAAATAACCCTGATAGGAAAGTTAATAGCTAACTTGCTGAGCACTCGAAAGTGTGCCAGGCACTTCACAATGCCCTCTGCATGGAGAAAGCATTTAATGCTTATAACAACGCTACACGTGGGTGTTATCCTTGGCCCCATTTTACAGATGACGAAGCTGAGGAACAGAGTCATTTGTCCAAGATCACGAGTCTAGTGAGTGGTACAGTACACATTACTAGTTATAATTCCACCAAAACTAAATAGGTAGAAAACATATTTTATTCCTGAGAGGGTTTAAGAACCCCAAATTGTCTATAAGCTCAGAAATTGACCTGCTGGCTGGATATGGACTGTGAATGAAATACTGGGGAACCTGTATCGTAGAGTCTTTTTGGCGTCTTGATGATGCCTATCCCTTTTCTCTCTTGCTGTGTGTATTTTACAGTGAAGGAGATGAGGTCCGGGGGGTAGACCCAACAGCTCTGGGAATATGGTCAGATGTTCAGAATAGGCAGGTGCAAACATCTCCCAAAGGCCAACGGGCTGAGAAATCCTGCTGCTGCTGCTCTTTTGCACCAGCCTTTGCTAATTTTGTTCCATTTGCCTCAATCCCTTGTCCTGTAGAAATGTACTTGGGCGCAGCTGGAAGTCTCTCTGCTCACATCACTTTCTGCCTCATGAGACCTCTATCCATGGTCATCACAGTAAGCCCTGTTTATAAGCCATTGTACCAAGCATTCTGTTTCTAATCAATGTATTTAACCCTCAAAACTACCCTACTGCCGTCAGATGATCCCATTTTAGAGATGGGGAAACAGAACCTCTGAGAAGTGGAGTAAGTTACACAGGATCTGCATTTTTTCCTATAGACCAATGGTCAACAAATGACCATAAACCTAGTGGCTTAAAACAATACAAATTTATTTATTCTTACAGATCTGGAGGTCACAAGTCCAAAAGCAGTCTTACTGGGCTAAAGTCAAGGTGTTGGCAAGGCTATTCCTTCTGGAGCCTCTCCAGCTTCTAGAGGCTGCCACATCCTCGGATCCCTTCCTCACACCTTCCAACCTCTGCTTCTGTCATCACATCTCCTTCTCTAACTCTGATTCCCCTGCCTCCCTATTAGGACCCTGTGATTACATCAGGGCCGCCCAGATAATTCAGGCTAACCTCCCCCTCTCAGGATCTTTAAGTTAACCACATTGGTAAAGTCCCTTTTTCCGTGAAAGGTAACATATTTATAGGCTCCAGGGAATAGGACGTGGAGCTCTCTGGGGATCTATTTTTCACCTACCACAACATCACAAAGCATAACTGTGACATTCCACTATTGAGCTCGCATCCTTCAAAAGTGATTTTTCTTTAAAGAAGCCCTCCAAACCTGCTCTCTATTAACTACTATGTCCTAGGTTTGAGAGGGCCATCTATTTCTGTCTCCATCCCTTCTGCAGCTGGAGCAGACATTCTTAGTACCGGCTACATATCAGAATCACCTGGAGAACTCTTACAACTCACTTAAGCCAGGATCCACCCCAGATCCATTGAAGTCAGACTTTCCGGCTGTGGGGCTTGAGTACTCCGCAGGTTAGTGCTGCATTTCCAGGTGATTCGAATACGCAGCTACCTTTGAGAACCACCATGCCAGAGAGAACCGCTGGCAGACTCTCAGAGCATGAGCTATCTGAGTCCAAGATGGAAAGATTATCTATAAAGATAAATGGCAAGAAAACGAAACTTGAAGTCCTTTACCCCTGGTTAACATCCTTGCTTGTGCTGCATCTTAGTTACGTGACCTTGGGCAAGTTGCTTGATGTCTATGGTCTCAGTTGTTTTTTTTGTTTTTGTTTGTCTGTTTCAGATAATAAGCGTTCCCAAGGGTTGTGCAATGGCTAATCAATCAGTGGAGACCATGAATGAAAAGCCCTTAGCTGCGCGCCTATAGGCCCCCAATAGAGGGCAGTGTAGTCTTCTTTGCAACCTTCCCCCACCCAGACTTGAGAACAGAGGTCACTGAGCTTCCCCTAATAATAGAATTCCCTTGGCTCTAATTTTCCAGCTCAGAGAAGACTGAATTTGCCTACTTCCCGGTTATATCTGACTTTCATTTCCTCCTTGGTGTTTTCATCCAACTTCAGTTCTGGGGCCTCTGTGTGCCTTTTGATGGTGGTGAGTCCTGGGGGCAGCAAGGAAAGCCTTCTCTGATCTTCCACTCTGCTTTCAGAAGGTCAGGATGTTACTGGGTTTCTTGGTTGATGTCAAGTCATCCAGCGGTACACTGAGAAGAGTGATTTTACGCCCTTAGAAGGAAATCGCTCACAGTATGTGGTCGGGGGTGGAGAGAATTTTCCTTTGGGCTGAGGACACAATGGTAATTCTAAAACACGGCTGTGGTAGAGAAATGTTTTTAATGGAAAGAGTTCCCAGGGATGGAAGGAACCGGCCAAACTGCTTCCAATTAAGGATTTGCTAAAGTTGATAGTCCTCCGTGCTTCTCTCCCCCTCCTTTGGTTCTTCTAATTCTTGAAGGTGTTAGGAAGGGCAAACGAGATGGAGATGATTCAGCAACTGGAACAGAGCACATTTGGCCTGGCCGGCTCTGCCCCTGACCGCTGTGCAGGGTTAACAGCGTTAATGGAAAGCGTTCCCAGATTGAATGAGGGAGCAGGGCCCTGGCAGGGTCACTTTCCATTAGGGACTGCCAAGGCTGATGTCACTGGGACTTGCATTTTGCTCTCTGCCTCTCATTCTTTTAGGTGCAGAATGATGGAATAATCCTACTGGGTTGGTTTTGCCAAGGTTTGTTTCTCATCTTTCATTCAGGTAGTATCTTATGTTCACAAAGCCTATTGCCTTACTCCATTCGGTTGTTAAAGATTGTTTCCATGTCCCAGCTCGTGCTCATGAGTCAGCAGGCATTGAGAAAGCAGCCGCTGGGGCTGAATGTCGTGCTGGGGACGGGAGGGAACAAAGGACACCGGGCGCGGTGCCTGCCACAGAACCTAGTTGGGAATGGAAGGGTCACATGCACAGAATAATATGAGGAAGATGACCCATAGGACCTCTTGGATGTGGGAGGTCAGTGGGGCCTCCGGTGGCCTGGGAAGGGAGCATGGAGGAGGCGAGCCCTGAGGAGGATGGAGAAGGCTCAGATAGGGAGAAGGAGGGCATTCCAGATGGGGGGCAATGTGCGTGGGGGGGCCCACAGTGGATCCATGGGAGCTGTGAAAATAATAATAAAACAATAATGTAAAGCAGCTATGTGTTGGGTGATCCTGGCCCCCAGATATCGAGATAACCTCAACACAAGCGTACGTTCACACCTTTTCTAAGGTTTCTGTGTGTCCTGAGTGAAGGGGTGTTATCTTCCTCAGGTCACCCCAGGCTCTGGGCTCTGTTTCAGCAGGCAGCGTGTCTGTTTCTCCTCATTTCTAGGGACCAATGAGATGGCCCATGATCAGGCAGCCAAGGGCTGCCTCTTTGCATCTATAGCGCTTGGCAGTGTGTGCATGCGTGTGTGTGCATGTGGTATCTGCGGAGAGAAGTCCCTGGGCATTTCACATGGGCTCACAGGCTCAGAGAAGCAAAGGACCTGTGCCTACCGTACAAGGAACAAATCTCTAAGTGCTGCAAGCCATTCTTACAACCCCCCCCGCCCTCTTCCTCTGCCACATGTATTCCAGGTGGATTCTGGAGTATCTGTGTGTCCACAAAGCTTCTTGTCTCCTGAGTAGATGGAGAAATGCCCAGCTGAAAACTTGGGGATTGGCCACTGAACTGATGGGCCTGTTGTCTGGTTAAAAGATTGCAGGCGGAGGGTTTAGAAACCCCCAGGGCCCACCCATCTGGCTTTTGGAGGCCTCTGGGTCCTGCCGAGTCAGAGTGCAGCAAAAACTTCAGGACCTGCTTTCAACCAGGACAGGCTGTCCTCTGGGCACCTGCCCAGATCAATAGGCAGGTGTGATCGCTAATTTGGCCACAGCGATGGAATGGCTGTGGGAGAAGAGCCCAGTTCTGAAACGCTGTCATAAAAGCAGCAAGTCCTTGGTACTTGGCAAAGTACCAAGAAAAGCCAGGGCTGAGTGTTCTGGGGGCATAAGAAGGAACACATGGAAAGAACATTGGAAATTCATCTTTAGAAAAAAGGCTCTACATTCCCTTTTGTCCCTTCAGAAGGGAAGCGTGTAACAATTCACATTGCCTCTTTAAAATTCTGACAAGTGGCCTTACCCAGCTATTTTAAATGGAACTCTATGTACCACCCACTGGGAAGATTCAAATGTGATGAATAAAATCCATCATTTGTATTATAGGTATGTGAATGCCAAGAATCTCCGGGCACTTAATTATACCTTATCCCTTTTTCTATTCCATCAAAGTTAGCTCCTGGACCAGTAGATCTAAGCTTTAATGTGTTTAAGAATTGCTTCGTGCCGGGTGGCGGTGGGGAATGGGGTGGGAGGAGAGGACAGGAGACTTGGGCCAGACTGGGCCCTAGAATTCAGCACTTTATTAAGCAACCCCAGGTAACCCTAATGAAGGAGATGTGAGATACAGCAGAAGATGCTTGGGATTATGGCCTATGCATTTGAATTTAATCAATATTATTATTCATGACCTATGACAGCTTTCATTCACCTACTTTCTCTAATTTGATCTTCCATGAGGTTCAGGGGCAGATACCGTAATTCTCATTTTACGGTCAAAGACTCGAAAACTCGGAAAGGCTGCAATTTGTGACCGACAGCTAGCGTGCACCAGGGGCCAAGACTCCCAGTGCAGTGCTCATTCTGCTTACCCAACCCCCACACCCCTCCTTCAAGCCCCACATGGTCCACCGTGTGATGGTGTCAATATTTCTTCCCATCTCCTTGTCTGTGCACTCAATTATGGGAGGAGGGAGAGGCAAGTGTTCTCTGTTCTGTTATTCTGGAACTAAGTCTTTGGTCAGAGTGAGGCAGTGCTTGATAAATGTTAAAATGTCTGGTCAATTCAGCCCAACGCCCTAAGCCAGGGGAGAAGACGCTGGAGCATGTTGTTTCTGCTTGAAAAGGGGTGAAACCAAGTAAAACTCATTCAAAGAGCTGCCCCCTCACCCCCAAGCACACACATAACCATGCCCCAACTCCAGAACTGTCCTGGACTCCCAGAAAAGAGTCTATTGGTTAAGAAAACATTTCTTCAATGAGATCGGGTATAATTAAAATGTTGAAAATGGAATGTTATTCCCAAGAATGATCAATTGAGAAAAGAGAAATGGAGAAAAGAGAACTCGGGGAAAGAACACTGGACTGGGGGCAAAGGGCCATGTTCTAATTCCAGTTGTGTGGAAAAAATAATAACAGCTCCACAAGTGACCAATTCCTGGGTCCCAGGGGCTGCAGGCCTCACAATAACAAATCAGTTAAATGTCAGCATCTCCGTTTTACAGGTGGGGAAACTGAGCCTCAAAGATGTTAAGGGTCTTGGCCTAGGCCACCCTGCTAGCGAGTACCAGAAACAGGGTTCTAACCCAGGCCTGGCAGCTCCCAAGCCTGAGCCCTGGAATTGCAACCTCTATGAGGCCTTGACTGTGAGATGCAAATGAGATAATTAATATGAATGTGTCATGTAAACCACGGAAATTTGGGCTCAGGTCCCAAACTTGGGAGAAATCCTTGACTCCTCTCTTTCTCTCACCCATCACATCCAATCCTTCAGCACATCCTATTGACTCTGTCTCAAAATATACCCCTAATCCCACCAAGTCTCTCCTTCACTCTCACCCTGTTCACTCCTCCATCATCCCTGGCTTCGATAATTGCTATAATCTCCTGGCTGGTCTCCCAGCCTCACCTTTGGTCCCCGGGTCTTCTCTCAACATAGTGGCCAGAGAGATTCTGTTAAAACATAGGTCAGCACCCATTTAGAAATGCATATAGATATTGAAGCACTATGATGTACACCCGAAACTAATGTAATATTGTATGTCAATTATGCCTCAATAAAAAAAAATATAGGTCAGCTCTCGTTACTCCTCTGCTCAAAACCTGCAATACCTGACCATTTCACTGACAGGAAGAGTCAGGTGCCTCTAGTGGCCCAAATCCTGTGCAACTGTCCCCTCAGTCTCCCACCTTGATACTCCTCTTCCTTCTTGGATCTCATCTTCCTTTCACTTGCTCTGCTCCAGCCCACCAATCCCCCAGGCACACTCCTACCTCAGGGCCTTTGCACTTACTATACCCACTACCTAGAACACCCTTCTGCTCACCAAACCCATATGGTTTCTCCCCTCCGTCCTTCAGGTCTTTTCTCAAATATCTCCTCAGGGAAGCCTCCCTCAATCACCCTGTTTAAAACTTCACACCCCTTATAACACTCCCTACTGCCCTATTTTATTTTTCCATATATGAGATATATACCGCCTATGTGTTTTTCAAATTGTGATAAAATAAACATAACATCTTAACCATTTTTAAGTGTACAGCTAAGTGGCATTAAGTACATTCACACTGCTGTGCAACCGTCACCGCCCTCCATCTCCAGAACTCTTTTCATCTTGCAAAACGGAAACCCTGTCGCCATTAAACAATAACTCCCCATCCCCCCTCCCCCACGGCCTCTGGCAACCACCATTCTATTTTCTGTCTCTATGAACTGGACTACTCTAGGCACCTCCTATAAGTGGTATCGTACTAGATTTGCCTTTTTGTGACTAGCTTATTTCATTTAGCATAATGTCCTCAAAGTTCATCCATGTTGTAGCATGGGTCAGAATCTCCTTCCTTTTCAAGGCTGTATAATATTCCATTGTATGGATTTACCACATTAAAACAAGACTCTGTGGCAAATCAGGAAATAGCAACACCAGCCACTCTTCATGGACTGAATGCCACTAGGTGCTGGGCATTGTGATAGAGCCCCCCAGTCAAAAGCCTGTGATACTTTCATTTTACAGGTGATGACACTGAGTCTTGGAAAGCTTACATACATACAGCCAGCGGTGGCGAGTCCAGGACTCACATCTCAGTGCTCCAACATGAGTCAGCAAACTACAGCCTGTGGGCAGAATCTGGCCTGTTTCGGTACATCCCACGAGCTAATCATTTTTACAGTTTAAAGCGTTGTTTAAAAAAAAACAAAACACCAAAAAAAAGAGGAATAAGAGTAAGAAGAATATGCAACCAAGACTGTGTATAGAATGCAACGCCTAAAACATATTTACTATCTGGCTCTTTAGTAAACACAATTTCTCCATCACTACCCACCCTTTCTCAGGGAGAGAGGACCACTCTATAAACATTTACTATTTCACCTCCTTTGACTCATTCTAACCCTCAGATCTCTATTTCTAAATATCCCCCAAGAGATCTGATGCTCATTTTGACCTTGTTGACAACACACGAGTGTGGGCTTTCTCCAGAGAGCCCTGAGGGGAGGACCTCCAAGCCCTACTGAGGATGAAGAGTATATATTAAATCTTCAGCAGGCATCTGTCTGTCTCTCTTCCAACTGGCTGTCCGGGTTCATGGAAAACTTTCAGGGGCCAAAGATTTCTGGAAGCCTAATCGCTTAAGAAGAGAGTGGTTTGTAAACTTAGTCTTATGACTTGCACGTCGTATTTTTGCTAAATAGGTAAACAGGCAGGCATTTCAATAATGCCCTGCTTCTCTGGGATCATATTTCTAGGAATGCCGGCCACCAAGCACCTAGAACTTAACTTTGAAGTCAATGGAAAGGGTCTCTGGGGGCATAGTTGTACTTTACTCGAAGGGAGGGCAGACAAGGACACATTCTTGGACCTTGTTCTAAGCAACTGAGCATTTGTTAGGGAGGAGATTAGCAGCAGCGAGAAGTGACAGCAGGCTGGCCGAGGGAATGGGGAGCGCTGCTAGAGACACAAACCCGACTTCAGAGCACAGCGATCTGAGACCACGTGGAGCGGGGATCAACATCGCCTGCATCCCGGGGGCACCGGAGCGAGTGAGCCACACGGAAGGACTGATGCCCTCCATGCGCTGGGGGCACAAAGAAAACCCAACAATTCACACAGGTTCTGCATACGCAGCAATAAGAAGGCAACATTAAAATAAAAATACATTTGTAGTTCTCAGCTGAGCTCCACCTTAAAAATGGGGGCATGATGAATGAAAGATGCATTATTATGCAGGTGGACATTGGAAAGGACACAACAGAATAAAAAAGGCTGATGAATCCTCAAAACTGGTATCAGCAGATCTCGGTGGATCTCAGATATCAAGTAATTTGTTCAAGGCCACTAATTTAGTCACTGACAAAGCCCCAGTTCTCTTGTGGCCACCCGGACTCACTCGTTTTCAAATTCTGTCTCTCTGTCTCCTCCTCTGAATCTCTCCCTCTGTCTCTGTCTCTTCCTCTCTGCCTGTTTTCATTTGCAGACACCTTGACCTCATCGCAGAGAACATGGCTACAAAAGTCCAAATTCAGATCTCCTCTGCCCACCCCACCCCCAAAGGTTCTCTTTTTCTCCTAGCTTTCCAATATCAATCCCACAGGCGTCCTCTGATTGGTTGTTTGGGTCACGTCATGGGTCTACCCTTTAACCGATTTCTGATGGCTAACAGTCCACCAAAATTTATGCCCACTTTCCCAAATTACAGAACTCTGGGAAGAGCAGCGCCGACAAGAATTACATTTCCCAGCCCCACCTGCATCCAGATGAGGCCACACAACTAGTTCTTATCAGAGGAACGTGAACAAAATTGATTATGTGTAACTCCCAGGCCACGGAGGTTATGAAACAGACACACCTTTCCCACTGACAGAAGGGGCTCAGAGCCCCAACCTTCTAATCACATGGTTGATCTTTCTGATCTTTCAGCTCCCAGCCTCAATCATTTCGGCATTTAGATTAACCTTAGTTGTGATCCAAAATGCTCATGAATAACAAAGACTATCCTATTACATGGGGAATTCCCCATCAGAGTCTCCCTCCCAGGAACCAGGGACAAAGGCAAGTCAAATTCTTTGCTGTACAACAGATGGGTTATCTATACTAAAGTGTGTACGTGTGTGTGTGTGTGTGTGTGTGTGTGTGTGTGTTTAATTAGACTTGGGTAAATTACAGTCTCTTTGCTTTCTATTTAATCAAGTAAATTAATGCCAAGAAATGAAACTAGGGGTTATAATGAGGGCATTACTGTTGGAAAGTTGTCAATGGAGTGAACACCCTGTTTTCTGTCAGAGAATGAGGTGTTCTGGTGAAAGGAGAACAGATTCTGCAGTACCCTTCCTTTACATAACCATGGAGACTTCCATCCAAGCAGGAAGCCCACTGGAGCACTTTGATTTTCATAAGGGAATGTGAACTCTACCACTCACCCATGTGGTTTCCAAAGTATATTTATGTACCTGTGATCCAAGAATAGACTGCTATTAATAACCACGAACATTATTGAGTTCTCACCATGTGCCAGGTATTGTATTAAGAGCTTCATGTACGTTATCTAATTTAATCCTCACCAGAAACCTATAAAATAAGCATTATAATCATCCTCATTTTATACGTAAGTAACTTACCTAAAGTCACTCAGCTCAGATGTGGTGGAGCTTGGATTCAAATCCAGATGTCTGATTCCCTTAAGCACTGC
Source organism: Aethalodelphis obliquidens (assembly GCF_003676395.1). Lineage (NCBI taxonomy): Eukaryota > Metazoa > Chordata > Mammalia > Artiodactyla > Delphinidae > Aethalodelphis > Aethalodelphis obliquidens. The sequence continues at coordinate 38,548,285 of NW_020837952.1, read as the reverse complement.
ACTTGAGCCCATTCCTGCAAAGAGCCAGGTTGAATGGAAATGAGATTTAGGAGAGAGAATTTAAGGGATGTGGTATGTAGCTACTCTTTTTTTTTTTTTTTTTGCGGTACACAGGCCTCTCACTGTTGTGACCTCTCCCGTTGCGGAGCACAGGCTCCGGACGCGCAGGCTCAGCGGCCATGGCTCACGGGCCCAGCCGCTCCGCGGAATGTGGGATCTTCCCGGACCGGGGCACGAGCCCGTGTCCCCTGCATCGGCAGGCGGACTCCCAACCACTGCGCCACCAGGGAAGCCCTGTAGCTACTCTTTTGTGTATTCTAAGTGCTGTTCTTGGGTGGAAGGCCTCATACTTGCACTATGCACCTTCACTAAATTACGTTTTAATGTAGTTGCTTGACTTTTATGACATTGGGTACAAGAAACAGCTTAAATTCCTCTTCTGAATTCTGAATGAAACTGGTGTAGAAGATACTGAATGATGCAGGGGACAGCTATGCCCTCTAGACTGGCCCCTGTGGAAACTTCTCTGAGTTCTCTATGAGGTAAAAATCTTCTGTCTCCTGAAGGACTGCTATAAATCTTCCTCTCAGGTATTGTTTGTATCTGCTGCTGTGTTGCCCAAATGTTGAATATAATTTTATGCTCTAGTAGAGCAATTTTTATTTATTTATTGAAGTATAGTTGATTTACAATGTTGTGTTAATTTCTGCTATACAGCAAAGTGATTCAGTTATATGTATATACACATTCCTTTTAAAAAGTATTCTTTTCGGGCTTCCCTGGTGGCGCAGTGGTTGAGAGTCTGCCTGCTGATCGCTGAGCCTGCACGTCTGGAGCCTATGCTCCGCAACGGGAAAGGCCACACAGTGAGAGGCCCGCGTACCACAAAAAAAAAAAAAAAAAAAAAAAAAAGGTGTTCTTTTCCATTATGGTTTATCATAGGATATTGAATACAGTTCTCTGTGCTATACAGCAGGACCTTGTTGTTTATTCATTCTGTATATAAAAGCTCACATCTGCTGACCCCAACTTCCACTCCACCCTCGCCCAACCCCCTCCCCCTTGGCAACCACCAGTCTGCTCTCTATGTCCATGATTCCGTTGCTGTTTCATAGATAGGTTCATTTGTGTCATATTTTAGATTCCACATATTAGTAGAGCAATTATAATGACTCTGATGGTCAGAACATTTGCTCTTTTTTTCTTTCTTTTTGCTTAATCCAACTTTATCTGCTTTTATTCTCATTTTATTGAAATCCTGTTTTTGGTATGTTACTTAAACCCTCAAGTTCTTTTAGACTAGAGTAAAAACAAACATTCTTGATATTTGGTGGTTATTATAAAACCATCCACGAATGACCAAATTTTATATTAATAAAATACAATCAACATTAAAATTATACTGAGCTTAGTGTAATCCCTGTCCAATTATTCAAATTGCATTTTGGGATCTTTCCATAATTCCAGGATATTATTATTCATATTAATTATTATGTGTCAAGTAAATATCAATTAATATCAACTACAGAAGTATGGAAATGCCAGTTAAAGACATCTAATTGAAAATGATCATGATGTTGATATAATAAAAATGATGAATATTTATATATTGATTCATTCTGTAAAAATTAATGACTACCTTCTCTGTACCAGTGAATGAAGTTCATGTTCTAAAGGAAGGGCTGTTATGGTCTGAGTTGTATCTCCCCCACATTCATATGTTAAAGTCCTAACCTCCAGTACCTCAGAATGTGACCTTATTTGGAGAGAGAGTCTTTACAGAGGTAATTATGTAAAAATAAGGTCAGTAGGGTGGGGCCTAACCCAATACGACTGGTGTCCTTATAAATGGGGGAAATGTGAACACAGGCAGACGTAGAGAGAAGACAATATGAAGAGACATAGGGAGAAGATGGCATCTACAAGCCAAGGAGAGAGCTCTGGAGCAGACACTTCCCTCACAGACCTCAGAAGGAACCCACCTTGCTGACACCTAGATTTTGGCCTTGCAGACCCCAGAACTGTGAGACAAGAGATTTCTGTTATTTAAGCCACCCAGCCTGTGGTACTGCAGCCCTAGCAAACAAATGCAGAGGGCAAGGGCTCTGAGATGGGAAAGAAATGAGTTCAAGGAACAGAAGAGCAGGCAGTTCAGGGGAGCTGGGTGGGTGAGGGAGCAAGAGGAGAGTAGGATAAAGGTGATGTGTGTAAACTATTAACCCCCTACGAATGTAAGTCTTGGCTCTCTTCCTTGAGTTCAGAGCCAGGCCTGGGAATGCGGTGTGAGATAAGCTCTTATAAGAAAGAGACCACAAAATACAGTGGCTTAAGTAGGGCAGAAGTTTGTTTTTCTTCCATCTGATGGAGCAGAGGAGGGTGAGAGGGTGGGAGCTGGGAGGACTGGATGCTGAGAGGACAGAGCTGCCATCTTTGACTGTGGGTTCCTTCTCTGGGTCTGAGGCAGTAGCCCCAGGTGGTACCATCCCCCAGCAGGTGACAGCAGGGGCGGGGGAAAAAATGGAGGCCTGGAGCTCCCGTATAAAAAAGCCGTGATTTGCAAGGCACAGGCATGACTTCTGTTCTCAACCCATTGGTCGGAGGTCAGCGTCTAGGACAGGTGGTCTCTAGCTATCACTTGAGGAGTCCAATTTCCAAGAGTTCCCTGCTAACTCAGAGAGTTGTGTTTTTAAAAGTTAGAAAGAGTCTAGCCTCTGGGGAACAGTTAGCAGTCTCTGTCCCAGCCTAACCTCAGTTAGCTAGAGGGCTGGACTCATCTTTTTTTTTTTTAATTAATTAATTTATTTTTGGCTGCTTTGGGTCTTCATTGCTGTGCGCAGGCTTTCCTTTAGTTGCGGCGAGCGGGGGCCACTCTTCTTTGCGGTGCGTGGGCTTCAGTAGTTGTGGCACGTGGGCCCAGCAGTTGTGGCTCACTGGCTCTAGAGCGCAGGCTCAGCAGTTCTGGCGCACGGGTTTAGTTGCTCCGTGGCATGTGGGATCTTCCCAGACCAGGGCTTGAACCCGCAATGCCTGCCTTGGCAGGTGGATTCCCAACCACTGCGCCACCAGGGAAGCCCTGGACTCATCTTTAGCTCTTCCCTCAAGGCTCTAAGGTGGTAGAGGTGACATTCAAAGTGGACTGTCACTTGTCTGCTATCATCTCTCCAATGGTTTCCCAAGAAGAGCTCCTCTAGTGAGATGGCCAGCCAGCTAGCCGGCGCTAAAGCCTCTCTCGCTCCCAGCAGAGCTCTGAAAGAATCTCCCTGCTTCACCCGCAAGAACTGCTCCCTGGTCACTGTGTTTTCTGACATCTGGGCCTTGTCTTGTATCCTTCATGATCGTGAGCTGCCTGGGGCAGGCGGTTTATGTGTCTGGCACACTCTGCGACTCTCCAGCACTCTGAACCTTTACTGCCTGTCAGAAGCATTTATTAATATTGCTGCTAATAATAGTACCTAGCAGGGGTGGACGGGCTCAAACATGTCAGAAGGCAGTGTTTCTCATTACTGCGCTTTCATTGTTCACTGGAACATAACAGGCGGGATAGATTCAGACTTGCCTTTTCAGTTCTCTTCCTCAGGTTACTGATCCCATTACTAGAAGTCCTGCTTTACTGGCATCCGCAGAAACACGCAGCAAATACAGGCTGTAGGGCGTTCTTGTGTTCCGTTCATGCAGGCTGAGATGGAAAATTTGGTGTCTGTGAAAGATAAGAGCTCCGTAGCCAGAGGTTGTCTTGAAGTGGGGTGGGCACAAAGGCTGAGTGTAGGCTGAATCTTGCCTGCCTTCTTGGTTGTAAAATGGAGAAGGACAGGCAGAGAAAGCAAAATTACCTGCCTTTAGATCTATACTCCTATCTCTCATTCTTTAAAAAATTTCTCTGTCCAGGACTGTATAAATTGATATAAATGGCCAACCTTATTGAATCGACGTTTATGTCAAAAAATATGCAGGGAGCTTTCTATGAATTATCCCCTTTGAACCTCCCAGCAACTCACTGCTGTAGACACTGTCAGTTGCTCAAACTTTCTTCAAGCCAGCAGAATCCATTGCCTATTACAGAGGCAGAAAATGTAGGTTCTTACTTTTATAGCTGCCCTTGCAGCTCTGGCAATACTCACTTGACCCAATATCGGCCAATTAAACTGATAACAGAGGGGAACTCTGCTGGGGGAATTCTGGGCAAGATAAAATCTGTCTGATAAAAGAGATATGAGGAAAAGCCACATCTCCTTCTTCTTACCTTTGAATATGCTTTTGTTAAGACGTGATGTTTGGAGCCTTGGCAGCCATGTTGCAGTAATGAGGGAGAGTGGCAAGAGATCCTCAGAGAAGCCCTGACAAGGTTGAGGCACTGATCTTGCTTGGAATCATCTCCCTCTAGATCAGCTGTTATGTGAAAAAATTAAATCCTTTTAATTTAAGCCCACAGTAGCTGAATACTCTGTTATGTGCAACTGGGAGCATCCTAATACACCTCTGTTCCCTTCCACTTCCTTTCATTACCCTCTCCTTGGGAAAGAATCAAAGACCTCTTTCCACATGCTCAGTGATGCCCACAATTCCTTAAACAGGAGACAAGGCCTTGCATTTCTAGGATGACCTTAGGTTTGGTTTGCCCAGGACCCTTCTGGGACAGTTCTGGTTTATACCTACTGTTCTGGTGTAATTTTAAAGGATGCTAAAAATACCCCTGGAGGGATGATAAATTCTATGGCCACTTGAATGCTTTTTCAGAGAGAAAAACCTGAAGGGTGAGTACCACTGCAAGAGGAGAACACACAGCTTTCAATTCACAGTGAAGGGGCAAATGGCTAGGGTTTTGGGAGAGGGCATAGGAAGGAGCACACAGGGTGCAAGGGGTTCCCTAGGGTAGGGAAAGGCCCAGAATGAGAAACTGGGTGCTCTAATGGCAAACCTCACCCACTCCCTAGATTTTGAGTTATCTATCTACTCTGCTCCTAAGAAATACAGGCATTTGTTCCTGTGTTTTTGTTCTTTCTCTGCTTTCTCTCCTTTCACATGGTCCCAATCTACCTTCTACCAGTGCCCGTGGGCTTACTGGAACCTACCCTTTGGCAAAAAGTCTCAAACTCTTGCCCATATAACTCCCTGCTTTCCTGACATCTTTCCAATTTCTCCACAAGATTGACAAAGGTGTTATGTAAGGTGATAGTCACCCTCACTTATGCTGTTTTGAGTCTGTTTTTTTTCCAGACTGACCCCTCAAAACTTAAAGTTATTTGGAGCATACCCCACCCCTACTCCCTCCTTTTTCTGGACACTCCTGACCCTGAATAACTGAAAATCAGGCCTGCCTCCGCCCCTCCTCCCATCAGTTGATGATGTTTTATCTGCCTCCTGTGCTAATAAAAACAAGTCACAAATAGGGCGGTTTACCTATCCTGGCAACAAGTATTTGAAATGCATAAATTAGTCTTGATTTAAATTGTACAGGCTCATTATCTGCGAGAAAACCGGGCTGCCCCATATGCCTATTAGGATGATGAGTGGTGCCTGCAGCCCCAATAGCTGTCCCTGGGGAGGTGAATCCAGGAATAGCACGAGCCCTTGTGCTCCCAGCAGCGGCACCAAGATGTGAGGCAGCCAGCTTGGGAGGGCTGAGCTTTCTAGCCTTCCTGCTGGGACTGTGGATGGGCAGGGGGCTTGACAGGGAAGGACCCCATTTTTCCTGATTCTTAAATGGAGACACAGTACAGGAGATGAGCTTCTTTTAGTTTGCTTTCCACGTCTGACCATCAGGGCAACAATTTGGGCTTGTGCAGCTGTGGGAAGCTGGAGAAATGCTTAAGGGGCTTCGGGCCACACTCAGCTGGGTTTGGAGAGGTACGGGGGCTGCGATCACTGCACAGATTTCTATCGCTCGCAGCCTGATCTGTGGGAGACTCCTAAGAGGGGGTTACTTTAATCCTCCAAGAAGAAATCTTTTAACTCATCCAACAATAATCTGAGCGCCTACTACAGACTCAGCTAAGATCAGAGGCTACAAGAGTGACCCAAAACACAACCTCGTCCCTAAGAAGCTTTTCAGTTTGCTGGGAATTTCAGACAAGATAACAGGTCATTATAATACAGAGTCTGAATGCTACTGGTAATAAAAAGAAAATTTCCAGAAAGATGACAGTGTATCCTTTCAATGTCATACTAAAGTATTGTCTAATAGGCCAGCCCGTAGGTCTTCTGACAGCCTTGATTTGGCTAACTATTACTACATAAGTTAGGATCTAGTCCTTGAAAGGTTAGATCTTAATTGGTAGGAAATTGATACATTGCAAATCATTTTTGTCTGGTAAAGATGTAGATGATTTCTGTCCATTGGAAAAGACAGCTCCTAAGGGTTATGATTTTATTGCCTATGGGACATTATATTACATCCAATTTTGGATCTAAGATAGCAATCTTACATCAGCATTGTTTCTTTCACTGACCCCGTATAAATCAGTTTCTCTTATGTTCCTTTGATCCAGCTTTATTACCCTGCTAGCATCCTCATTAATGAATTAAATGAATCTTTGACATAGGCTCATGATGTATTTGTGTGAGAGTTGTGTCTTTAGCCTTCTGGAAATTATAATGTGAAACTACCTTAGAGGTAAGGTGCTAAGGGGTCACAGTCTTAGGGGTTTAGGGAAGATTTCTCAGACAGATCATCTAAAGCTAGACATGAAGGATGAAGGAGTTAGTTTGGCAAAGATGGAAGGGGGCTGGTGTGCTAGGGAGAAGGAAGAAGCTTATGCAAAGGCTGGAGATGAGACACCTGCATTAACAGGTCATGAAACCCAAGAACGTGAGTAGTGAGAGGCAAGGCTGGAGAGGAAAGCAACAGCCAGATCATGGAGGACCTCAATGCTATGACAAGGAACTTGGTCTTTATACAGAGGGCATAGGGATGTCACTAAGGAGTTTTTAAACAGGGACAAGGCATGGTTGGATTTGGCTCCTGGGTTCACTGTTTTATAACCCAGGTGGAAATCTCATTCACCTGTAGAATTGCTTGCTGAGGCTGCTTATAAAATGCCTATACAATTATACTTCACTCCACTTTGCTCTACAACTACAATTAAAAGATATACTGGTGAATAAATTCATGGAGATATGTGTGTGTATATATATATATATATATATATATATATATATATATATATATATATATATGACGAATGCCCAAGAATGGATATTTACCATTTATAATGCTTTCTTTCTCTATTCTGGTCAAAAGTAAAAATAGAAAAAGCAGATGTGTAAACAAGCAAGGCTGACATATTTCAAAATACAACTCAAAGTAATGGGCAAATCAGAGCTGAAGGAGGAGACTCCAGGGACCAGCTATTATATGCAATTGCTTTGGTCAGAAAGGTTTCTGCTTCTTTCACGTTTCCTTGGCCAGATGTTTCCATTTCAGCAATAAATTTTAAAGCAATTTTGCATTTTTAGCACAAGGAAACATTTATCTTGTTATGATACAGCTTGCTGAGGACTTTTCAGCAATCATAGCACTTTTGTTTCTTGTCTCATTTCATCTTCACAAGAGCCTATGAGGCAGAGAGGATGACTGCTACTGTGCCCATTTCACAGATGGAGAAACCAAGGTCCAGAAAGGTGATTTGCCAGTAATCACTGCAAGTTAAGAGTCAGAGACTGGAAAAGGATGATCTTATTACCAATGCCCTGAAATTTTTACTTATTAGGTGTTTAATAAATGCAATGAAGGAACAGTTCCATTCTGTTCTTCCCCCCTTACTATGTATTAAATGTATAAGTATACATCTATGTGTTTTTTTACTTGTTAAGGTTACTAAATTATAAGTTCCATTAGGGCAGTTTTCTATTGCTCTATGAAAAACAGCCCTAAAACTCAATGGCTTGAAACCAGTAATTTACTGTTTCTCATGATTCTGTGAGTCAGGGATTTGGGCAGGGCTCAGCTGGTTGGGTCTTTCCTTCCACACGGTGTCAGGCAGGGCTCACTCAACTGCATTATGCCGGTGGTTGGGTTGGACTATGTAGTGATTAATTTTGTGTGTCAACTTGGCTGGACTGTGGTGCCCAGATATTTGGTCAAACATTATTCTGATGTTTCTACAAAGGTTTTTTGGATGAGATTAACATTTAAATCAGTGGATTTTGAGTAAAGCAGACTGCCCTCCTTAATGTGGGTGGGCCTCATCCAATCAGCTGACAGTCTGAATAGAACAAAACAATGACCTCCCCTAAGCAAGAAGGAATTCTCTACTAGATGACATTTGAACTTGAACTGAAACATATGTACTACCCTGGTCTCCAGCCTGATGGTCTTCAGACTTGAACCACAACACTGGCTCTTCCCTGGGTCTCCCCTGCTGGCTTACCTTGCAGATTTTGGGCTTGCCAGCCTCCATAATCATGTGAACCCATTCCTTAGATTAGTCTGCCTGTCTATCTATCTACCTACCTACCTGCCTACCTACCTACGTACCTACCTACCTACCTTCTGTTGGTTCTGTTTCTCTGGAGAACTCTGACTATAGATTGAAAGGTCCATGAAGTCCACCCAGATATCTGGTGCCTTGGTTCTCTTCCATGTGGCCACCCTCTCTTCACATGGCTAGCTTGGGCTTCCTCACAGCATGGCAGTCTCAGGGTAGTCAGATTACATGGCAGCTGAGATGTAAGAAAAGTGAAAGCTGCCAGTGCTCTTAAACTTTGTACTTTAGTGTCTCAGAATATCTCTTCTACTGTATTCTATTGAGCAAAGCAAGTCACACCACCAAGCCAGATTCAAGGTGAGGGTAAATAGACTCCACCTACTGATGAGAGGATTGATGGAGTCTCATTGCAAAAGACATGAGTGATGAAAGACACGATTGCAGCCATGTCTAGAAACAATTTGTCATAGGCAGGGACCATGTTTTCTTCCTAACAACCTAGAGTTGTTGGCAATATTAAACACATCAAAGGGCAGAACACAATAAATATTTCTTGAAAAGATATATGTGTTTATGTGTGTTTGTATGTATGTATAAAATGCACAGTGTGTATGATAGTGGCTTCAAAGACCCATTTTGGCTTCATATACCCATAGGTGAGACCTCATATATACCAATAGATAGTCCTTTGCAAAGCAAAATAAGGGTGCAGTTAAGAGCTTGGGTTTTAGAGTGAGACTGCAGGGCTCCAAATCCAGGCTCTACTACTTATAAGCTGTATGATCTTGGTTAAGTTTTTACCCTCTCTGTGCTTCAGTTTCCTCACTTATAAGAAGCTTACAAATAATACTCACTTCTTAGGACTGTTATGTGCCTTAAAATACAGGTGAGATAATAGGAATAAAGGGCATAGCACAGCTTTAGCAAATTATTAGTAAGTTTATTATTTATTATAAATATTCTTGTTATTAGATTTGGGTCTGTTTGTGTACTGCTCACTACAACATATAGCTCTTCCTCTCTGTCCATGTGGAATCTGCCCGTCTTTCTCTTTCTCCCTCTGAACGCTGCTATTCCATCTGTGATCACAGTCCCTCGGCAAGCCACAACTACGCCATGTCATTTGGAGTTGTGTGTCAGTGGGCTTGGGCGTTTGGAGAGACACAGATAAGAGTGGATGTTGCTGCATGTCATCATTTCCTCTGACAGATGCCTGAGCACCTCGCACAGCCTCTCACCCACTCCCATTCCCCATGGCCTGCTTCCTGGAGTTGCTTCCAGGCAGGCATACATGGTGTTGGGCGTGGCCACCTCGCAAAGCCTGTGTCATAGATGGCTCTGTCAATTGCCCAAGAAGCAAGATGTGTTCTGGAAGTTGGTCTGGCTCCATGGCAAGCAGTTTGCCTGCAGTCCTGAGCTCCAAATCTTCAGTTCTTCGTTGGTGTTGTATTCTATCTTTCAGGGCTCCAAGGGCACCCTGGCTTTCTGGATTAGGTACTGAAGTCAAGATGAATGAGTTGGCTTTGAGTTATGGCTTTGGCTTGGATTCTGTCTGCATGGGTTTAGTTGGCTTCTGTACCCCATTGTGTCAAAGGCTCTATCAATCATTTGTTGCTGGCTCCTATAGTTGTTTCTTTCACTTGGGTTATAAAGAGCTAGGAGGTTTTGATCAATCCATTACTTGATTTATGGTTAGTGGCCCCCTGATTGCCAAGATTCCCACATTCACCAGGGCTAGACTCTTTACTATACAGAGAGTTACAGACCACTTATGGTTGATCAGGTTGGGCACTGCACAAAGGTGCCCAGCCAAGTGGGCTGGTGTGGGCTGAAATCCAGCCCATGCTCAGTTTACTAACCCATGCACCTTGGCTTGGACTGAAGGAGCACCTTTTTCTAATTTGCCCTTGGTAGGATGTGTTGAAGGATTTACCCTGTACAGGATGCGGAAAATCATGTTGGTTATTCGGAGCTGATCTTTAGCATGCCTACTCTCAGAAGGAGACATTTGATATGAAATCGCTCAATTCAAAGCTATAAAGACGTCTTCCTACCTTTCAACCTCACTGCCAACGCATCCCTAGAATCCAAGTCTGCACCAGAATGCGTCTCTGTTTCCATTCTCCACCACGGATACTTCCTGATGGGCTTGGGACTCAGGATTAGCACATACCTGGCTTAAAAAAATCCAAGCCTGTGCCACTTTATATGTCCTTCATTAGGAATTGGGGTTTTGCGAAGTGTAATGATGTCACTTAGAGGAAAAGGCACCTCAAATTCTTAGTGCTGTTCTTCCGGAAGGAAGGCTGTTCAGGCGAATGGACAGCGGAGTGAGCCTGCCTCTCAGTCTGCTGTCTACTCCTTCTTTCAGAGTTTGGAATTCATTCTTTTATTCAAGAGATATTTACTGCAGGAGGCAATTCAGTCTGGCATCATGCAATAAGAATTCAAATACAGGCAAGTTATTTAACTTTTCTGTGCCTCCATTTTTTCATCTGTAAAATAGCAGTAATGCTAGATCCTACCGCAAAGGGTTGTTGTTGTGATTAAATGAATTAATTTGTGTAACCTACGCCTGACACAGTGCAGGCCCTCAATAGAAGTTAGCTCTTACTTGTGGAGCATCTATAATGGGCCAGGCACTGGGGAAACACTGAAGGGGACCCAGGTAGCCATGTAATGCACTCCAGGCCTTCTGCAAGTTTACTGTCTAGTAAGGACCATAAAGCAGGTAACTCCATCACATACTACGGGGCAGTATATCAAAGGTTCTCAAACTTCAGTGAGTATAAGAAGAACCTGCGTTAGCCGTTAGGGAAATGTAAATCAGAACAAAAATGAGATACCATTTCGCACCCGCTAGGATGATTAGAATTTAGAAAGGCAGGTAGGGATGTGGAGAAATCTGAACCCTTGTTCTCTGCTAGTGAGAATGTAAAATGGTGCGGCTACTGAGGAAAACAATCTGACGGTTCCTCAGAAAGTTAGACATAGAATTACCCCCATGACCCAGCAATTACATCCCCAGACATATAACCAGGAGAAATGAAGACGTATGTCCACACAAAAACTTGTACCCAAGTCTTCATAGCAGTATTATTTATAATAGGCAATATTATACGTGGTAAAACAACGCAAATATCCATTAACTGATGAATGGGAAAATAAAATATGGAATATTGTTCAGGCATGAAAAGAAATGAAGTACTGATGCATGCTTCAATGTGGAAGAACACTGAAAACATCATGTTAAGTGAAAGAAGGCAGTCACAAAGGACCACGTATTGCAGGATTTCATTTATATGAAATGTCCAGCATGGGTAAATCTATAGAAACAGAAAGAGATCAGTGATCGCCTACAGCAGAGACAGAGGAGTGGGAATTGAGGAGTGATAACCAAAGCATCTGGAGTTTTCTGGGGGGATAATAAAAGTTTTTAAAATTGATTGTGGTAACGGTTGCATATACTAAAAGCCATTGAATTGTATACTTTGAAGGGGTGAATTGGATGGGATGTGACCTATATACCAGTAAATTTTTTTTTAAAGAAGTATCTGGAGTGTTTGTTAAAAATGCATATTTTCTGCACCTTACAGGTTAAAGTTAATGGAGGGAGAGAGACTTTCCAGGAACAGAGAACAGCACAGGTCACATTCATGGGTCAGAGTGTCTGATAGAACTTAAGTCTCCTCAGGTCTGAATCTTGCTGAGGGAAGGAAGTGGGTGAAAGAAGAACATTCACGGTCTTACTGAATGACTCCTTTTCCTTCTTCAACCCTCTGAGCTTCTGCTATCAAGGTATTTTTAGACAGTTCATACAAACTAATAAGCCAGGGCAGGAAAATGTCAGAGAGAGGATGGAGAGGGACAAGGCGAGTGACAGCAGTTCATGGCAGCCTCTTCTCTTAGACCTGAGCTCTGTAATAGCTTCTGTGTTTGAAACTGTCACTATGTGAGTTAGAAATGGGCCAAAAGGTAGCTATTAACAATCCACTGAAGGTCTTACTTTAATGCCCAAAGGGGTTCTTTGGAGCTGGCTCTGTCTGCCTTATAGAAGTCTTTTATGTGGCTCACTCCTTCCTATGACCCCAGGATCAATAGATTTCCAGAAAGGGCAAACGATCAGATATTCAAACAGTTACCCTAGGGAGGTGGGCAAGGGGAAAGGTGATCTGAAGACATACATCTAATAAATACCAGGTGGAACCAATGAAATCCGTGCAAGTGACAGGGCTAGGGAGGGAGAGAGGCAGGAAAGCTTGTAGAGAGAGAAGAAGAAATATAATATCCAAATCTAACTTTGAAGGGTAAAGTGAAATCCTCATCAGATTAATATTAGCTACAGAGCTGAAGTAACTGTGAGTTATAAAGACTGGTATTTTTTTCCGCATTCCTTGGTAACTTGTGGTTCTTTGTCACCGAGGTGACCAACTTGTCCTGGATCGTTTGGGACTTTCCTGGTTTTCAAACCAAAAGTCTCATGTCCCAGGAATCCCCTCAGTCCCGGCAAACTGGACCAGTTGCTCACTCTGTTGGTAATATAGGCATCCCATCCTCTGTGCCTCAGGGAAGAGATGACGCAGTAGAACACAGAGAACAAAAGAGTCAGTTCTTGGCTTCTGAGTTTCAAAGCCTAGACCTAGATATGAAACAGGATGGTGTGAGATTGTACGATCATGTAAGAGCAAGGCTTCCACCCCAGGCCAGATACAGATTCTGAGATGGCGGGGGATGGTGGTAGGACCAGACAAGGAAGAGGTCCTAGAGCAGTGTTGTCAACAGAACTTTCCGGGACGATGGAGGTGTTCTATAACAAACATTGTGGTAGCCACCAGCCACGTACGGCTACGGAGCACTTGAGATGTGGTTAGTGTTGCTAATTTAGCATATTTTACCCAATTTAAATTTGAATGATCACTGCACTGGGCAGCTCAGTCTTAGATTCTGCTAGGACATTTCCCCAGGAAGTTGGTTGATGCTGAATGACGGACTCTGCAGATAAGATTGGGGAACCAAGAGCAGAATGGATGTGAGCCTCATTGCTGGGGGATGGGAAGACTCCAGAAGTCCCTAAGCCAATAAGGCATGAAAGCAGAAGGTATATTTGTTCAGTGAGTCAAGACAGGTCCAAGGCGAACTTACAGAGGTTTCTGGGGTCCCAGGATGTCGTTGGCAATACTGTGTATCCTGTGCACTGTGGAGTAACCCAGACATGACACAAGGGAGTTGGCAGATCTGCAGATGCTCGGTGTCTAGGAAGAAGGGAGGGCCCAGCTCTGACTCACGCAGAACAAAGAGTAAATGACATGCAAAGTCATCTCAGTGGATGCCACCACAGACAAGCAACAACATAGAAGGATGGCTGCCCTCTCATCCTGCCATCCTGAATCCACATTAGCTCCCTGCAACTTACACAGAACCCAGGGAGAAGCTGTGAATCGACTGAGATGAAGTTTCCATCATCAGAAGGAAAGGGGGATTTAAGATAGACATTAGGTTCAGATACAGGAAAATAAAGTTATATTTCTTAACACAACTGAATACATAGACTGAGGCTTGTACCCTCCTCTACTCTCTCATATACTGATGTTTCCTCTTGCATCGTGTTGTGCCAAGTACGTGACAAACATTATCTAAGTTTACAACAGTCTATGAAGGAAGTACTGTTATTACCCCCATTCTACAGATGAGGCAACTGAGGCCCAGAAAGTTCTTGTATCTCTCTTATAGACCTCCAAGGCTCATAAATATTGAAGTCAAGATTCCATGCTAGGTCTTTCTGCCCTTCAAAATATTTAAGCTCTATCCGGGTTGGAATCTGTTTATCTACTTCAAATCCTATTTTCTTCTAGAAACAATATACCCCTCTTCTCTCAGAGAAGGCTTACCTCACTCCAAATATGTGCTTTGAATAGAGGCTACCAATCAGGATAACTTACCTCCCAGGCCAGATGAGGAAGAAGTAATGATATGGATTCAAACCCCATTTCTGTTTCCTTTTGGACTCATAGTGACACCCTATTTTCCCGGCTCTGTTGCAATTAAATGCAACATGTGAATTCTGGCCAATGGAATGTGGGAATGTGGGAAGATGTGATGTGTGCCTTTTACTAAAAGAGAGGGAGAGACAGACAGACAGACTGGGAGGTATAAGGAAGCAAAGACATAAATCAGGTTAGAGAAGTACGTCTAGGAAGGACGTGGATGTGGTCCCTGACATATAACACTGACTAAATACAAATAGAAGAGCTACTACATTTGTCAGAGAAACCACAAGCCTGAATTTAAAAGAAAAGAAAAACTCTTTGATTGTCGAGGTTGTAAAACAATCTCAGGTCTCTAAACTCACTCCAGGAAGAATCAGGGTCCCAAAGCTGGGGAGCCTCCAAGGAGACCGTGCTTGTCAGCATCTAGTTCAGACATGCCAGGGAGGATGACAGACAAGGCAGTGTTTCCCAGAGACCAGAATTAGGTCAAGTCAAGAAACTTCAGAATTGCTGTGGTCAAGGACTCCTTCTTCCATCCTTCCCTTTACTGAATGGGAGTTTTAACTTCCTGTCCCTACTCCTCCAGCGTGTGGGGAGTGGTGCAGGCAGATGACTTGCCTTCTAGTTCCCTGGTCACCAGATTGCAGGAGCCACATCTGGACCTGGTGAAGAGGACTGCACAGCGTCACCAAGATCGGCCCCTGGAGCTGGTTGCATCACTGGATGGCCTTTGGGGTGCTTTACTCAGGATGAGGGCTGTACTTTCTGCGTGAGGGTCATAATGGAAATGGATGAACAGAGAGTGAAAAGATGGGTGGACGGTGGCAGAGCCAATGCTCTGTGGCCAAGAAACCCTGTTTCCTTGTCCTCCCGGTCACCCAGCAAGACTACAATTCCCAGCTTCCTCTGTGACTTGGCGGAGCCACCTGACGGAGTCCTGGCCAATGGACTGTGTGTGGGTAGAGAAGAGCGGGACAACAGAGGGGCCCCAAAGGTGGGATTGAGCTGCCACTGGGTAAACTGAAGGGACAAGTTGGGAGGTAGAGTGGGGCAGGGTCTTCTGTTCCTAAAAACTCAGGCCAGCTCTCGGTGGGAGTCGCTCCGTCCGAGTTTTCTAGTCAGGGCTGCCTCTGTGGTTGTGTGGATTATGTGCTGTACAAAGGAGCCTGGCTGGCAGGGTAAGGAAAGCCTAAACTCTAGCCCACTCTCTGCTCACCTAGCCGTGTGCCCTGGCACTACTAGGCTTCATCTACCTGGGGCAAGGTCACTTAACGTCTCTCCGTAAAGCACCGTCTCCTCACTAAGCCATGCACCTGGAGGGCTTTGCCTGCTAGAGGGAGGCATGGGTTTCCCATTGGTTTTCCTCCTCTCCTTTCTAATTTGCACAGAGAAGCCACCTGAGCTAGTGTGAGGGCTTCATCTCTGCAGGTTTTGCATCAGCTGGGGGCTGCCACGTCAAGCCTCTGACCACACCCCTGCAGTGACATTGCTTTTACAGGTGGTGAAAACACGAGACTCTGGCTCCTCAAATAGCTTTTATTCAGGAAAAAAGAAGTACAGCCTTATTTTCAAAGAAGTGTTGACTGACGTTATCTACTTCTTTCCCAGGTTCTTCCTCCCATTTATGGTGGGCAGATAGGAAACGTGAGGTGCCGAGTATTCTGACGGCCCTCAGGACTACCAGGAACTGATGAAACTTGGGCTCCTCTTCGTTACCATCATTTCTCTTCTCGCCTCCTTGATTTGGTACTTCTAGTAAACCTCCTCATTAAAGCAATATTAAGCCAACTCATAAATATGTATGTAGTCCCTTAATTATCTGTTGATGGACATGGACTCCGAGACATTTACATAATGAGCTTTAAAACATGCAGATGCATTTTACAATTAGACCCAGGTTGGGGCTGGGTGAGGCAGAGCTTGGAAGGAAAAACAAGCTCACACTCGACAATACCAAAGGCGCCTGCTAGAGAACGCTTGAAGTTTGAAGACGCAAATGTGTACTGTTGGGGAGCTCAGTCCCCACAGATTTCAGATAATACCAGGGCTGTTGTCAAGTCAGAAGCAAGGCCAAGTGAAACGAAATTACATCCTGTGCCAAATGCTGAGAGTGAAGCAAATAAGTCCGGACAAGAGCGGTAAGGCAGTCAAGGCTTAGGAGCCATAGCTGGTGTGGTGAACATTACCGCGTCCATCAAAGTCTAATATCCCGTTCCCCTCCATTCGGAGCACATGGGAGAGGCACACTGGCCCACACTTGAAATTAGCCATGGCCGTGAAAGGTGAGCAGAGGTGATCTTGGTCACTTTGGGACAAAAATACGTAAGAGCCATTCTGCGATTTTCCAAGTTCTCTTCATTGTGCTGGGAGTCTGGAGAATCCCCAAATGGCAGCACTTCTGTCAGCCCGGGTCCTGGATTGGGGGGATGCCACAGAGCAAGACCACTATCGATACCTGCTGGACATGTAGCATCAGCTAGAAATAAACCTTTGTTGTTCAAGGCACTGAGATTGGGGTTTTTTTTTGTTACAGTAACAAAGCCAAGCCCATCCTGAGTGATAAAACTGGGACCGGAGACTTGGAACACTATTCCAGGAACAGCCTTTGCTGGAGACTTGAATCTAAGAGCTCAGTTCTGGAGGAGTTCCGTAGCTCAGAAACAGATTAAGGAAGCTAAAACAAACTCCTTTTCCTTGTTCCCCCAACAGGACAATTCAGGTGGGTTCCCTAATCTTACACCTAAAAGACAGCAGCGTTTTTCCACTTTCACTAGGGTGACTGATGTTTCCTCCCAGGTGAGTGCAGGCTCCTGGCAGCTGCTACAATGGGATGTTCAGAATAACTAAAGGTAGTAAAGGCATCTGATCCATCTGAAGGGCTATTATAAGGGTGAGTAGTGATTTGATAAATTCATTCTGTTAAAAAAAAAAGATTGAGTTCCCTCAGATAAAAACTGTGATATAAATCCTTACTTGATATTAATACCCTGACAGAGGAGAAAATTAGAAAGTAGTGATACCAAAAGGGTCCTCAATTAGAAATTGGTCTTCATTCACAGAAAAAACAGAGGAGCTGGCCATGGCTTTAGGACCCATAAGAAGCAGCAGGTCCAGAGTGAGAGACAAATTCTCTTTCTCCTTGCAGCCTGAAGGAGAAAAAAGTAACAGGCTTTTTTTTCTATGTTCCACACACCTTTTCTAAATACTTTATTTATGTAACTCATTTATTCATCACAAAACCTTGTGAGGAAACTGAGGCACAGAGAGGTCAAGTAATTTGACTAAGGTTCTGGATTTTGAGCTCAGGCAGCCCAGTTCCAGCTGATAATACTAGGGAACGATTGACTGAAACCACCTGCCCTGGCCAAGCAGTATAATGACTGCTTGCATTAGTCATCTCACAACAGGAGGTCCCGATAAGGAACAAAGAACTGGCAAGCTACAGCCAGCTGGAAGAATTCGGGAGGGGCCCAAAGGAAGGGGGCGTTGCCAGCCCATAATATGTCCTGCCAACCTCCCAGAAACCCTCGCACTGGAAACCATCTTGACTGAGAGATGTGCGTGCCTCCAGGAATTGGACCAAACGTGTGCACAAGCAAGATTTTTTCTTTCTTTCTTTCTTTTTTTTTTTTTTTGCGGTACGCGGGCCTCTCGCTGCTGTGGCCTCTCCCGTTGGCGGAGCACAGGCTCCGGACGCGCAGGCTCAGCGACCATGGCTTATGCGCCCAGCCGCTCCGCGGCATGTGGGATCTTCCTGGACCGGGGCACGAACCCGTGTCCCCTGCATCAGCAGGCCGACTGCCAACCACTGCGCCACCAGGGAAGCCCCACAAGCAAGATTACTGGCCAGAGACAACCCAGAAAGCTAGCCTCATTACCATAAAACTTGAGGCTGCGAGCCACGTGACAGAGCAGGGCTCCTGGGTTCCCTTATTCTCCTGTTCTCTGCCCAGGTGCCCCTTCCCAATAAAGTCTGTTGCTTTGTCAGTACGTGTGTCTCCTCAGATAACTGATTTCTGAGTTTTAGACGACAGCCCACTCTTGGGCCCTGGAAGTGGTCCCCTTTCAATAACAATAATAGTATTGGAATTTTAGGTTCTTCTATATCTACAAAGTGTGAGCAATTAAAAAAGCCAAAAGATGGATGGAGAGATGAGTGATTATAAGGAAAACCATTGCTAAAGGATAATTTTCAAAATAAGGTACAGTTGTGGCTTTCATCCAAATAAAAAATAAACAAGTGTCTAAGATTTATTTAACTCATTAATCAATGAAGGAACCAGGAAGGTATTATAACCTCTTTTTCAAATATACCACATATATATGGACTGCTAAGGAATTTGGGAAACGAATTTATAATGAAAGAGCAAAATGGGGCAATATGCAGAGAGACTAACATCAGTTGCATTCCAGTGGACAAAACTAGCATTTCTATGACAAGAATTATTTGCATTACTGTCTATTCTCTACAAGTTAACTTCTGTCTCTGCAGGGTTGTATACAGCCTAGTCAAAGACAAACAAAGGCATGCACATTTAAGGAATCTGATGGTCATTGACACTCCACATAAAAGATAGCCAGTAATGCCTTCTTCCCATTTCAAAATCTCCCACATTTTTCTCTCCAATATTTCTCATCTTTGTAGGTATGTAGCTGAGTAAGTCTTAGATTTTTTTTTGCCTCTGTGAGCAGGGATCTGGGAAAAAAGAGTTGGGATCCTTATCCCTTCTCTCATCTAACTAAGAAGGTCATTTCTAACATATGGTCCTTTTTGATAAACATTTAAAAAATACCTTGGGACTTCCCTTGTGGCACAGTGGTTAAGAATCCGCCTGCCAATGCAGGGGACATGGGTTCGATCCCTGGTCCAGGAAGATCCCACATGCTGCGGAGCAACAAAGCCTGTGCACCACAACTACTGAGCCTGTGCTCTAGAGCCCACGAGCCACAACTACTTAGCCTGCACGCCACAACTACTGAAGCCCGCGCACCCTACAGCCTGCACGCTGCAACGACTGAGCCCACGTGCTGCAACTACTGAAGCCCGCACGCCTATAGTCCATGCTCCACAACAAGAGAAGCCACCGCAATGAGAAGCCCGCGCACCGCAATGAAGAGTAGCCCCCGCTCGCCACAACTAGAGAAAGCCCGCCGTGGCAATGAAGACCCAATGCAGCCCAAAATAAATAAATACCTCATATTCTGCTTTAATATCATTTAAGGTTTCAAATCAAATGTCTTCACCAAAAACAAACTCAACAATGCCCTGCACTCAATCCTGATATACTCCTTACATCATACCTTCCTCCTCTACATTAAAAAACATGGGTGTAGAAAGGTGGACTTTGGAGGAAAAAATTGAGGACATGACAGCTATTTTTGAATACCTTCAATCTGTTCTTTTTGGAAAAAAGAACGGATTTCTTTTGGAGTTCCAGAGAATAACATTAACCAAGAGGTAGAAATTACAGGGATGCAGATTCTTGCTCAACACAAGAAATGCAATTTTGCCTCTAGAGATGTTTTCACCAAAGCACTGGGCTGCCTTTTTACATAATGACATCCCCATCACTTGAGTGGCTAGCAGAGGATGTGCATCTTCCTTTAGAGATGCTCATAGACCCTTAGGGGGACAAGATGGACTGTGTCTTGGGAACCAAGCTTCCAAGCAGCAGCTCTCAAGCTTTAGCATGCGTAAGAATTATAGCAGGGCTTGGGGAACACCCAGATACTTGCTACCTACCCCAGCCTTCACTTCCAAAGATTCAGATTTAATTGGTCTGGGGTGGGACCTGGGATTCTGCTTTCTAAGGAGCTCCCAGGTGATGCTGATGCAGTCCTCCTAGGACTGTACCTTGGGTGGGCATTCTTTAGAGAGCCCTGTGCAGATCCTCTCCCTTTTGCACTCATCCTTACAGGGTACAGCGTCTATGGGTTGAGAGGCTGTGCCCATCAAGAGCCTAGACTCCTTCTTTTCTAGATCCCTATTAGGGCACTTCCTAGAATTCCCTGACCAAAGACTTCCAGCTCCCTGCCTGGGCCTGCATAGCCTTCTGCTCTTGAATCAGCATCCGGATGAGTCTCTGTTAGTTTGTTTTTAATTTAACTCAGAGATGGATATGGGGTCTGTGAGGGTTGAATTGTTGAAGTTCTAAACCCTGGTATCTGTGAATGTGACCTTATTTGGAAATAGGGTCTTTGCAGATATAATCTTGTTAAGATGAGGTCATTAGGGTCAGCCCTAATCCATTATGACTGCAGCCCTTATAAAAAGAGGGACAGGGCTTCCCTGGTGGCGCAGTGGTTGAGAGTCCGCCTGCCGATGCAGGGGACACGGGTTCATGCCCTGGTCCGGGAAGATCCCACGTGCTGCAGAGCGGCTGGGCCCGTGAGCCATGGCCGCTGAGCCTGCACGTCCGGAGCCTGTGCTCCGCAGCGGGAGAGGCCACAACAGTGAAAGGCCCATGTACCGCAAAAAAAAAAAAAAAAAGAAGAGGGACATTTAGACACAGACACATACAGAGAGGAGGATGCTGCATGAAGACACAGAGACGCAGGGAGAACAGCAGGTGATGACAGAGGCAGAGCTTAGAGGGATGCAGCTGGAATGCAGAGGACCGATGGCATGGCCAAGGAATGCAGAGGACTGATGTCCATCACCAGAAGCTGGAAGAGGCAAGGGAGGAGTCTCCCCTAGAGCCTTCGGAGGGTGCTAAGTGCATGGCTCTGCTGACACTTTGATTTTGGAATTCCAGCCTCCAGAACTGTGAGACAATAAGTTTCTGTTGTTTTCAAGCCACCTGGTTGGGTACTTAGGTACGGCAGACACTGGAAACAAATACAGGGATTCTGGCTCCACAGGGCAGTTTCTCTAAAAAGCAGAGCTGGTTGGCTACAGAGCAGACCCCCTTTAGGAGGGGACAAGGGAGGGAGTGAGGAAGGGTTGTTTCACTCTCCAAAATGTGATGAATGAGAAGACAGAGACTAGAAGAAGTGAGTGAGAACTGTGGTTGAGAGGAGTTTGGATTTGCCTTGAGGTGGAGGAGAAATGCAGGTTAAAAGTGGATGAGAAGGTCAGGGAAAAAAAGGAAATCAGGTCCATGACAGGAGGAAACAGAAACAGCAGCTAGTTATCCTGTACTGAGGCTGACATTGCTGTTAGGTTTCCTTAGTTAATGGGGATGACACATACATGCCCACACATGCACACGTGCGCGCACACACGCACACACCAACGACAGCACACCTTCTCCACTGTTTCCTTTATGGTCCCAGGTTTATAATCACACAAGCATCTAAATACTTGTTAGGACCAGACCAAAAGACCAAGCATCAGATGTCTCACTGAAACTGTGCTTGTTGATTATGTTGTACAGGATCCATCATTCTCTCCCATGGAAAGGTCATTGGATGGAGTGGTTAGGAGCATCAGGAATTAACTTCTAACTGAATAGTTATCTGGCTTGTTTTTTTCCTATTTTCTAATAGCCCATAAACCCTTCTGTCCCTGTGCTCTGGACATGTCATCACAGAAACAGTGATAGACACAACTCCCCAGGGGCTGCGATTCCAACTTCCTTTCAAATCCAGAAAATTCCACTCTGGACTCCTTAGGCCCCTAGATTCTTACAAAAGTCCAGTGGGAGCCAAGGAGTTGGGGTTGCTTACAAGGAAATGTCTGGCTTGCTAGTCATAGTTTGGGCAATAGAGAGTTTTGTGGTAAAGGGTAAAAAAAGAAATAGAAGGAGCCTGAGTGTCCTCGTCCCTGCCTGTTTCTTGCACCAAATAGAAGAGACAAGTGGAGTGTGACCTTAAGTGGTTTTCATGGATGTGATTCTTTCCAGGACTCTATAGATGGATGGAGTAGAATTCATGGGGAAAGTCCCTGGGGCCAAATGAGGAGCAGGCAGGGAAGGGATGTGGTAGAGACAATTCTTAGGGAAGGGCTGGAGGAGGCAGGATGTCTGGGGCTGAGTCTTGGGGTGATTCTTTTTCTTGAGTCTTCTCACATCATCCTACAAGTCTCAAGAATAAAATTCCTACCCAAAGCACCAACCTTTTAGGATGACACTTGGCTTCTCAAATGCTTTCTCTCCAAGTAGGGGGAGAAACAGAAAGAGTTTTAGAAAAATCTTGGTGAGAGGGTGAAACCTATATTTCAAATCTCTTTCCTGCCCAGGAGTGGATGGTAAATCTCCATTAATTGGGGACCCTTCCCCACTCCCTAGGTTGTGTCTAAGTTTGGAGGGCAGAGAGACTGGGAGTGGCCTTTACATGTGGAAAGGGAGGCTGTCCTTCCTCTCCATCTGTCTATACTGGCATCCACTAATATTCCCTCCTTTCCATGTGGCCTCCTATCAAGAGTCTACTTAGATGGCCACCTGTCTGTCTTTCTAGGCACCATACTCAGCTGTGTCTCTCATGCTCATAGGCAAGGCTTGGTGCTAGGGAACTCTGCCAGGCTTGCCCTCTGTTTGCCCCCTCCTCCCAGTCCTGGAATCCAGGTGCAGGTCTCTCTGTTCTCTGATCCCCCAAACCCACCTGTGGTTTCTATTATTCTTCTCTCCAGGACTGAGATGGGGACAGTGAGTCAGGAAGTGGAGCCCCTTCTCAGCAACACAGATATCTTAGGTCTCACACTTTCCCTGCATCCTTCCTGTGCCTCAGTCTACAGAAGCTTTATCTAGTCTAGGGTGGGGAAAACGGATTGGGACCTAGCATATATCCTTTAAAAACTACATGGTATTAAATATATGCTCTGAGTCCTTCAAGATTTTGGTCCAAATTCTTAAAGCCAGGATTTTGATGACTTTGTTTTCCTGTTTCAGTCTCACAATCCTTCCCTGAAGCAGTATATAGAACATTTTTTTCTGGGGCCTGGATGCGAGGAAGGTTCTGGAGGTAACAGGAAGTCTGTAGCACAACACATCATCGAATTACAATGTCATACTAGGATGCCATAAAGTGTAGACTTGTCCTAGAAGTAGTGTGGGAGGCAGTGATACGTCTGAGGATGGATTCGAGGGGAGCAAGTCTGGGTGCAGGTGTCTCCATTCAGGACCATGGAAAAAGTCTAGGCAAGAGAGATGATTATGCCCTGACTTAAACTGTGGGACTGAAGAGGAAACAGGATTTTAGATGTACAGGACCTAGTGTCTACAAGATTTGGTGACTCTTTATATGTGGAAAGGGAGGCAGTGGGTGAAATCTAGGGTAACTCGCAAGTTGATGACTTAGAAGAACAGCTATAAAGATCACCAACCAAAACAAGGAATGTAAGAAGGAGAACAGTCTTGGGTGGGATGCTCTGGCAAAAAGAGGCGAATTCATGCAGTGGAAACAGCATGGTCTCCCTATTGCTGCGTGACACGTCACCACAGACTTAGTGGCTTAAAGCAACACATACTTATTATTTCAAAGTTTTGTGGGTCAGGAATCTGCATATGGCTCAGCTGGATTCTCTAATTTAGGGTCTCTCACAAGGCTGCAATGAAGGTACTGAACAGGACTGAGGTCTCATTTGAAGGCTCAACTGGGGAAGGATCACGTTCCAATCCCACTTACATAGCTGTTGGCAGGATTCAGCTCCTTTAGGGCTCTTGGACAGAGGTTTCCCTTAGTTTTTGCCACGTGGGTTTACCCAATCTGGCCACTTGCTTCGTCAAAGCTAGCAAGGGAAAGCCAAGAGGGTCTGCAAGTAGGGTGAAAGTGACCATCTCTCATAACCTAAACTGGCAGCAACATTCTATCACAACAGCAACATTGCCATATGCTATTCATTGCAAGCAAGGGACTAGGTCCAGTCCACGTTCAGGGGGAGGGAATTACACAAGGATATGAATCCCAGGGTGTGGGGATTATTGAGGGCCATCCTAGAGCCTGCCTGCCACGTTCAGACAGACCTAGAATTGAATTTTCCCTTTGCCACTCATTAGGTGGTAACCTTGAATAAGTTCTTTGATTGCTCTAAATGTATTTCCTCATCTACAAAATAGGGATATTACTACCTATCTCACTGGATGGCTGGTAGGTTAAACAAGACAATGTATGTAAAAAACCTAGGACACTCCCTTTCCCTCTGCCATGCTGCTTAACAACTTTCCAGATAATTCCTTCTTTGTCAGCCTGGGGCTCAGAGTAATGACTTGGCAGTGAGTTGCACTTGCCCCTACGCTGACGGAAAGCATGAGTGAGAAGTAAACCCTAGTAATCATGTCCCTGGGATTTGGGGATGGGTGTTACTACAGCAAAATCTAGCCTAACTTGCCAATACATCCTCCCAAATGAGTCTACATATTATTGACGTATTGTCCATTCCGTTACCTTGAATGGTGTACTGCATTTCAAGCTGGTTTTCACATTGGCTTCATTTCTTAATACTGTCATTTGGTGCCACAGAAACAAAGCAGACCTCTTTCTGTGTTATTGTTTGCCTAAAGGCCCAATTTTACTTGTGGCAAGAGAGGATGTCTCAGACAAGGGCTGTCATTCCCCAGCCTTTGAGGGATCCTGCTCCAGCAGGCTGAGTAATTTGTTAGAGACTGAAGGGATGGGCAGGAGATGAAGTGTCACCAGCAACAGGAAAACACGCTCACATGCTTTCTTCCTGTGTGTCTGGCAAGATTTTTAATGGTTTCTAAAGAAATCAGCCAACTGATATTAACCATATGGAACTGTTAAAACACGGGGTCACAGAATAATAGAGTGGGATCGTGTTTCTTTAGTTGTCTGTAAAATGGCATGTAATTTGTAAACCAAAAATGGGGCCTAAGGCAACAATCACAGCAAGGTTCTTCATCTGAAATTCCTCTCAAATTTTTCCCAAAATGATTCCGAATGGATGGCACTCTTTAAAATACTTCATTTTAATGGCATTCCTTAAAGGACCATTGCACTTGCAATTTTTTTTTTTTTTATAAACCTAATCACCTGCCTAATCCTATTGATTATGGGGCCGTCCTCTCCTCCCACACTTCACATAATATGCAGCATTTTCCTTCCTACTAGTGCCCCAGGGGTCCCTATTTGGTCACCATTTCAGGAGATGTACCTGCTCTGGGCAGCATTACAGGGATTCTGGGTGTTGCTATATAAATTTTCCAGAAGGTATGCTTTTAGCTTAGATTTTATAAACACCTAATTTAGGGATAAGGATTAAAATCACATAATGGGAGGAAATACATGTTGTTAAGTAATGGTTAAACAAAATGTGCTGTATGAAACAGACAGTAAATGACAGATGGCTTTAGAGGCAGTATGATTTTGGCACTAATGACCCATCCCCTTCTGAATTACAGTGCGGACAGATTCTCTGCAGGAGGGCCTGGAGTGAGGTTTCAGTGTTGTTCTTACTCCAGAAGCTCTTCTTTTATGGTCCTGGGTATATTTCTCTGACTCTTGTTAGGCATTTTTCATCCTCCAGTGGTCCAAGTCTGATGTCATGAGAATCCAGATGGGCACGTGTTTGGATCAAGGCCGTTGAACTTACTACAGTGGGCTTTCTGTCTGTCTGTCTGGCTCTGTTTCTCTCTGTAATGGCTCAGAGTTTAGGTGTTAATACAGAAGAGACTTAGAGACTTTAAACCTCAAGAACTAACCCAGATCTTCTATTGTTTGGCCCTTTCTATTCCTACTGCATGAATCAGCAGGGATCCTGAAATTATGGCAACATACTCTTTCAAATGCAAACATACTCTGCGCTAGGGCTTCTCCCACTTCACTGTACTTAATAGTCACCAGAGGGAGGTGCTTGTTAAAAAACACAGATTTCCAGATTCCACTTCTGACTACTGAATCAGAATATGGGAGAGTGGAGTTCAGAATTCTACTTTTTTTTTTTTTTTTTTTTTTTTTTTGGGTCCGGGGGCCTCTCCCTTT
>NW_020837952.1:38314488-38521898 GCF_003676395.1 Aethalodelphis obliquidens | reverse complement strand
TTTTTTTTTTTTTTTTTTTTTTTTTTTTTGCGGTACGCGGGCCTCTCTCTGTTGTGGCCTCTCCCGTTGCGGAGCACAGGCTCCGGACGCGCAGGCTCAGTGGCCATGGCTTATGCGCCCAGCCGCTCCGCAGCATGTGGGATCTTCCTGGACCGGGGCACGAACCCGTGTCCCCTGCATCAGCAGGCGGACTCTCAATCGCTGCGCCACCAGGGAAGCCCCAGAACTCTACTTTTTAAAGCAGACTTCTGAGATGATTCTGACATCTATAGGTCAGATAACTCCCTCCATGAAAAACACTACTTATAAGATACACTCCCCTGCAACGTGAAGATTCTAGAGGATTTTGCAGCTTTGATTGGGAAATGAATATATCCTGGTCTGAGTGACATCTGAACATCTCTCCTTCATTACTTAAAAGGCTTTCTTTCTTAGATGACTTTCTTGCTCTAACTTTCAAATGTATTTCACTAAGTTCTTGCTGCTTAATTGGGTGATGTGTCCCCTTAACCCAAGCAACAGTGCCAACACTCATGCTTGCAAGGCTGGGATATGCAAGAGCAAGGAACCTATCATGTTTGTCATAACTGACAAGTGTCTGGGAGAGTCTACTTTTTAAAGATATTTCTTTATTTCTTTCTAAAGATATTTCCAAATAAATGCCCAACAAGATCATAACCTCATTGAAGGCAGCAATAAAAAAAAAAAAACTGTACTTCCGTTATAGAATTATTAACCTCCATTATCTGTAATATGGTGGTAATTTGAAACTCCTTCCACTACAACACACTTGGAAAAGTTGAATAAAATATAATCAATGTATTCTCAAATGCAAAGGTGAGAATGAAAAGAAGTAAGAGAAATCCTTGGGGGCCTGAAACAAAGAAGTTGAAAGCCCCAGCTCAGAAAGTATTTGCCATTTTCAGGACCAAGAAACATGGTTTCAATGGCTCTGTGGGGACAAAAACAAGATCCCAGCCTTGCAAAAGTCAGGGGTGGTTCTGAGAATGCTGTATAAATCTGGGACCCTTACAGGTACACATTCCATGAAAGAGTGGGCTAGAAAACATTTGCTCCACAAGGGAGATGAGAAATAAACGTGTCTGTCTTGGCCAAGGTTCTGAGTGAGTAAAAACATCCCCTCAAAAGTAGTGACCATATATACCTGTTGGCACATGGGTTTGGATTCACATTTATACCACATTGTCCTGGAAATTCTAAAGCAGGAAATTAATATAAAGTGACCACAGCTTTATAATATTCCCAGGCTTTTAGCAGAGGAGAAAAACATTTTTCCTGGAGGGATAAACTTTCAGTCCAAGATTCAGAGGATTCCTACAGATAAAACTCAGTTAACTTGTGCTCACAATCCAAAGTTGCAAACATGTACAAGTAAGCTACTACTGGCAGAAACAACAAGTAATAGAAGGAGGACCACACACCTTCTCCAAGAACTTCAGGAAACGAAATTATCCAACACAGGATATAAAAATTAGTTATATTTAAAATATTTCAAGCAAAATAAAAAGGAATTGAAAGCACAAGAAAGCAACTAACACTATAAAAAAAGACTAGGAGGATTTAGAAATAAAACAAATAGAATTTCTAGAAGAGAAAAACAAAATGGCTAGAATTACACTCTCAATGGGTAAGTTAATAGATTAGATACAGCTGGAATGAGAATTAGTAATATAGAATATAGGTCCTTTTAAAGATATATAAAAGCACCAAGTAAGGAATATGAATGGAGTAATATTTTTTTGTTGTTGTTCTCTGCTGAATCCCAGTACCTAAAACAATGGCTGGCAAATAATATTTGCTCAGATCATGAATGAATAGTATTTAGGCCAAGGATCTAGGAGTGCTTGTCCTACTAACTCTACTTCCACCCACAAATTCTTGATGAAACTATATCAACAAGGAGAAATGTGCTAATTAGGCAAATCATAATTAAAGTACTACTTCACTTTTGGCAGGAACAGTTGCTGATACTCCAGCTAGACAGCCCTGATCAAAGCTGGTCTGAGCAACCATTTTTAGTATGAAAGCTAATATTTCTTTTCTATTTCCTTAAACCCGAGCCCTAATTTTGGGTTATGATGTAGGAAACGCAGTACATATGCAATGAAATAGAAAGAATAAAAGACAGTGACCAAGATCAGTCTGCTTATGACATGGGATAATAACAACAGCAACTAGCATTTATAAGACACGTACTATGTGCCAGGTGCTAGACTAAGCACCTTACATGAATAATGTCTTAGCATATTAACAACACCAGTTAACATTTATTGAGCACTTACTATGTACCTGGTGCTATGTGTTAGATGCTGCATATATATCATCATGTATAACCTTCCCCACGATCCTATGAGGTAGATAGGGAGAGCTGTTAACTCTCCAGATGAATTAACTAAGTTTAGAGAGTTAACTTTAAGTAACTTCTCTAAAACCCCAGCAATTGAGCAATTAAACCTAGATTTATCACTGGTCTGTATGATACCAAAGCCCATGCAGTTAGTCATTAGATCATTAGTGATTTATTTTGGATTCTTACATATGAGCCTTTGTAACTTTGATATTCTGGAGTCCATGGTGATGGGTATTATTGTGACCTGTGACACATTTTTTCCCCTTTAGATTTCTGTGTAGCCACTTGCTTTAGCTTCATGAGCCCTGGGCTTTGAGTTAGAAGATGCTATGTCTAGATTTGTATTGGACCTTAGGATTTTTTAGCCAGCTACCTTTTCCTAGAATATGTCAAAAACACCTGATTTTATTTCATGCAAAAAATAGGTATTTTCTAGGAAATTTCTTAGGCAAAGTTTAACTGTTAACTGCACTTTCTCCCCTACCTTCCAACTGTTCTCCATTCCACAGCTAGAGCTTCTGTTTATTTCCTTAGCTTCTTTGTGATATTCTATACACCCTTCCTGTTTGGGTTCTATGTAAATAAAGTAAATTTACATCACACCAGGACACAAGGTATTTGTGATAGTATTAGAGCTTTTAAATAGTTAAGTATTTCAGAAATACAAGAAAACAGAAAGTCATATAATAAACACATGTGTACTCCATAAATGGCTTAATAATTTATACTGTGTTAGATCTGATGAAATATGGTAGCAAGAGTGCAATAAATATTTGTTGAATATTTACCAGCTGGTGGCATCTTTAGGATGATGTCTATCTACTTTTGTCTTTTGCGGCTCCATGACAGCCTTTAACCAATCATTTGTTTGGCCCTGTAAGACAATTTTCAAATCTATCCTTATAAAAGTTCCTTGCATGCTTAGGTCATCTAACAGGCGGCAAATGTGTCTCCGGGGACGACTGCCCCTTTCTCATTCTTGGCTGTTTTGTTTCATCCAAGCTGGGTGGCATCTACACACACACACACACACACACACACACACACACACACACACACGGTCCTTGTGTCCCACCGCTCCTGACTAATGTGATAAATATATGTATATATATATATTTTTTTTTAAATTGTGGTAAAATATACATTTTAACCACTTTAAGTGTATAGTTCAGTGGTATCAAGTACATTCACATTATTGTACAACCATTACCGTCTCCAGAGCTTGGTCTGATCTATATTTTACAATTAGTTAGTTAGCAGCAGGGGCCTTTACCACACAGAAGACAACATTTTATCAACAGCTTTAGCTGAGGCTTAGAAGTGAGTGTATATTTGGATTTCTTGGAGGCTGCTACAAATTTGTGACCCTGGGAGAAGAGGCTTTTGCACCAAATCTTAAAATTATTGAGAGAAAGCAAATTATAGGAATTAACAGCTGGTACATAGCTTAAAAGATTTTGTAAGTGAAACCCCATAATGTTCAGCAGTTTTGTTAATCTTGCAAATGATAGAGATGGACAGGGCAAAATGACCTAGATCGAAATGTAAAGAACTAGAGAAGAGGTCTATGATGACAGGTGATGGGGCAGCACTCTCAAATTTTGTACACTCAGTATAAGACCAGGTACATGAGCCCAGAAAAGAAATTTAGGATATATGTCAAATATGAGAACTGCCAACACTTTTAAAAGAGAAGACAATTCGGGTTGTACTAAAGTGTTTCCTTGCTTTTGGCTCTGTTCCAAGAGGCTAGCTGTTAACGCCCTGGTGCTCCGTGTGGCATCACACGTGACCATGCTGACCATCCTTAAAGAGGACGATGTCATCTGTCACTTCTTAAGGGCAGCCATCTAGGTTTTGGAGCTCAGGTGATGGTCACAAAGTATATTTCTTTTTTTAATAAATATGCTTTTTGCAATGGTTACACTCTTTGGTTGCAAAAGAAATATAGTTGAAATTGATGAAAGTTGCAAAACCATTAACTCATGTGGAATGAATGAATAATGACACCCCTGAAAATCCTGATTTGTTTTTCAAAATCACTTTTTTTCAGATGAACTCACTCTGCCGAAGTTCTAGGAGCAAGAGGCCCAGCTGTCACCGATATATTGCAACAGCAGTTGGCATGGTCTCTAGAGTTTTTAGCTGGGGAGTGACAGATTATCTCTGTGTTACAGATATGGTGGCTCTGTAAGTTATCATTCAAACTTGGACACTTTTGAAAGCTAAAGAGGGCACTGTTGATAATTATGTGGGGCTAACAGTCATAAGATGGATTGTCCTGGGGAAACCACGATGCCCAAGCATACAGGAAAAGTATTTGGTCACGTGTTCAATTACAGCTCATATCTATTTAATGACATATGCAGTGAATGCTGTGAGAACCATCAGTTAGGCATCAAGGTAAGACATCCATGTACACATTTGTCATTAGTATCACTCCTAAGCCCTTGCACTGAAGAGTAACCCTCCATCGGTATGCTGAACTGCTGAATGCTGTAGCCAAGGAGGTCGGATCTGAGGATCCATGTTTTCAGGGGTTAGATCTGAGAACACCCAAAATAAGTGACCGCTGTTAAACAGAACCTCACCATCCAGCCTCACAGCAGGGCAATTCTGGTCAATGTCTCAGTGATATCATAAATTGCTATATGTCACAGACTTTTAGTGACCTGTCTCCACAGCCAAACCCCAGAACTCTAAATCTTCTGTTGCTGAGGATCAACTGGGTCTGCCAAAGGTAGTCTGGGAATTTTAGTGCTCAAAACCAGTGATTCACACCTGAAACGTAACATGTGACAACAGAAAATCATTTCATACTGCCAGCAATTATTGGGAGTCTGCTGCTGGTGGTACACAGTACGGTACTCTCAAGTCAAACTGCCTGAGTTCAAATCCTGGCTCTGCCATTTACCAGCTGTTTCCTTGGGTAAGCTACTTAACTTCTCTCTACCACGGTTGCCCTCACATGCACACTAAGGTTAATACCTGTATGAGACGATGTACCTAAAGCACTTAGTGCAGTGTCAGGTCCATAGTGGATACCTGATGAATGCCAGTGCTCAGGTTGATGGTTTTGTGCTGGACTGGAGGCACAGAGATGGAGAACACTTGGTTCTCATCCTTACCTGCGTCTAGTCTACCTCAGCCAGACCAGGTCCCCACTGGGGCTTGGCGCCTCACATCCTCCCAGAGACCCACTTTGGTCCCAAATTCAATGACAGCAAACACTAAGCTTTGTATACCTTGTGAGCTACCCATACTCCCCAGCCTTTCCCATCTCTCCCTTATTTTTATTAATAGAATGTATTTATAGAACAGTTTTAGATTGACAGAAAATTGAGCAGAGAGTACAGACAGTTGCCAGCAGGCACGCAGTTTCCCTCTTATTAACATCTTACATCAGTGTGGTACATTTGTTACAATGGATGAATGAATATCAGTAAATTATTATTGACTGAAGTCTATAGTTCCCTCAGATTTCCTTAATTGTTACCTAAAGTACTTTTTCTGTCCCAGGATGCCGCATTACATTTAGTCATGTCCTCTTAGGCTCCTCATGGCTGTGACAGTTTTTCAGACTTTCCCTGTTTTTGGTGACCTTGATGGTTTTGAGGAGTACTGGTTAGTCATATTATGGGATACCCCACTACTGGGGTTTTTCTGATGTTCTCCTCATGATTAGCCTAGCGTTATAAGTTTTGGGGGAATAAGATCAGAGGTTAGAGCCATTTTCATCATATCATATCAATGGTACATACTGTTAATGTGATTTACGACTGTTGATGCTGACCTTGATTACCTGCCTTGAAGTAGAGTTTATCTGGTTTCTCCACTATAAGATCACTCTTTTGCCCCCCCTCACCCCACTCCTTTCCATACTGTACTTTTTGGAAGGAAGTCACTATATACAACCCACACTTCAGGAATGGGGCTCCCCCCTTTTTTCAAGGGCACAAGACACAATACCTTCTACTGTATGTATATATGTTTATTAAAATTTGGATATTCTGTGATTGTGAGCAAGAGGTGGCAAGGAAAGAAGTTATTATCTCAGTGGAAGGCTGAGCTCCCAGCCTGAGGACAAATGCTCAGATGGAGATGGGCTGGTTTTCTCCAGTAGTGGTCAAAGCAGTCAAATGAGGTAAAACAATAGGGTGAGAGGAAGTTAGAGAAGTGAGTGGTGTCTGTGGTGGGAAATATCTGACAGAGGGACTTTAAATAAATAGAGTATTCCTCTTCTATATGATTTTAAATCCCTTCTTAAACTAAGGCCAGTGGTAATTCTTTGAGTTCCAATGTAATTGTTATGCATTCACTATTTAAGGGGATTTTTTAAAAGCTGATTGAAGAGGATTAGAAAAGAAGAAGCAGGAACACTTTTAGACATTTTAAAAGAACTCACTTAGCTGCTTCCTAATTAATCAGTCTGTTTTCTGAGATCAAACTGCTGTATAATTACTAGAGGAAAATTACTCTTAAAGAAAGCCCCTGAATTATAGGAAAACTTGATTTTCTCACTGGTACTCAGAAGACTTAACCTGCTTAACAGGGATGAACAATTGCATTAACAGAGTGATTTCCCATCACCCAGTTATTAAGGATTAATCCTATATTAGAGCTACTTCTTTATAGGGAGTGTTGATGAGGGAAGAGGAAAAACCATCAGGCTGACAGGCACTGAATCCAAAATCCTGAGACATCTACCAGACTAGACATTCTCATTACATTAATATTTTTCTCCCCATTGTGAGTACTGCATTCAAGGTCCCAGGTAGTTTTCATAGTATGTTTCAAGATAAAATCTTCTATATGATAAATGCCAAATTTTATTTAACAAGCAAGGAAGACAGCATCTGGAAGCAAGTATGCAGGCAGAACTTTAACTTCCAGGAATACTGTTGAAGATTTAATGTTCCTATAGCAACATTTTGTTGTGGCATAAACTAAGTTTGAAGAATGCTGCAGGGTTTGCTTCTGTAATGTGTTTCTTTTATCTCTGTACCATCTATTACAGAGAGTCTCAAGATTTTATATATTATATATATGCCTGTTTTAATTGTATTTTCTAACATTATTCTCACGAGAAAACTCACATAACAATAGAAACTCAATTCTTTCAAATGATTTTGTGAAAAAGAACTGCATAAAGAAATAACTATTCCCCATTCAAAGCTGTAAATTTCTATGCGAGGCATTTTATTTCTTCAATAGTAATATGTTTCCATCATAGGAAAATTGACTAAGTTTGAAAGAAAAATGAGGACATCATTAAAACTATTAGTAAGGCTGGAAACAATGCACTAATTTTTAACCTAATGGTGCTCAGACAGTGGCATGAAGGTTCTTGATTATCCAGTCTTTGATGATGAATGCAGGTCTCTTTAGTCCATTTTAATGGCTGAGATTGGTTTGCTTCAGAAGAAAAAAGATTTGAGATATGAAAAAATTTCCCATCTACAAGTTCCTGAGACCTTTTTTGTAACCCTGACTGTTAAGTTGCCTGCAGTTTCATTTTTATTTAAAATTAGTTTTCGGCAGGTGGAACTGAAAATTACTGTCAGGAAAGAATGATTTCCAGGGGAGTTAGAATTAGCACACATTTTATGTTTTTACTGTACACATACACTTCTTCCACTTCTTAGGAGCTGAAGTCATAATCTTTCCATTGTGATGTCACAATCATTGCACAATAACTAATAAAAGGTTTAACTCCTAGTGATTCAGAAGCCAAAAATTGGACTATTGCCCTGTGGATTCTCATTTTATGAAAGCAAGAATGAAAGAAACATAAGATATAAATTTTCATATGCAGATTTTCCCTCCTTAGAAATTATATGTTGAAATGAACCTGCCCCTAAGGTGAGTATTAAAAATTTTTTTCTTTGATATAGTAGAGGAGATTTAACTATCATTGCTAAATAAGTTACAGGCTATTCATTACACTAAGTGAATTGTCCAAAGGTCAGGATGACTATGTCCTAAACCTTACTCACAACTAAATGATGAATTTTGGCAAGGTTTCTCAGTTGGGGATCAGGAAGGTTAGAGAATGCATGCTGTACGGGTTTAAATACTTTGAATGTAATTTCTTTTTAAGTATTATAATTCAATGCCAATCTAATACAGGCTTAATGTAGTCCCTAATGTTTCCATTTACAAAAGGAACACAGTTTACATGTGGCTTCATCAAAGAGGCAGGAGGGTGCTTCATCTTTGGAACATTCTAGGTGATTCCATCCAATGCCTGAGAATATGTTGTGGTGTGATTTTGAGGAAATAGCAGGTGCCAAGAAATGTCACTTAATCATGTGTAAATATCGGAAATTCTACTCTTAGAGTATATGGAGAGACTGCAGTAGTATAAAGAAGACAGTACAAACTTTGGAAACAAAACTCAATTCATAATCCAGAACCTATCACTCACCAGCAGTAGAACTTTGGGCAACCTTGACCTCATCTATAAACTGGAGATAATGATACCTGTGGAATCACTAACCTGGGTCTACTTTCTGGACACTCCCACTCCCCCTGTCTCTTATTGCAATTCACTATAGAGGCTGGAAGATCCGAAGTTCTTGCTCTCTCATTTCCTTTGCAGAAAGGGGTAGCCGTTGACCCTGTTCTGGCCAATTAGAAGTAAATGGAAACCTGGTGGGGGCTTCTGAGAGAACTCTTGCTTCCTTGTAAAGGGGCCAGGCCTGAAAAGAGAGTTCACTGGTATTACCTCTTTTCTTTCTTCTCTCTGAAACTTGGGGCTTCATTAGCCATCTTGTATTATGAAGAAACATGAATAAGGATGAAAAGCCAATTTGCTAGGTATAGCAGAATGGAAAAGTAGAAAGACTCTGGTAGTCTTTGATGGCATCATAGAACTGACGAAATGCCAACTTCTACATTTATTGTAATGTGAGGGAATTAACTGTCTTTGAGGTTTAAACTACCATCAGTGAGATATTCTGATTCTTGTAGTTGAAAGCATTCCTAACTACTCATCTCACAAACATGTTATAATGATTAAATGAAATGATAAAACCTTAGCACAGGACTTGGTTCACAGTAGGCAGAGAATGCATGTTAGCCCCTTTCTCTACCCAATGCTTTCCATGTGTATTTAAGTACAAAGACACATTAACAGAATAACTCATTAAATGGTTCACACTAATTTATTAATGTTAGCTGATTTCCTCTTCAGGAGGGGATATAAAAGCCCTTATAGGCTACATCGAGGTTGTGTAGAAAATAGGGAGCATTGAGGGATTTTTAAGTGAGGTTACCATATGGTGAGATGTGCTTTTTAGATAAATCAACCCAGAGGTTTTGTGGGATATATCTGGGGTGGGATGGGGCTGGCAGCAGGGAGAAGGAAGGAAAGTCTTGCACGTTTATAATGATCTGCTATAGATGTGAAGGTAAAATGGGGACAGCAACAGCAGAGACGGAGAAGATGGAAGGTAAATTTTATTTAGAAGGTATAATCAGGATTTGGTGTTTAATTGGATATGGATGAGATGAGCAGGTAGGGGTTAAGGATTAATCCTATGTGTCTAGCTTGAGCATCTACATGCAGTAGGCTAGTGGTACAAATAATTGAGAAAAATATAGTCATTATTGATTTAGAGAAATGTTAACAAGTTCAGGCATATTGAGCTAGTTGTATCCATAAGGCACGTTGAATATCTGAGCCTGAAGCTTCAGGAAAATGTGGAAGGCTTCAGTTTAAAAGTAGTCGTAGCTTGAATCATGAGAGTATATGAGATTAGTCATAAAGAAAACATGTAAGTTTAATTTTAGTGTGTCTGAAGATAAAAAATGAGACTAATAAAATGGATGTTAATAAACTACCAAGAATTTAATGCAAATGGAAGTGTGGCCAAGATAATGGAGTGGGAAGATCCTGAGCTCACCTCCTCCCACGAGCACACCAAAATTACAACTATTTACAGAGCAACTATATACGAGAATGACCTGCAGACTAGCAGAAAAGATTTTCCACAACTAAAGGTATAAAGAAGGAACCACAGTAAGCTGGGTAGAAGGGGTGGAGACACGGTATAGTCAAGACCCATATCCTGGGTAGGCAACCCACAAATGGATGGATAATCACAACTGCACAAGTTTTCCCGAGGAACAAGGGGTCTGAGCCCCACATCAGGCTCCCCAGATTGGGGGTCTTGCACCGAGAAGATAAGCCCCCAAAACGTCTGGCTTTGAAGGCCAGAGGGCTTGTATATGGGAGAGCCAGAGGGCTGTAGGAAACAAAGACTCTGCTCTTCAAGGGTGTGCACAAAATCTCACATGCTCTGAATACCAGAGTAGAGGCAGTAATTTGAAAGAAGTCTGGGTCAGAATCACTTGCTTAACTTGGATAACCTCCCAGAGAGGCAGGAGGCAACTGGGACTCTCCCTGGGGATATAGACACTGGTGGCAGCTATTTGGGGGAGCTCAATCTACTATGAGGACAATGGTGCTGGCAAGTGCTTTTTGTAGTCCTACCTCTAGCCTATCAGCATTGAGGGCTTATGTGCCCACTAGCAGGCTGGCGCTAGCTCTGTCCCCCTTGGGCCAGGCAGCCAGCAGCCCCAGGACCTGGCCCAGCCTACCAGCAGGCCAGCGGTCACCACATGAGACTGGGCCCGGTAGTCAACCAGGCTGGGGTAGCCCCATTTACCAGTGTGTCCACAGTAGTCAGCTCCGCCAGAAGGGCCCACAAAGCCAACGTAGGGAGCACGCCTGCAGCATACAACTCTGGTGACCAGAGGGGAATGTGCTGTGGGGCCCCATAAGATGTCTCCTACATAAGACCACTTCTCCAAGATTGGGAAATGTAACTGACCTACCTAATACATAGAAATAAACACAGAGAATTAGATAAAATGAGGAGACAGGGACTATGCTCTGAAAAAAGGAATAAGACAAAACCCCAGAAGAACTAAGCAAAGTGGAGATAAGCAATCTACCTCATAAAGAGTTCAAGGTAATGATCATAAAGATGCTTAATAAATTTGGGAGAAGAAAGATGATTAACAGAGTTAGAGAATATAAAAAAGAACTAAACAGAGCCAAAGAATACAACAACTGATATAAAAAATACACTAGAAGGAATCAATAATAGATTAGATGATACACAGGAATGGATCAGCAAACTGGAAGAAAGAGTAGTGAAAAGCATGCTAGCTGAACAGAAAAAAGGATTTTTAAAAATGAGTATAGGGCTTCCCTGGTGGTGCAGTGGTTGAGAATCTGCCTGCTAATGCAGGGACATGGGTTCGAGCCCTGGTCTGGGACGATCCCACATGCCGTGGAGCAACTAGGCCCGTGAGCCACAACTACTGAGCCTGCGCGTCTGGAGCCTATGCTTCTCAACAAGAGAGGCCATGACAATGAGAGGCCCACGCACTGCGATGAAGAGTGGCCCCCACTTGCCACAACTAGAGAAAGCCCTTGCACAGAAACAAAGACCCAACACAGCCAAAAATAAAAATAAATAAATTAAAAGAAGGCTCAACATTAAAAAAAAAAATGAGTATAGTTTAAGAGACCTCTGGGACAACTTCATGCATACTAACATTTTCATTATAGGGGTCCCAGAAGGAGAAGAGAGAGAGAAAGGAGGAGAGAACTTATTAAAAGACATAATAGCTGAAAACTTCCCTAATCTGGGAAAGGAAACAGACATCCAGGTCCAGAAAGCACAGAGAGTATCAAACAAGATGAATTCAAAGAGGGTCCATACCAAGACACATTATAATTAAAATGGCAAAAATTAAAGAGAGAATCTTAAAAGCAGCAAGAGAAAAACAACTAGCAATGTACAAGGAAACTCCCATAAGACTATTAGCTGATATTTCAGCAGAAGAATTGCAGACCAGAAAATAGTGGCACAATACATTCAAAGTGATGAAAGAAAAGACCCTCAACCATGAATACTCTACCCAGAAGGGCTATCATTCAGATTTGAGGGAGAGATCGAGTTTTACAGACAAGTAAAAATTAAGAGTTCAGCACCCCTAAACTGGCTTTACAATAGATGTTAAAGGGACTTCCCTAAGGAGAAAAGAAAAGGACTACAACTAGAAATAGAAAAATTATGAAAGGAAAATTCTCATCAGTAAAGGCAAAAATACAGTAAAGGTAGTAGATCAACCACTTATAAAGCTAGTAGGAAGGTTAAAAGACAAAAGGAGTAAAATCATCTATATTTACAATAAGTAGTTAAGGGATACACAAAATAAAAAGATGTAAAATATAATGTCAAAAACATTAAAAGTGGAGTGGGAGAGTAAAAATGCAAGGTTCTTAGAATGTGTTTGAACTTAAGAGAGCACCAACTTAAAATAATCATATATATATGTATACATATGTTGTTATACATGAACCTCATAGTAACCATAAAGCAAAAATCTATAATAGATATACACACCAAAAAGAAAAAGGAATCCAAACGTAACATGAAAGATAGTCATCAAATCACAAGGGAAGAGAGCAAAAGAAGAAGAAAGGAAGAAAGAAGAACTAGAAGACTACCCAGAAAATAATGAACAAATGTCAATAAGTACACACTTATCAATAATTACTTGGACTGGAAAGCTACTTACGGGGAGCAGAGATAAGGTCTCATCAAGAACTTCCCCTTTAGGGTTATTATGGGATTATATGAAATCATGTGTGTGAAACTTCTGAAAATTGTAAAGCACTGTAGAATTTAAAGAATCTTTCATTCAATAAAATTTTTTTTAAAAAAGAACTCCTTTACCCAGGATTTGAGGTCCTTGCAGCATTTCCTGGGTGGGATTTCAGAATTGCTATGGGTCAGTGACCAATGTATCTTCCCACCTTTCAATGGGAGTGTGAATAGAGGTTGTCCCATGTCTGTTTTCTACCACTGTATGTTGGGAGTATTGAGGGTGTATATGTATATATATGGAGAGAGACAGGGTAGATTTTTTTGGTAGTTTATAGGCTTCAAGATCAAGAGGAGCCACATCCAAATATGATGTAGGGACTACTACAAAATCTTGAATAGACTTGACACTCATAATTAGATGGGACTTTTGGGGAAGAATGGGTATGTTTATTTTGTGAATGAAGGGGAGGAAAGAAAATATTTTTGACCTGGGGGTAGACATGGTAGATTGTATTCTTATTTCCAGTTATTTGCTGCTCTCCCTCTTTGGGGTATTCTTTTGAATGACATTGACATTAAGCCCCGTCTTGTGATTTGCTGTGGCCCATGAATGTGAGTAGAAATGATGTATGTCACTTCTGAGCAGAAGCATTAAGAACCATTTCACGGTATGGCCATTGATGTTTTCTTTTTATTACAGAATGACACATCCCAGATAGATACTCTCTCTTTAGTTTAGATCCCCCTGCAAAAAAAAAAAAAAAAAAAAAAAAGACTCATGGAACAGAACCACAACCTATTAGCAGCCAATGTGTTATGTGAGCTAAAAATAAACTTGTGTCGCTATGAAGCCCTGATATTTTAGAGTTGTTCTGTTATTGCAGCATAATTAATTAATAATATGGGGCTAATATGTTTGTATTTATATGGTTAAAGCTGTTTCCATTAAAATCAAAAACAAGACAGGAATGCCTACTATCATCATGATTATTTAATACTGTCTGGAGAGTTTAGTAAATGCAATAAACACAAAATTCACTATAGAAATATGGAAAAAAGGAGGTGAAATTTTTTGCTGATAATATCATTTCATACCTGCTATCACTAAGAAACTCTAATGAAAAAACAAGTAGAGGTAATTAAAGAATTTGATAAACTGGGTGGATACAAAATAAAGATATAAAATTATTAGCATTTTCTGTATGAGCAACACCCATATAAAAATGGAAATGAGGAAAATAGTCCTCTCATAATAGTGACAAAAATCATAAACTAGATAGGTAATTATACAAGAAAGAAACAGGATTTATATAAAAATAAATAAAATCCTACTGGAGGGCAAAAATCTGATCTGAATGAATAGAAATCTATACTATCCTCTTGGAAAGGAATACTTATTATTATAAAAAAATCTGTTCTTCTGAACAGATATCAATTTGGTGCAACTCCAGTGGATTCCCAATGTTATTTTTATTTTTATTTATTTTTTAATTTTTTTTGTGGTACGCGGGCCTCTCACTGTTGTGCCCTCTCCCGTTGTGGAGCACAGGCTCCGGACGCGCAGGCTCAGCGGCCATGGCT
The DNA here is from genome assembly GCF_003676395.1 of Aethalodelphis obliquidens. Lineage (NCBI taxonomy): Eukaryota > Metazoa > Chordata > Mammalia > Artiodactyla > Delphinidae > Aethalodelphis > Aethalodelphis obliquidens. Next base: position 38,507,318 of record NW_020837952.1, on the reverse strand, counting down.
CACGGGCCCAGCCGCTCCACGGCATGTGGGATCCTCCCGGACCGGGGCACGAACCCTTTTCCCCTGCATCAGCAGGTGGACTCTCAACCACTGCGCCACCAGGGAAGCCCCCAATGTTATTTTTAATTGGATAAAATGCTCTTAAATTGATGAATAAAGAATGGTGGTATTAAAACACTAAATTAAAACTACTTAAAAGCCATTATAATAAAAAAAAAATACAGTAGTAGCATAGGACTGTACCAAAAAATCAGTAAAACATAATAGAGAACTCAGTATTAGAGATGTGTGTGTGTATTTCATGGTGGAGAAATTTAATTAATAGTCTCATCACAATTGGTTATACTCTTACAAGAAAATTAATTTGAGACCCCTGGCTTACATTAATTCCAAAAATAAATTCCTGATGTATTATAGAAAGTAAAAATAAATGATAACAATTTTAGGGAAAAAAATGAGTACCTTCAGTACTCCTAGGCACTGGAGAAATCTTTCTAAGACAAGAATATGTGAAGTACATATACACACATAAATATTGCTCACACACACACACATCAAATTTGGGGTATTTGTAGTGCAAGAGATATAAAATCAAAGTCACTAGGCAAACAATTTAGGGGAAATAGTTTAAATTCAAATGCCAGATAAAAAATTACTACCTATGCTATACAGAAAGCTCATAATTTAATAAGATAAAGACCATCAACCAGTAGCAAAACTGGGGTTGGGGATATGAAGAGGCAATTGACAGAAAAGCAAGTATACTAAAATGTTCAACCTTCTCACAATAGACAGAGAAATGAAAATTTAAATTACCATGAGGCTACCCATCAGAGTGGCAAACATAAAAGTGTAATAGCACCTATTATTAGCAGAGATGGGAGGCAAGACAGGGCACTCTCGCACATCACTGGTGGAAATGAGAAAAGGCAATTCATGATGTCTGTTAAAAATTTAAATGCATATACAATTCAACCCAGCAATCCCACTCCTGGGATTCTATAGAATAGAAATAAATGCTCTAGTATTTAAGTACACATATTCGAGGATGATTATTGCAGAATTATTTTTAATAATAAAAAGCTGGCAGCAAATCAAAAGTCCATTAATAAAAAAATTGCTGAATGAATTGTAGTAATACTTACAGTAGATTATTATGCAAGAATTAAAAATTAATGATCTAGATACTACTTAACCAGGGGAAATTTCCATTATATGCTGTTAAGATACAGAGAATTATATACCACAAATCCCTTTCAAAATGCCCTCTAAAACCTTATGTGAATAGTATATGCATGTGTGCATTTGTAAAAATATATCTACATGTACATAATACATAAAGAATTATGGGAAAGGATGGTAACTGAGATGTTAATAGTTTTTCTCTCAGAAAGGTGGATTTCAGGTGACTTTTAGTTTTTTCTCAAGGTACTGTTTGATTTTTTTTATTGTTGTTTTTGGCAATGAATATGTTCAATTTATATGGGAAGGAAAACACAATAGACTTTTCTTCATTGTGGGGAGGAAGAAATTGGAAAAATGCTTAAAGCTCTATGCCCAAATAGGGAAACCTCATTTATTATTTATAAACAGTAAAAACCTGTAAAAAATATGTCTTAAATTAGGATTTGGTTAAATAAATTATGATCCATCAATGAATATACTGCAAAGTAGCCATCTAAAATTATAATGACATGTAAAATATTCACATTTTATTGTTAATGGAAAAGCAAAACTATTAAAAAGCACCTATAGTGTACCATTTGGGAGGAAAATACATTTTATGTGTATATGTCTACTTATATGTACATATATATATATTTACACTTACAAATTATATATAAACATTTTGAAGGAAGTATACCAAAACATATTAACAGGGTTTATCCTTTGGTGCCAGGCTTTTATTTTCTTATCTCTATTTTCCAATTTTCCCTATTATATCATGTGTGCTTATGTCAACCAAGAAAGTGCTGAACTTTGCTTTTCTCTTCCCATTGTCCTTCCCTAATTTGAGTTGGTCATTCCTCAGTCCTGAAGAGGAAGAGTTACCCACAGAATGGAACATTGTTGGGAGAGCTTCCTGACTCTCAGTTCTAGAATTTTTGGTTGTCCTGGAACTCAGATCTCATTAGAGAGATGGAATGTATTCCTTATTTTCATTTTCCCCCTTGTTGTTAAACTTTAAAGGCACACAGGAAAACGTGATGTCAATTTTATTCACTTTCATCATGGCTGCACGCCACTGAGATTAATATTTTCCTTGGTTATTCCCTCCTCCTACCCTCAGGCCATTTTCCATGTACCTTAATGAACTGGTGTATTCCTTCCTACAGGGTCTGTTTATGAACTAGATGAGGACAGTCTTTGTCACTTCGAAGTTGTAGCTTGTTTTAACCCACCTGACCAGGTTTCACCTGATCTGACTCTAACTTAACTTCTGGCCATTTCAAAAAATTGAAACCCATTCTCAAAGGATGAAGTTTGGTCACCTCCAAAGAAATCCCTCAGAATGTGCTGCAGGCTCTAAAGGAGCTTACAAATGAGGAGTTCCAGAAATGCTTTTGAGAAATGTCCATAAAGGAACATGGGTCTCCTCCGAGCTCAGCTCCTCAGGTTGGAATAGCTTGCCCTTTATCCCTTAAGAGCCCAGAGATTTAGCCAAAGTTTTCTCCTGCCTGCTGCCAACTTCTACCTGGATTTCTCACAAGACTTAAGAAGTAATACAGTCATTTCTCAAATTACTCAATAATTAGGTTCCTATATGTGCAAACTTTTAAATGCTTATCTAAGAAACAATTTTCTCTTAAACAAAAAGGGATATGTTCTAGAAGTTAATTTTATTCTTGTTTCATATTAATAGGAAGAATAAATAGTTAATGGAAAAAGGTTAATGGTGTAATAGTAACCAAAAAGAAGTCACCTGATAATAATGTCTAATTGAATTACAGACAACATGAACTTGCAGTGGCTGAGTTTTAAATGCCTCCATTATGGAATTCTTGCATGTGAAGTCTTTGTTATACTCAGTGATGTACAGGTTTTGCATTTTCTTTAATCTTGGGGGGATTTTAATGAACTAATCTGAATCTGCCAATGTCTGTGTTTCATTCACCTTCTGCAAGATAGTCTGACAACCTCCAATTTTACATATTGACAAGTTTTCACTGCTTCTTCTTATGGGACCCCCCCATGAGGTTGACTGATAATTTCCAGTAATTGTTTTACCTGGAAGATAAAAATAATTCAGAAAACACACAAGTTCTTGTAGCTTGAATAGTGCAGCATCACATGGCCTTAGGAGCGAAGGAGGGAATGGCTGATTCCATGCCCTGTATCTTGCTGAGAGTAGCTTCATACCATTTGCACTTGGCCTTGTGCTATGTTCCAGTAAAGGAGCCTCCCAAAATTTTAACAGGCATTTTCACCCCATGTTATTCTGAAATTTGCTTGTGCACATTTAAAACGATGGTAATTTCAGTGGCAGATGAAGACTTAATACTTGCGGTTAGTCACTGTTTAGTATACATAAGGTTAGACCTGTGCTGCCACAGCTGCTTTACCTGTTTCTAATCTGAGAGGCGGTTCTTGGTTTAGGATCCACTCCCATCTACCCCTTGATATGACAGCTAATCAAGCTGTTCAGACTCGGGCCCCCTGAGTTGGTATCACTCCTGGGGAGTGTGACTTCTCCATCTCTTTTCCATTTATACTTCAATGACATTGACAAAATCTTAAAAGAGGGCAAACAGCTCAGCCTCCCAAGGTAACCAAGCATCCTGTGTGGAGGTTCCAGGCTCTGTGGATCAACAAGAGCTGGCCTCGTCCTAGGGCAGGTTAGGCTTGGAGTATGACATCGGAAGGGATGTGGGAAGCATGGGCAGGAACTGGGTCTAAAGCAAAAAGGCTGAGCCGAGGAGAGGCAAAGTCAGCCGCAGGATGGGGGAGGGATGGTGAGTTTCCTCAAGGCAGAGATGCAAAATGGGAGACTCTTTTTTTTTTTTTGCGGTATGCGGGCCTCTCACTGTTGTGGTCTCTCACTGTTGTGGCCTCTCCCGTTGCGGAGCACAGGTTCCGGATGCGCGGGCTCAGCGTTCATGGCTCACGGGCCCAGCCGCCATGGCTCACGGGCCCAGCCGCTCCGCGGCACGTGGGATCTTCCCAGACCCGGGCACGAACCCGTGTCCCCTGCATCGGCAGGCGGACTCTCAACCACTGCACCACCAGGGAAGCCCCAGGGAAGCCCCTGGGGTACTCTTTTATAGGGGCCTTAAGGTGTGTCTGAGTCCCTGATTGCTTTCAGAAGGCTACACTCTTGCAGAAGCAGGGGTTCTTAATAGAAAACACACTAAACATAAACCGTGTATTTATTTTTCAGCCAACACCTACTCTTGTATCCTTTAATCCGCTAGCTTTCAAACTTCTGAACTGAGACCCACAAGAGAAATACATTTTACATCAGAACCCACTGCAAACACCTATTTATTCTTAAGTGAAATCCAAGTTCCCAAAACCAATGTTTATTGTGATGATACATGATACCCTCTGATACTTGCCTTCCCTTGTGTTCACTTCCTTTCCTGTTTCCTGTATTTCTAAACATGCTGGTTATGATCCACCACATGGATTCCTTGACTTACTAATGAATATTAATCTGCAGATTGAAAACACTTTTTCGTTCTGGTCGGGGTCCAGCCACCGTTTTTTGCGGCACATCTCCTCCCAAACAGCTGTGCCCATGTCCAGCATGAGCACCGATGCTATTCCCACTCCTCAGGCAAATCCTGTGTCTCACCTCCCCCTTCTCCCTCACCTCTAAGAACCATCCCCCTCAACCCATTCTCCCATTTCACTGTTACCTGCTCTCTCAGTTTTAGAGAGACAGAACAAAAAACCATTTCCCGAACTATGGTAAACACCTCTATCCCAGAGGATTTTAGGGACACACCGATAAACATATTCTTCTTTTACTAATTACACCCTTTTTTTCCTATTGCCTTCTATTCACAAGTGATGCTGGTTTTCACTTTAATTAAAGCTAATAATAGCTAAATGTTATTGAACACTTACCACATCAGGCACTATTTTGAGCTTTATGTGTATGGACTTGCTTAATCTCCATAACAATCCTACGCAGCATTACTATTATTATTATCACCATTTTACAGATGAAAAAATTGAGGCACAGAGAAGTTAAGAACTTGCCCAAGATCACACAGCTAGTAAGTGGAGGAACCAGGAGCTTTAGCTCCTTACAAGAAAGTCAACTCTAGAACAGCCTGGATTCAAGTCCTAACTCTCCAGAGTTATTTAACTTATCTGGGCCTCGGTTTCCTCATAGAAACCAACACACCACCAGCGTACATGCAACTAAGAAAAAACTTAAAATATAAATTAAGCCATGAAATATATGTTTTCTTATCAATTCTGTGATGCATCCCGATAACAGGCAATGTTAAAATATGAAAGAAGAAAATGAACATCTTAGAATCGGTAAAATATACTAATATTTCCTACCTCACAGGGTTGCCAAGAAGAGTAAATGAATCAACCATTTATTCTGGTGCCTGGCACATAGGCTGTTCTTCAAAAATGTTAGCTGTTCCAGCTGTTAAAATGATTGTGCCTGCTTGCTAGATGAACGAACTGAGGCACAGAGAGACTAAATTACTGTTCCCACGTTGCCCAGGTAGGAAGTTGGTGGTGCCCAGATCTAGCTGAAGTCTTGGACCCTCAGGCTGCCTCTCCCCCAGTCGGGTGAGGCCCGGCCCCTGTGGGAACCAGATGCCAGATCACTGCACCTTCACTTTGCTTTAGGTGCCTGAATCGAGATCTACTGGGCCTATTCACTTCAGGGGTCTTCCAGATGGTCTTTGCCTCTCCTGTTTCAAAAGTGTCCTGAAGGTCATAGTAATGAACCACATTTTTGACATTTCCAGGGGGAAGCGGGTATCTAGACTTTCTGACTCAAGGCAAATTACCAAATACATAAATGCCCAGTCCACTTAAGGACTTCGCTCCCACTTATCACAGATGCTCGATGTGGCCAGAAATAGTTCAAACCCTACAATCTTTCATAGAGCTGAGATCAGTTAAGTGGGTAGCCTTTCTCCATGATTCCACTTCTAAGCACTTAACACTGATGTACGTCCCTCTCCTTTTTGCTTGCAGAATAGATGTTTGAAAAAATGTCATTTGTCTGTGAAGAAGGAAAAGAAAATCACTAAAATGTGGATTTCCACTCTCACTCCCAAATATAAGCTCTTGGAGCTACTGTTAATGCTCTCTTGAATGGATATTTCTCTATTAAATACACACACACACGCACACACATGCACATGCATACGTACTCTCCACCTTTGCCGTTCACGTGACATTTTATTCACACCAATTCTCCAACTTGTATTTTGATTATTTTTGCTTCATGGCCATGGCTTTGAGGTAATTATTTCACATTTTTAATGTACATCAGAAGTGGCAATTGCACGAGTTTAGCAGTAGGATTTTTGAGAGCAATACAGAAAGGGCTAATTTGCTAACAGGAGACAGAGCCTCAAGACCCCTGCTTAATTTGGGGGTCCTTGGCAGGCTGCCTTAGAAAGAACACTGTCCTCTGAGAAGATGGGGTGAGCACTGACTTCCGCCTCTAAGTTCAAAAGCTTTCCTGTAGAGACAGCACTAGGTCTTGGGTGATGTCTTAGTGCAGACATTTCATATTGGAACAAAGGTTACATCTGACACTATTAACTGAAGCCTTTCCAGATAATTATTTTCTCCTTATGTTGTTGGGACTGCCTGTGTTCTCAGAGAAGAGCATCCCATGGTGAGCTTTTCTTACTTGTCATCCTCTTTTGCCTCCAGGGAGAGCACAGAAGTGAGACAGGGTGCAGCCCAGTCATATACCTCCTTTCTCCTGCCTTGTCATTGTGACAACATGTCTCAGGGCACTTTGAGAGCTGAGAATTGTCCCCTAGAGAAAGGGATGAGTGCACACCCACTGGATGTTGAGTACTGCCTGTATCTCCCTGGGACTTCTGAATTTTAATACTTCGAACATCACCCTTGCTGAGGGTCCTCCATTCTTTTTCTCTCAGGCTGAACCCTCCCTGCTGGCCCTGCTGCAACCAGATATCCTTTGTGGTTGACTGATTTTACATGTCCACAGGGAGCCTAAGGAAGGGAAACACTCATTCCTTGGCTATTTCCTTCAAACTGCAAGACAGGCCCTCCAATTCCTAGGTCAGCTGGCTCTTGTTAGAGTCTCAGCTTGAGGTCTGGGTTCAGAGTCCATGGCCAGGATGGTTCCTGCCTGGCCACCAACTGACTCCTCTGTGGCCAGGGTGGGCTCACTCCCCGACACCAGGAATCATCAGCTTCACCACCCCTTGGAGGAGAGGTCCAGTGCCCTCTCCTGATCCCAGAAAGAGACCATGATTTTTTTCCAAGGAAAAAGAATATACAGTTGCCTTTCAGATCCAAATCTAAAAGTGTCCCCAAAGAGGCAGTTAAACCCAAAGATCAACCTTTAGTCTTCACCACAGAGGCACCATTTTAATGGAATATTTTCCAACTTTAAAATTCTGAAGATCCCATCTACCCCAGGAACCCCTATTTCATGTATGTTTTGCAATGACTGAATAAAAGTTTGTTAAAATTAATATTTCTACTTAATATAGTACTGTACATTTTCTCATTATCTAGTATTTTTCTACTCTGTGATTTTCATGGACTGTTCAGTGTTCCATTGCACAGTATATCAGCCAGAACAGGCTGGGTTAAGCTGCAGTAACAAACACCCCCCAAATCTCAGTGACTTAAAACAACTTAATTTCTTGCTCACTCTATTTTGTCTACTGTGGGTCAGCTAGGGGCTGTATTACATAGTGTTCTCACTCTAGGACCAGGCAGAAGGAAAAGTGACCATGGAAAATTACACAATGGTCTTTAAAATTTCCGCCTAGAAGCATCATGTTATTTGTTTTTCTGCTGTTTACATTTCTTTGGCTAAAGCTAGTTTTGTGGCCTCACTTAACATAAAGTGGGCAAAGAAATGTAATCCTGCCATGTGTACCGAAGAAAAACCAGAAACGTTTTGTGGATAGCACTATGATTACCATATATGGATATAACATAGTAAACAAATAACATAGTAAACACTATTTTTGGACATTTTTTCCAAATTTTGCATTAAGTTGAATAACTTTTTGGTTGTGTATTTCTTTAAGATATCCAATAACTTCCAAAGAATTTCAGATGAAAATGTTAGTGAATACAGTCATTTATACTGACTTGGCACAAAACTTAAACAAATTACGAGCTCAAGCAGTGATATGGGAATGCATCTTGGCCTCCAGCATTGCTCCAAATAACAATAGCTCAAAGTAAAGTAGGCAATAAAAGAGTCTTATTATTCAAATCTGCTTCTTAGATTGTCTAAAACTTGTTTATCTATTGTCTGTTTTTTTTTTTTTAAACTTAACAACGAATCGGCTACACCTTTGTACAGGAAGATTTCCAGTGTGATTAGATCCAGCAAAAACTTCACCAGTTTGAAAATTATTCATCAGCTGTTGCCCCTCCTTCTGAATCTACGCAATTCTTTGGATGCCTAAGTGAGCACATGTGGCTTCAGGTGCTATTTCCCAATCTATTCCAGATGATCCCACATGGAGACCTGCTCAGACACCGAGGTACCTATTACCTCTAGCTATGGACAAGCCCATCTACAGTCTAATCATACCCTCCACACCCAAGGACATTACATTTATTTAACAGCTAATGAGCTAATGGGCTAATATCCAACATTAGCTCTAGGGTCTGGCTAGTGTCCAAGGTAAATCAAGATACCCAGGAAGGTAATAACACAAAACATCTTGGCAAAATCAAATTCACGGACAACTGCTCTCCAGAACCAGTTGGGATCTGTGTAAATATTGGCCAGACAAACTCAGTCAGTGGTTATTCTAGCAAAGTTATCTTGTCACAACTGCAAGATGAGAGGCAACGTGGCACTGCTTTCCATGTTGTGTGAAAAGGGCAGGTCACATTCAAACTATGGCTATCCTCATTGAAACATCCATCCTACCATTCTATGTGTATGTTCCAAGTGTGCCTTCAATTACTTCTGTTATATCTTTTGTAATTTAAGGCCACTTTATCCAAATGGCATTGCATGGGTACTTATGTGTGTATGTGGGAGGGGGTGGGGTCAATCTTAAAACAGATTCATTTTTAAACACATTTGAGAAATACTGGATAAAACAAAGATAAATAGAACTCTTTATTGCAAGACTTCTCAGTGCTTTTAATATGCTAATGTAATCTTGAAGAGGTACCTAGTGTTTATCAATATAAGTGACGATACATTTTTTTAAGGAAGAAACAAAATATCATTAAGGTAGAAGGAAATGTCCTGCCTCTTTCCTGACCTGTACCCTCTATGAAAACTTCTCACTAAGTTTATTCAGCATCTCTCCCTGAATTTGATATTCACCTCATGGTTCTTCCTACACAAACCAAACTACCCATAAGGGTGGAAGACTCAGTAACTGGAACAGGTAATTGCCATCAGGCAGGGCTGCAGCTTTCTTGAAAGAAATTTAAAATAATGGAAAGGAAGGAGGAGAGGAGGAAAAGTGAAGATCCTACAAGTGTAGGGGAATCCAGATGGTTTGGGAGGAGCCGAATATAAAGAATGGGAGAGGTCTTGGGGAAGCTTTGAGATGTGAGACAATTTTAGAAGGAGAAGAATGAGGAAAAGAAAAATTTAAGAAATGATGTTGTGAACTATGAATTAGATCTCTCAATGTCTTTTGAGATATGCAAGAAAGGGAAAGATAGCAATCACACCTCATTACTGGACTGTGTTTCTCTGAATGTTCACTGTGTTGAGACTGGCCACTGGAGCCCTGGGATTTATTCAGGTTACAGCAGAACCCCTTCACACCAGTGGTATCTTTAGAGAACGGCTGAGTAACACTGCTTTTCAATGCACACAACCAGGAATGGAGGTAGGGAATTAAAATATTTATTGCTTTTGGCCCAAGGGCTTTTAAGGTTTATAGAATGGAGATTAGAAACAATGGCATATATATTTTTTAAATGGTAAGGACTGAAACAAAACTAAGAATGAACTTTTGAGCATGAAATAAGGTTACATTTTAGAAATTGATCTCCTGAAAGAAAATGTCAGAGCAATACTTTCTCACACAATTTTAATTGTTGCTTTCATTAAAACATAAAATTGTCAGTTCAGATAAAATCTTTAATTTGAATTTTCATTAAGCCTAAGCTGTCTGTTTGGCTACCTATGGATGTTAGTGGTGTTACCACATCATAATACCTCATCAGATTGTTAGGATTAAATGAATTTATACATGTGAAACATTTAGAACAGGATATATTATATAGTTAGGGCTCCACACATTTAGTTATCATTTTTATTACCAAACTTCACCCCTTTAAAACATACTCTTTTTGCATTTGTTGCAACACCTCTGAAGTTGGGATAGCGTCCCTTAAACTGATTGGTAACACTTTTTTTCTTTCTTAGTAGTACATAGAGTTTCTGACAACTGATGATGCCTTTAATTCAATCAAATGTGTTATTATTATTTCTTGTTTCCTTTTCTTCATTATTTTTGGATGTTTTGCTGTATTTTTCTATTCCACAAGTGATTACCTTTCTTTTTACACACTGATAGTCAAATACGTACCTCATGTATTATAAGAAACAAAATACCCCCCACCCCTACCCCTGCAAGACCCATCAGGGTGAAAGATATTTGTGGATAAGCAAGGTTTCAGATGACATACTGCCCATTTATTATAGCTTGGGTAATATTTGATAAAAGATTTGAAATAAACAACAAATTAATCAGAAAAGAAACTTCAAGGCAGGAATGGTAAGGAAGAGAAGACTTGGTGTAATGAGCCTTGTAGAACACGTAGATGTAATCAGCTTGCTGGGTTTACTAATAATCTCCCTTCCGGTGAGCATCTTTGTTGTAGTGGAAACTTTGGGTGCACGAATCTATATCAATTAGGAGTCTCCAGTTACAAGCAGCAGAAACCAACTCTTGGCAACTTAAGCAAAAAGGGAGATTTTTGGAAGGATATGAAACAGCAAAAAAGAATAGATGCTCAGAACCAAATTCAGAAATGGCTGGAGAACCAATCCTGCCACCGGAGAAACCTTATAGACCTTTACGGTGTCAAGAACACCTGGCTTTCTTTCCTGGGAGCCACTGCTGTATGGAATGAGTGGCATGGGTCATGTGCCTGCTCCGCAGCTGAGGCAGAGCAGGGCACCTTGATTACAGTCTTATCAAGCTGTACCCACGGCAGAGAAATAAATCTTCAAAAGGAGCCAGGTGTTACTAGTAAGGGAATATGGAATAGATGTTAGCCTGCCAAAAGCCAACAAACGTCCACTACCAGTTTGACCAATAACAACCAGCAGCAGGTCATCCTAGCACATTACATTCCACAATCAGTATGAAAGTCCATTGCAAAGTGGAAAGAACCATAAGCACCCCTTCTAGTCCTTGTATCCAGAAGGCATTGTCCCGGTCACAGCACTGTAAATAAAGGAGGACTTGAGGGCAGCGTAGGGTGGGGCAAACACCATCCAGCCCAACCTACTGCCAATGTTCACACACCACATGGAGCAGCACGTGGCTGAAACTGCAGGCCATGAAGAAAGGCACTTCCTGAGGACATCCCCAGATTCCTCCTTTAACCTTGCCGCGCTTACCCAGCTCTGAGCGCTACATGACCATACAGGTGAATCTCATTAGCTCACGTTCAAAATACTCAAATTTTCATCGGATGAACGGATAAAGAAGATGTGGCACGTATATACAATGGAATATTACTCAGCCATAAAAAGAAACGAAATTGAGCTATTTGTAATGAGGTGGATAGACCTAGAGTCTGTCATACAGAATGAAGTAAGTCAGAAAGGGAAAGACAAATACTGTATGCTAACACATATATATGGAATTTAAGGAAAAAAAATGTCATGAAGAACCTAGGGGTAAGACAGGAATAAAGACACAGACCTACTGGAGAACGGACTTGAGGATATGGGGAGGGGGAAGGGTGAGCTGTGACAAAGCGAGAGAGAGGCATGGACATATATACACTACCAAACGTAAGGTAGACAGCTAGTGGGAAGCAGCCGCATAGCACAGGGAGATCAGCTCGGTGCTTTGTGACCGCCTGGAGGGGTGGGATAGGGAGGGTGGGAGGGAGGGAGACGCAAAAGGGAAGAGATATGGGAACATATGTATATGTATAACTGATTCACTTTGTTATAAAGCAGAAACTAACACACCATTGTAAAGCAATTATACCCCAATAAAGATGTTAAAAAAATACTCAAATTTGCTTTAATGCACAAGATTACTTATAGCTGGTGGCTTGACTTACACGTTAGAGGATTCATTGTGTGCATACAAACACTCTTAGCTGTTCCCAGGGTTGCATGAGTCAACTTGCTTCCATTCACTTGAGGGAATGCTGGCTGGCTCTGTTTCCATCACCTGGCTGTTAGGTGTTTTATTTGGCTCCCTGGTGCTGCTGTCTCCTTCCTGACTCACCTTCGTCTCCTTACCTTTGCTTTTGCCGTCCTACTGATTATACAAACAAATGCCCACTCAGCGGGGCACATGTTCCTGCCATGGAACAAAGCAAACCCAAGAAGAGCTGCTGAGTGCGTCACCTGCTTTCTTGGCAGGAGCAAGATGTTAATTTTTGCAAAGGCGGCTGCAGCAAGAAGCCTGTCCCTCAGGCTTGGCAGGAGCAGAGGGGCAACAAAGGCTTCATGGGGGTCTAATCTGCAAAAGTCCCTGGGTAGAGCCGGTCCTGTTTCCATCTGCCACTTAGGGTCTGCTTTATTATTAGCGCATATGTTGAGAGCTACCTTTTCCACTCTGGCTTTAAATACAGTCTTTAAGAATCGAGAGAGATGAGAATTTAAAGGAAAGTTGCCCAGTCAATATTTTTGTGTAAAACTGGATATAAGAGACTGAAACGACAGAAATTTATTGTTCAACATGGTGTTTCCACATAGGATTGGAAGGGATTACTTTATGATTATCTTTATTTATCTCTGCATTAATGCATGTTACATGCATGATTCTGTGTTATCAGCTGATCCTGCACAGCGGCAGTTCTGACAGTTCCAAGAAGTATTCCCACAAGCTTAGTTCTGAATCATTTGCCTTGTCCCTACTTGAACTCTGCAATCCAGCTCGCTTCCCTTCTGACCCCTGGGCTCTGCCTTCTCCACATGTGACCTTGCCTCGGTCCTCGGACTCCACACCTGGCACCAGTTTTCTAATTACAGCCTGGCACTGCCTTTCTTGAGAGAATTTAGATTTTTCCTTATGGTCTTGTTTCCTTCATCCATCAGCTCAGGTTTCAGCACCTTCAGCATCTCCTCTTTGACCTGAGGATGCCTGCAAACGGCACCTGCCTCAACTCTGTGAGCAGGACCCAGACATGTAATGAAAAAAACAAAAACAGAATGAGGAACGTATAGTCAATTGGAGGAAACAGGATCCGCATATGTTGAACGGCAAGATTTTGTTGAACAGCATATAATTCATGTTCAGAGATGGAAGACTGTTAAAACCCAACTTTTGGAAATAATTTTGTAGGCTAGAGGTGATAAATCAGATTTATCTCCCACGCCAATTCCAATTAGTTGGTAGTACCAACTGTGGAAAAAGGATTCTAAAGCTTCATCTAGGTCAAGCAGGAAAGAGTATCTTGATTAGTGAGGTTGGCCTTGAACGAGGCAACATGCATTTGCCATGCATGCTGTGATAAATGATCCACCATTTAGAAATGTTTAAGTGGAAGAGTTTTAAAAAATGTAATCAGTATTTTAAGGCGATTAATTTGGCTCAGAACAGAGTGGATTAGAAGACAGTATGTCTTCAGAGACATGAGTTAATAGGCTCTTGTAGTCTGGACAAGAAATGACAAAACGGGAAAACACAATTTCCCAAAGGGGGCAAAAGAATGACAAACTGTTGGGGCACCGTTCTCTGGGAGGAACTCGGGGTGGAGCCAGGGTCATTGGGAATTAGCTGAATGTGGGCAGAAGGTCATAGTGGTAGAAGCAGTGATTCCTTATCCCTCCTGAGGAGGGACCAAGTCAGAACATCCACTGCCCCCACTTCCAAACTCAAGGAGGCATCCACATTAAAGGCGGCAGAAAACTATGCCCAATACCATTTGCCAATGGAGAGACTGTGCCTGTATCCCTTCCTACCAAGCAGTCAGCAGATGGAAGGTGATCAGTCTGGACCTCTGGATGGGGATGACAAAGCCAAAGAAGGATGAGAATCTGTATTCAGATGGCGATAAGTGTGAAATAGAAAAAAGGCATGGCTAAAAAATATTTTAAGAATTGATTAAAATATAATAAAATGAACAGGATTTTGTGAGTGACCAGAAAAGACATAGAAAAAGTAGAATTAATGCTTTAGTTTCAGATCTGAGAGAATGGAGGAAGCTTTAAGAGATACAGAAAGGAAGCAGGATTGGAGTACGGCAGTTTCTGCTCAATATCCGTCTTCTGCTATAAAACCAGAGCCGCACATTTTTAGATGGGTGCATTACAGCTGATGTAAAAACAATGTTTTCAAGTTTCCTCTGCAGCTGGATGCCCAGGTCTGTAAATTCTTGCCAATGGGCTGTTAAGTGGAAACGACATGTGCAAGTTCAGGTTTGTACTCAGAGAGAAGGTATGTACCTTCCTCTTCCCTTTTTTCTCCTTCTGCTACATAGATGGCATCTGAGGTGATGTGATGAGCCATTTTGAACCATGTGGGCAAGGGCCACTCTATAGAGATGCAACTCGATAGCAAGATTGAAGGGTTCTGATCCTTGGCACTGTCATAAGGATAGGACTGCTTACACCTGGGCCATTACTGGGGGTGGAGGAGAGTGTCTATCTTTTCTAATTCACTGTTATTTGGGGTCTTTGTTACAACACCTGCCCCTATTATATACTAACTTCTACAAGGAATGTATTAAAAATTGCATGTCACATAATCAGGCATTTTGCAGTGAGATGATTGAACTGCTTTGGGTAATCCTCCTGATGATCAGAAAAATAGAGGTGATGTCAGAAAACTAGAGACAACCAAAGGCAGGAAACAATTTATTAAAAGAGGAGAAGCAGGTGGGTCTTGACAATGAGAGCCTGGTGAGCCTGGAGGTGATCCAGCACCTTCCCGTTTTATACAGGAAGATCCTTGAGTATTAGAAAAGGGGAAGAAGACCAGCGGGAACCAAGGTAAGCTCACAAAGAACAAACAGCAATTCCTGGGCTTCCCTGGTGGTTCAGTGGTTAAGAATCCGCCTGCCAATGCAGGGGACACGGGTTTGAGCCCTAGTCCGGGAAGATCCCACATGCCGCGGAGCAACTAAGCCCGTGTGCCACAGCTACTGAGCCTGCGCTCTAGAGCCTGCGAGCCACAAGTATGAAGCCCGCTGGCCTAGAGCCCATGCTCTGCAACAAGAGAAGCCACCGCAATGAGAAGCCCGCTCGCCGCAACTAGAGAAAGTACGCTCGCAGCAACGAAGACCCAACACGGCCTAAATAAATAAATAAATAGCAATAAATAGATAGATAGATAGCAATTCCTATTTTGATTGTGACTGTAGACAGGTAAACCGAGGTACTTTTGTTCACATAACAGATCTGAACGTCTGCAAGGCATTTAACAAAGTTCTTCTGAATTTGTTTTTGGAGAGATTGGAGGGATCTGTAGTCCATGACAGCCCAGCTGGAGGGATACATATGTAGCCAAGTGGATCAGCACATGGCAAGAAAGTACTGATAAGGCAAAATTGTCCAACAGGCCCAGTACTTACCCACCATTAATGGAAGTACAGAGTGCATGACAAAGAGAGGACTGTACTCATCCTTTGCACACCTGCAATTTTTATGTGCCATTCATGGTGCCTTGAACAGAGACCCTGACAGATTGCAACCCAACCAGAGGAGGGCAACAAGGCTAAACTGGAAACTAAAAACCATAAAGAATGGGAGGGGTTCAACTGGAAGAACTGAAGGCTTGGGGGCGGGGAGGGGGTTGTAATAGAGCAACTGTCCCCAAATATCTTAAGAATTATCCCTGTAAAATGTTTTATGCGGTTCCACTGGCTAAATGTTTTTTCCGAGGCTATAGCATGATCCACGGACAAACTGACTAGAACTCAAGACTTCCTCAGTGCTGGTCCCTGCAACATAGATTCCTCCTGACGACAGACCCCTGGAGCGCGGTGATTTGGGCTTTGGGGTCATTTACGCCTCAGTGGGGAATACACTGATTAGACGGTTCAGAAAGACAAGGGTATTAGAAAAAGAGGCTTAACGTTAGAGACTCACGTTCCCTACCTCTCCACTTCCTCGAAGATTCCGCTTTTCTCCCCACCCACAATGATACCCCAATTTCTCTCATTCCATTATCTCAGCTGCTTATTAAGAAGAAATGAAACTAAGCTAATTAAAAGCCGGTTTGGTAGCGGATCTGGATTTATAGTCTTTCTCTCTTGCCAGCTTGGTGATTTGGGTCAAGATATTTAATGTCTCTGAGATCCAGTTTCTTCAAATAAGGGGATTAAAAATTTCCTTTCGGGATCTAAAATTCTGTGATATCAACTTTAAGTGAATTCACGTTTTTCAAGGGGGGTACCTTTGTGTCCAAGTATTTCCCTATGGGACCCTCCAGTCACCCAGAGGTCACATGCTACCCATGAACTCTCCTGCCCTTGATTTTCTCCTCATTATCTGGGTCACTGTCTCCTTCCCTCTCCACCTGTCCTCCCAGTTCAATGTAGAGTTCTTCCCCTTTGAAGTCCAGTAGCACTTGGCACCTATACCTTGACCAATTGGACAAGGCTGTGTCTTTTGGAGCGGGGAGTGAGCTAGTATGGACTGATCGCTAATTTTAAAGAATCAATCTGTAATGGCAGAATTTGAGCAACCTGACAGACTAGTAAGAGAGTTATTTGAGAGGCCAACATACTCCTGTATTCTCCTCAATCACATACTTAAGATTGGTCATGGAAGTCTCCTGTCTGGACAAGAATATCAGAGTACCCCGTAGCACTCCCAGAACAGTGGGAAAGGCCCAGCTCCATTTACCACATGACCATTCATCACACAAATAGTTACGGAGCACGGACCTGGTACCAGCCAGTGTGCTTTACACGAATCATCTCATTTGACCCTCACAATAATCCTATGAAGTAGTTACTATTATGGTTCCTTCTTTACAGATGAGGAAATAGAAGCCCAGAGAGTTTAAATAACTTGCCCAAGGTCACTAGCTATGAGTAGTGAAGCCAAGAGTCAAATCTAGGCTGTCTGATGCTAGAACCTCAGCTCTCAGCCTGGACATCAGAAGCTCCTCTTAGTAGGTACAAACTTCTCCCTCTTGAAGCATAGATCCCAGAAGGAGAGATTCCTGCTCATCTGAATACAGACAGATACCATAAGGGAAAGTACAGTGTGTCATGAGCACACAGCAGGGCCGGGGAAGTCTCCCAAGAATAAGTGATAGCTGTGGGGCGTTTCCCAAGATAAGCTGAGAAAAGCAGAAGCAGCAGTGTGTTCTCCAGACAGAAGACACAGCGGAAGCCCAGAAGCAAGTGATAGAGGAGCGAGCATAGCTGATTTGTGTGAGCAAGTGGTTCGATATGACTGCAGGATGGAGCACAGGCCAAGGAGGCTGAGGAGGTAGACTAGCGCCATAGCATGAAGGGCCTCATGTGCTCATATAAAAATGTGGGGTTTTTGCAGGAGAGTAGTGGGAGCCAGTGAAGGATTTTAAGCAGGAAGTGATCTGCTCACATTCGTGCATTTGAATGAGCACTGTTTGCTATGTAGAAAATGGATGTAGCAGCCCCTTCCTCCTTCCTAGCAGAACCCCAAGCTTGTTCAGAAATCTCCCTCCTCTGGGTGGCCATGTGCCTAGGGGATTCCCTTAGGGGTCTTCTAGAAAGGTTTTCTCATGCCTAAGTGAATCACAAGAGATGGCCTTTTCTATCTCTGGACACTTTAGGGACTGGATATGACACCAGAAATGGCCACGGTTATCAACCCCACTAGCCTGAGGATAAAGCTACCACAGGGGGGAGTTTGAGGCTAAGAGATGCAGTGGGAAGAGCGCCAGAGCACTTTAATTGGCCAAGCTGCAGCTCTCTTTTGCCGCCGCTGCTGCAGGGAAGCCTAGAGGGAAGGTTTGCTATCACCACACAAAAGGTTGCTATTGTCTGTTAGCTGGAGATGTCCCTCTAGCTCTTCCGGATCCACTCCCCGTCTTTCTCCTCCCTGTTGCAGGATGCATACAGCTGACCTCTAAGAACTGCATCAACAGGCCTACCTTCCCTGCAGTTTCCGGTTAGGTTGGGCCAATGGGAGCACCAGCAAGAGATGGGAGGGAGAAAGACAGTGAAGCAAGAGTACTGATTCCTTCAGCTCCTCCAGCTGGGGGTCTTGCCGAGGGCTGCCTCCTTTTGCAGTTTCCAGCTCCCATAAGGCAAGCCTCTCTCCACGGGCCTCTCAGTCTCTGGATTCCAGTAAGTGCCCCCTCCCTCTCCTTGCTCCTTCAGGCCTAAGATGGGGAAGAGTGCCTTACAAGGCCCTGAGCAACTACACTCTCCCTTGTGGTTTCTCTATACCCTGCCCATACCTTTGAAAATAGCTTCTTTATCAAATTCTACTCAAAGGATCCCAATATGAGTGCTTCATCTCTTTCCTGCTGGAATCCTGACCGTGTACATGCCTCATTGTTAATCTGGGGGCATTTGAGAAGCAGATACCGAGATAAGACTGTATGTGTAAGAAATAAGATGAAAATCTGACTCTGAGTGAAGGGGAGTGAGAAGGAAGGTTGGATGGAAGCACTCTAAACTGCCATGCTGTCTAAAGAAGGTTTGCCTAGGCAGCTACGGAGTTCTCAAGCCAAAACTGGCCATCAGAGCATCAGAGGAGTCCCGTGTCTCCCAGCCAGATCAAGAGCCTTGGAAGCCAGCCTGTCTTTTCTCATTGACCTTTCCCATCTAATCTAATATTGTTATTAAAGTTTAGCACTCAGAAAGTCAGTCCCATTGCTCTCATTTCCGAATTTTGGGGGCCCTTAAAAACCAACAAGTCAACTACTATCAATAAAGCTTCTTTCTCTTTTCAGGGCCCTGAGTTAGAAAGAGGAGCCTCACAGTATATTCCTAGGCCCACCTGGTTTTCATCACTGGCAGAAGACACCCTCCAACTGTTTCTTTCCCCTGCTAATGGAGTCTCAGTGGCTCCTTTTCCCAGGGGTGTGGCTGGGAAGAACTGTCTGTAAACCCTAGCCCTTTCTGATTCCTTACCTTTTTGAAAGGGAAATGTAGTTGACCACATCTAACAATACAGCCAAGTAATTCTTCAGGCAAATGTCTGCCTCCTAGGAGCCTGCCGAGCCCTCCTGGCAAGGAGACATCCCTTCTCCTCATTTGGAAAATGGCCCCAGCCATGATGGCAACCTCTCCTGAGGCATATATGGATGGTAGAAACATACATTTTTTGCTTTTTTCCCTCAGGTCAGATTATCCTCCTCAGCCTTAACCCACATTGCTCTTGTCATACTCTTGACCTCCTTCAACAGACTATGTGAGTATTGAGCATCTAATTCTCTCATTCCACTTGGTGAGAAGGCAGAAGAAAGGGCCTTGCCCCTATGTCCCATCATGATCTTTGTATGGCTGTTACAAGTCCACATATGACAGCTAGAGGGGCATTTCCCAGGTCCATTTCTCTGTTTCCTCAGACTAAGAGCCAGAAGAGAAAGCCACAAGACCCATTTGTTTTCAGTCAAATGTGAGTAGAGCAAAGATAAAGTTCTGAGAGTCAGGAAACCCAATTTTAGGCTGGTTTTGTCCTGGACTAACTCAGCAGCCTTGAACAAAACACTTAATCCTTCTGGAATGCAGTTGCCTCCTCCTTTTAACATGGCAATGGTGACCCTTGGCCTCACTCACCTCCAAGAGCTCTTCAGGGGTAGAATATGATAATGGCTGTGAAAGTGCTGTAGGAGATACGAAAAATATAAAGAGCTCTGCTTTCAGTCACAGCCAAAAAAGATGAGAAGTGTTAAAACTCTCATGATTTCCAGGGATAGAATTCCATCTCTAAATAACCTGGTCAAGCAACAGGACTTTATTACAGGTACAGTCTCATAACTGAGGCAAGGTTAGAAGTGCAGCTGGACCTTGGGGACAACTGGATTGGGGACTTAGAATCTGTCGGTAGAGTTTTGTCTCCAGCTCTCATCTGCCACTCTACACTTCATTCTCTTATAAGGATTCCTTTTTTTTTTTTTCAATATGCAGGCCTCTCACTGTTGTGGCCTCTCCCGCCGCGGAGCACAGGCTCCGGACGTGCAGGCTCAGTGGCCATGGCTCACGGGCCCAGCTGCTCCGAGGCATGTGGGATCCTCCCGGACCGGGGCACGAACCCGTGTCCCCTGCATCGGCAGGCGGACTCTCAACCACTGTGCCACCAGGGAAGCCCTAAGGATTCCTTTGAAAAGGTGTTCAACATGGCCACTTTCAGGTGCCAGGACTCACATCTCACATCTTTACTTCCAAACTAGAGCCAATGGTCTTAATTCCAGCTTGAAAAGTTCTGGGGAACAATTTTGGCTGGTCTGGTTTGGCTTAGAGAGCCACTCCCAGACCAACTACCACGACCAGAAAGACAAATTATCACGACTGGCCAACTTGAATTTGGGCCCATATTCAGGGTGCCAGCCCTGTACCAGTGGTATCTAATGATAAAAGTCAAGGCCAATCATCCAGACACGGCCACAGAGGACAACTCTGTGATTTAGGGTCATTCCTAGAAAAAGGGGTATCATTGGAAGTCAGGCATTCAATCTAATTGCAGGGAGTGAAGGGGAGCTGATACAAATGTCTCCATGTTTGGTCTTTTACTGGAGTTGCACTTGTCCAAAAAACACACAGACTGAATGCTGTCTCTGCTCAATACCACACTTGGCTGTGCCACGCTCAGAGGGCTTAAGAACACTGGGGACCTTGTCTGGTTCTGTTAGATCAACGAAGGCTCAACAGCTGAATATTCACATGAGGGGAACAGACAGAGAGAGGGGACAAAAACCTGCCAGTATTTCTCTAAGGATTTTGGCTTCATGATGATATAGATGTTGTCATCCTTTCTCCTCCCCCTCCTAAGCATCTCGAGTCATAGTTCAAACCACCAGCTTTGTACTAACTCATTTCCATGACAACAAATTACTAAGTCTCCCTTTTTCCCTTCCTGCATCACTTACGCATGATATAGAAGGGGCAGCAAATGTCAGTATATTTTCACACCAAGAAGAGGGACTTGTGTGAACAAGAAAAATGTGCCTCATTAACGATTACCAAACACTAGCAAAAGACAAATATATACATGAAGAAGTTGATCTTTTCACCCCAGAGATACAAATTACATTTAATTCTTCCAAAAAACAGTAAAGCAAATCACTTAAAAATACAACTAATTATAGGCCAAGTCCTTTGGAATTATGATGATTTTTCTTTAATCACAGAGTATCTTTTATAAAGACTTTGTGTTTCAGGTAAAGAGGCTGCACAGGAGAATTTCCCAGAAGACCTCAGTCAACCCAATGTTAGGTGGAGAATTTCCATTTTAAATAAAGTAGGAAGTCTGACTTCTTTTTTAATAAGGAGAACTCCAAAAACACCAACATAGTCTGAATGAGCAACCTTAGCAAAAGGATTTACACTTGATGAGCCACAAATCCTACGGGGAAAAAGAGTAAAAAAGAGGAGAGGGTTTTCTTGGTTTTTTTTTGGTTTGTAATATAATTACTCTTTTGCTTTCCTGATATGATAGCGTGGACCTACATTTGGCCACTTGCTTAAGTCACAAAGTGCTATGGTGGAAGTGAAATCTCTTCACTGAGTTCTGGGTTTATATAAAACACTTGATCACTAAAAGAAAAAGGTTACACATAAAATCAAGCTCATCCTGAAGATAAAAATCAACTGAGTTGTGAACTTTGTAACGCTCAAGACTACTCACCATTCTAGTGGGTTGAATACTGTCCCCCTCCAAAAAAACGGTATGTCCATGTCCTAATTCCCCAAACCTATGATGTGACCTTATTTGGAAAAAGGATTTTGAAGATATGATTAATTTAAGGATATTGGATGCGGAGATTGTCCTGGATTATCCTGTGGGCCCTATGACCTATCCAATGACATGTGTCTTTATAAGAGACACAGAAGAAAGAAGAGGAGGAGGCAATATGACCATGGAGGCAGAGGCTGAGTGGTGTGGCCACACATCAAGGAATGCTTACCTTCTTTGATGAAAGAAAAAGAAAAATTCCCGTTATCAGTTAACTGGAAATAAGGGAGCAATTTACTTAGCAAACTAATGAGTTCACCCTGCTTGAAAGGATTCAAGCAGAAGAGGGGATTATGGCTGCCGTAGAATAAATTCTTACCTTTGGGAGGCAAGTTGAACTAACCAAACTTTAGATACCCTCCCAACTTTAAGATTCTATCATTCTATAATTCAACATGGCCTAGGGATGCTTGCTTAGTGTCATCATATCCAACTTCTCCCATTTCTTGGGGTAACCGGCCCAAATATGACATCAGCTGAGAAGGTCACTGAGGGAAGGGGAAATAGAACAGAAGAATTTATGAGAAATACACTAGAACACCAAGCCAAAATTTGATTACTACATCAATGTGACAGTCCTGAGATAGCAATTGTCCAACAAGTAGGAAGTTAAAATAATCTTCAGATAAAGATAAGCAATGAAACTGACCAAATGACAAGTTAACATGAAACGTACAGAGAAACTGAAAAAAAAAAAAATTCCTGAAATAGGCCATAGCATTTTGACAAATGAATGGGAAGGGCAGCCAGGAGCCTTAGAATGGTCCAGTCAAGGAATGACTAAAGCATGAGCCAGAACCTTGGCGGCTGCTGTGGTCAAATATCCCTGAATACTGCAAAGGTTACAGAAATGATCATGGCAAGATTTCATGAACGCAGCAATCAGAGCTGAGAATAGATCAACCCAAATTGGGGGTGGGGGGAGAGCGAGCAAACTCAACTCCCTCCAGAAAATAGGAAGATGCCGACTGCCAGGATATCTCTAGCAAAACCCCAAAGACTAAACCATAGAAACTGAGCCAATAGCCTAGCAATCATCAGCAGAGGCCATTGACAAGAACGGGGGTGGTGGGGGGGTGGGGAATCATAACCCAATTCCACTGTTCAAATTCCTGGGAGAGGGAACATCTACTATGTCATCCACAAAAAAAGACCAAAAGAAAGTAACTACTGTGGATACTTTACAAGTGGAACTCCTCAAATGGAAATAGAACGAGCTAAAAGGGCTGAGGTAGGTAAAAAATGCAACTTGGCGTGGGTATGCCTTCCCTTGTCTCCCTTGGAGGGTGCTTTCACCACTGTTTAGAACCCAAATTCCCTTTCAGATAAGATGTTGTATAGTCAGTCTCCTATTGTGATCATAGTATCATTACACAGAAAGAGCTAGAATGTTTAGGTTTATGAAAACTTTGGAGTTGGCTTAATATTGAATAAGACTCAGGAGGTTCTAAATAATGTCCTTGCAGGTGAGATATCTGGAGCCTCGTGATCCATTTGGGGTTTTTCCAAAGCTACAAACTGATATTGTACGTACCAAGAGGCTGAGAAACCTTCGGACAATAAGATCACCAGGTGAGACCTGCCCAACATTAACAGATATCTCCAAATTGGGGCAGAGGTCACGTTTTCATCTGTGCTGAGACCATCACCACTCACAATGGCCTCACCGCTTACTATGGCGTGTAAGTGATTAAGATGATGATAAGGAGGCCAAGTTGAGGAGACAAGTATGAGAAGACATCTAAGTGAGGCAAAGAGGCTTAACCTGTAAAAACTGTTTTAAGAGTTTATACCTTTAACTTGAGTTTGTGATGTCACATGGTCTACTATGACATAGCCTCTATGGTCTAAGTCATAAATCACGTGTACTTGCAAGTCACATGGAACAATGCCACCATTATGGACTCAATGAAGTCCTCTAAGATTCTCTAGCCAGGCTGTATCCATCTTATCTCTCTTATGCTAGGAAGGCCATGAATCCCAAGGGGAGGGTCCTTGGTAATATTAATGAAGACCCCAGAAGGGGACCTTCAACATGGCAGAGGAGTAAGGCATGAAGATCACCTTCCTCCCCTCAAATACATCAAAAATACATCTACATGTGGAACAACTCCTACAGAACACCTACTGAACACTGGCAGAAGATCTCAGACTTCCCAAAAGGCAAGAAACTCCCCACGTACCTGGGTAGGGCAAAAGAAAAAAGAAAAGAACAGACACAAAAGAATAGGGATGGGACCTGCACCTCTAGGAGGGAGCTGTGAAGGAGGAAAACTTTGCACACACTAGGAAGCCCCTTCACTGGCAGAGACCGGGGGTGGGCAGGGGGGAAGCTTCAGAGCCATGGAGGAGAATGCAGCAATAGGGCAAGGTGGAGAGATTCCTGCACAGAGGATCGGTGCCAACCAGCACTACCAGACAGAGAGTCTTATCTGCTCACCTGTCAGGGCGGGTGGGGGCTGGGAGCTGAGGCTCGGGTTTCGGAGGTCAGATCCCAGGGAGAGGACTGGGGTTGGCTGCATGAAAACAGCCTGAAGGGGGCTCGTGTGGCACAGCTAGCCAGGAGGGAGTCCGAGAAAAGGTCTGGACCTGCCTAAGAGGCAAGAGACCATTGTTTCGGGGTGCGCGAGGAGAGGGGATTCAGAGCACCACCTACATGAGCTTCAGAGACGGGTGCAAGCTGTGGCTATCAGCTAGGACCTCACTAACCACAGCTCATCCCTCCCACCCCAGGAGCCTGTGCAGCCTGCCACTGCCAGGGTCCCATGATCCAGGGACAACTTCCCTGGGAGAACACATGGTGTGCCCCCAGCTGTTGCAACGTTGTGCAGGCCTCTGCCGCTGCAGGCTCACCCCGCGTTGCAATTATAACCACCGTATCCCTCCCTCCCTCTGGCCTAAATGAGCAAGAGCACCCTAATAAGCCGCTGCTTTAACCCCCTCCTGTCTGGGCAGGGAACAGATGCCTGGGGGCGACCTAAACGCAGAAGTGGGGCTAAAACCAAAGCTGAATCCCAGGAGCTGTGTGAACACAGAAGAGAAAGGGAAATCCCTCCCAGCAGCCTCAGAAGCATAGGATTAAATCCACACAACCAACTTGATGTACCCTGCATCTGTGGAATACCTGAATAGACAACAAATCAACCCAAAATTGAGGTGGTGGACTTTGGGAGCAACTTTAGATGTGGGGTTTGCAGTTTGCGACTGATTTGTTTCTGATTTTTATGTTTATCATAGTTTAGTGTTTAGTGTTTGTTATCATTAGTGGATTTGTTTATTGGTTTGGTTGCACTCTTCTTTTTTTATTATTATTCATTTTTTTATTTTAATATTAAAATTTTTTTTTGTATTTATTATTTTTAAATTTTTATTTATTTTTCCTTTCTTTTTTTCTCCTTGTTCTTCTGAGCCATGTGGCTGACAGGACCTTGGTGCTCTGGCCTGGTGTCAGGCCTGAGACTCTGAGGTGGGAGAGCCGAGTTCAGGACACTGAACCACCAAAGACCTTGTGGCCCCACGTAATATCAATTGGCGAGAGCTCTCCCAGAGATCTCCGTCTCAATGTTAAGACCCGACTCCACCCAACGGCCAGCAAACTCCAGTGCTGGATGTCCCATGCCAAACAACTAGCAAGACAGGAACACAACCCCACCCAATAGCAGACAGGCTGCCTAAAATCACACTAAGTTCACAGACAGCCAAAATACACCACCAGATGTGGTGGCCCTGCCCACCAGAAAGACAAGATCCAGCCCCACTCACCAGAACACAGGCACCAGACCCCTCCACAAGGAAGCCTACACAAGCCACTGAACCAACCTCACTCACTGGGGGCAGACACCAAAAACAACGGGAACTACTAACCTAGAGCCTGCAAAAGGAGAAACCAAACACAGTAAGTTAAACAAAATGAGAAGACAGAGAAATATGCAGCAGATGAAGGAACAAGGTAAAAACGCACCAGACCAAACAAATGAAGAGGATATAGGCAGTCGACCTGAAATAGAATTCAGACTAATAATAGTAAAGATGATCCAAAATATTGGAAAGAGAATGGAGAAAATACAAGAAACATTTAACAAGGACCTAGAAGAACTAAAGAGCAAACAAACAGTGATGAACAGCACAATAAATGAAATTAAAAATTCTCTAGAAGGAATCAATAGCAGAATAACTGAGGCAGAAAAATGAATAAGTGACCTGGAAGATAAAATAGTGGAAATAACTACCGCAGAGCAGAATAAAGAAAAAATGAAAAGAATTAACGACAGTCTCAGAGACCTCTGGGACAACATTAAATGCACCAACATTCAAATTACAGGGATCCCAAAAGAAGAACAGAAAAAGAAAGGGTCTGAGAAAATATGTGAAGGGATTATAGTTGAAAACTTCCCTAACATGGGAAAGGAAATAGTCAATCAAGTCCAGGAAGCACAGAGAGTCCCATACAAGATAAATCCAAGGAGAAACACACCAAGACACATACGAATCAAACTATGAAAAATTAAATACAAAGAAGAAATATTAAAAGCAGCAAGGAAAAAGCAACAAATAACATACAAGGGAATCCCCATAAGGTTAACAGCTGATCGTTCAGCAGAAACTGTGCAAGCCAGAAGGGAGTGGCAGGACATATTTAAAGTGATGAAAGGGAAAGACCTACAACCAAGATTACTCTACTCAGCAAGGATCTCATTCAGATCTGATGGAGAAATTAAAACCGTTAGAGACAAGAAAAAGTTAAGAGAAATCAGCACCACCAAATCAGCTTTACAACAAATGCTAAAGGAACTTTTCTAGGCAGGAAACACAAGAGAAGGAAAAGATCTACAAAAACACACCCAAGAGAGGAACCAAGATGGTGGAGTAGAAGGACGTGTTCTCACTCCCTCTTGTGAGAACACCAGAATCAAAACTAGCTGCTGGACAATCACCAACAGGAAGACACTGGAACTCACCAAAAAAGATACCCCAAATCCAAAGACAAAGGAGAAGCCACAATGAGACAGTAGGAGGGGCGCAATCACAATAAAATCAAATCCCATAACTGGTGGGTGGGTGACTCACAGACTGGCGAACACTTATACCACAGAAGTCCACCCACTGGAGTGAAGGTTCTGAGCCCCACTTCAGGGTCCCCAAACTGGGGATCCGGCAAGGAGAGGAGGAATTCCTAGAGAATCAGACTCTGAAGCCTAGTGGGAATTGATTGCAGGACTTCAAAAGGACTGGGGGAAAGACAGACTCCACTCTTGGAGGGCACACACAAAGTAGTCTGTGCATTGGGACCCGGGCGAAGGAGCAGTGACCCCAGGGGAGACGGAACCAGGCCTACCTGCTAGTGTTGGAGGGTCTCCTGCAGAGGCGGGTGGTGGCTCTGTTTCACTGTGGGGATGAGGGCACTGGCAGCAGAGCTTCTGGGAAGTGCTTCTTGGTGTGAGACTTCCCAGAGTCTGTCATTGGCCCCACCAAAGAGCCCAGGTAGGCTCCAGTGTTGGGCTGCCTCAGGCCAAACAACCAACAGGGAGGGAACACAGCCCCACACATCAACAGTCAAGTGGTTTAAAGTTTTACTGAGCTCTGCCCACCAGAGTAACAGTTAGGTCTTCCCACCACCAGTCCCTTCCATCAAGCCTCTTAGATAACCTCATCCACCAGAGGGCAGACAGTAGAAGCAAGAAGAACTACAATCCTGCAGCCTGTGGAACAAAAACCACATTCACAGAAAGATAGACAAGATGAAAAGGCAGCAGGCTAGATATCAGATGAAGGAACAAGATAAAACCCCAGAAAAACAACTAAGTGAAGTGGAGAGAGGCAACCTTCCAGAAAAAGAATTCAGAATAATGATAGTGAAGATGATCCAGGACCTTGGAAAAAGAATGGAGGCAAAGATCAAGAAGATGTAAGAAACGTTTAACAAAGACCTAGAAGAATTAAAGAACAAACAAACAGAGATGAACAATACAATAACTGAAATGAAAACTACACTAGAAGGAATCAATAGCAGAATAACTGAAGCAGAAGAACAGATAAGTGACCTGGAAGACAGAATGGTAGAATTCACTGCTGCGGAACAGAATAAAGAAAAAAGAATGAAAAGAAATGAAGACAGCCTAAGAGACCTCTGGGAAAACATTAAATGCAACAACATTCACATTATAGGGGTCCCAGAAGGAGAAGAGAGAGAAAGGACCCGAGAAAACATTTGAAGAGATTATAGTCGAAAACTTCCCTAACATGGGAAAGGAAATAGCCACCCAAGTCCAGGAAGCGCAGAGAGTCCCATACAGGATAAACCCAAGGAGAAACACACCGAGACACATAGTAATCAAATTGGCAAAAATTAAGGACAAATTATTGAAAGCAGCAAGAGAAAAATGACAAATAACATATAAGAGAACTTCCATAAGATTAACAGCTGATTTCTCAGCACAAACTCTACAAGCCAGAATAGAGTGGCAAGATATACTTAAAGTGATGAAAGGAAAGAACCTATAACCAAGATTACTCTACCTGGCAAGGATCTCATTCAGATTTGATGGAGAAATCAAAAGCTATACAGACAAGCAAAAGCTAAGAGAATTCAGCACCACCAAACCAGCTCTACAACAAATGCTAAAGGAACTTCTCTAAGTGGGAAACACAAGAGCAAACGAACACCTATGAAAACAAACCCAAAACAATTAAGAAAATGGTCATAGGAACATACATATCAATAATTACCTTAAACATGAATGGATTAAATGCTCCAACCAAAACACACAGGCTTGCGGAATGGATACAAAAACAAGACCCATATATATGCTGTCTACAAGAGACCCAATTAAGACCTAGGGACACATACAGACTGAAAGTGAGGGGATGGAAAAAGATATTCCATACAAATGGAAATCAAAAGAAAGCTGGAGTAGCTATACTCATATCAGATAAAATAGACTTTAAAATAAAGAATGTTACAAGAGACAAGGAAGGACACTACCTACTGATCAAGGGATCAATTCAAGAAGAAGATATAACAATTATAAATATATATGCACCCAACATAGGAGCACCTCAATACATAAGGCAACAGCTAACAGCTATAAAAGAGGAAATGGACAGTAACACAATAATAGTGGGGGACTTGAACACCTCACTTACACCAATGGACAGAGCATCCAAAATGAAAATAAATAAGGAAACAGAAGCTTTAAATGAAACAATAGACCAGATAGATTTAACTGATATTTATAGGACATTCCATCCAAAAACAGCAGATTACACTTTCTTCTCAAGTGTGCATGGAACATTCTACAGGATAGATCACATCTTGGGTCACAAATCAAGCCTCAGTAAATTTAAGAAAATTGAAATCATATCAAGCATCTTTTCTGACCACAACGCTATGAGATTAGAAATCAATTACAGGGAAAAAAACGAAAAAAACACAAACACATGGAGGCTAAACAATACGTTACTAAATAACCAGGAGATCACTGAAGAAATCAAAGAGGAAATCAAGAAATACCTAGAGACAAATGACAATGAAAACACAATGATCCAAAGCCTATGGGTTCTAAGGGGGAAGATTATAGCTATACAAGGCTACCTCAAGAAAGAAAAAAAACTCAAGTAAACAATCTAACCTTATACCTAAAGGAACTAGAGAAAGAAGAACAAACAAAACCCAAAGTTAGCAGTAGGAAAGAAATCATAAAGATCAGAGCAGAAATAAATGAAATAGAAACAAAGAAAACAATAGCAAAGATCAATAAAACTAAAAGCTGGTTCTTTGAGAAGATAAACAAAATTGATAAACCATTAGCCAGACTCATCAAGAAAAAGAGCGAGAGGACTCATATCAATAAAATTAGAAATGAAAAAGGAGAAGTTACAACAGACACCATAGAAATACAAAGCATCCTAAGAGACTACTACAAGCAACTCTATGCCAATAAAATGGACAACCTGGAAGACATGGACAAATTCTTAGAAAGGTATAAACTTCCAAGACTGAACCAGGAAGAAACAGAAAACATGAACAGACCAATCACAAGTAATGAAACTGAAACTGTGTTAAAAAAATCTCCCAACAAACAAAAGTCCAGGACCAGATGGCTTCACAGGTGAATTGTATTAAACATTTAGAGAAGAGCTAACACCCATCCCTCTCAAACTCTTCCAAAAAATTGCAGAGGAAGGAACACTCCCAAACTCATTCTATGAGGTCACCATCACCCTGATACCAAAACCAGACAAAGATACTACAAAAAATGAAAATTACAGACCAATATCACTGATGAATATAGATGTAAAAATCCTCAACAAAATACTAGCAAACAGAATCCAACAACACATTTAAAGGATCATATACCACGATCAAGTGGGATTTATCCCAGGGATGCAAGGATTCTTCAATATATGCAAATCAATCAATGTGATACAACATATTAACAAATTGAAGAATAAAAACCATATGATCATCTCAATAGATGCAGAAAAAGCTTTTGACAAAATTCAGCACCCATTTATGATAAAAACTCTCCAGAAAGCGGGCATAGAGGGAAACTACCTCAACATAATAAAGGCCATATACGACAAACCCACAGCAAACATCATTCTCAAAGGTGAAAAACTGAAAGCATTTTCTCTAAGATCAGGAATGAGACAAGGATGATCACTCTCATCACTATTATTCAACATAGTTTTGGAAGTCCTAGCCACAGCAATGAGAGAAGAAAAAGAAATAAAAGGAATACAAATTGGAAAAGAAGAAGTAAAACTGTCACTGTTTGCAGATGACATGATACTATATACAGAGAATCCTAAAAATGCCACCAGAAAACTACTAGAGCTAATCAATGAATTTGGTAAAGTAGCAGGATACAAAATTAATGCAGAAATCTCTTGCATTCCTATACACTAATGATGAAAAATCTGAAAGAGTAATTAAGGAAACACTCCCATTTACCACTGCAACAAAAAGAATAAAATACCTAGGAATAAACCTACCTAAGGAGACAAAAGACCTGTATGCAGAAAACTATAAGACACTGATGAAAGAAATTAAAGATGATACCAACAGATGGGAAGATATACCATGTTCTTGGATTGGAAGAATCAATATTGTGGAAATGACTATACTACCCAATTCAATCTACAGATTCAATGCAATCCCTATCAAACTACCAATGGCATTTTTTATGGAACTAGAACAAATCATATTAAAATTTGTATGGAGACACAAAAGACCCTGAATAGCCAAAGCAGTTTTGAGGGAAAAAA
This sequence comes from Aethalodelphis obliquidens, assembly GCF_003676395.1. Classification (NCBI taxonomy): domain Eukaryota; kingdom Metazoa; phylum Chordata; class Mammalia; order Artiodactyla; family Delphinidae; genus Aethalodelphis; species Aethalodelphis obliquidens. The sequence goes on along the minus strand of NW_020837952.1, from coordinate 38,475,829 downwards.
ACAGAGCAGGAGGAATCAGACTCCTTGACTTCAGACTATACTACAAAGCTACAGTAATCAGGACAATATTGTACTGGCACAAACACAGAAACATAGATCAATGGAACAAGATAGAAAGCCCAGAGATAAACCCACGCACCTATGGTCAACTAATCTACGACAAAGGAGGCAAGGATATACAATGGAGAAAAGACAGTCTCTTCAATAAGTGGTGCTGGGAAAACTGGACAGCTACATGTAAAAACATGAAATTAGAACACTCCCTAACACCATACATAGAAATAAACTCAAAATGGGTTCGAGATCTAAATGTAAGACCAGACGCTATAAAACTCTTACAGGAAAACATAGGCAGAACACTCTTTAACATAAATCACAGCAAGATCCTTTATGACCCACCTCCTAGAGAAATGGAAATAAAAACAAAAATAAACAAATGGGACCTAATGAAACTTAAAAGCTTTTGCACAGCAAAGGAAACCATAAACAAGACAAAAAGACAACCCTCAGAATGGGAGAAACTATTTGCAAATGAAGCAACGGACAAAGGATTAATCTCCCAAATATATAAAGAGCTCATGAAGCTCAATATTAAAGAAACAAACAACCTAATCGAAAAGTGGACAGAAGACCTAAATAGACATTTCTCCAAAGAAGACATACAGATGGCCAAGAAGCACATGAATAGCAGCTCAACATCACTAATGATTAGAGAAATGCAAATCAGAACTACAATGAGGTATCATCCCACACCGGTTAGAATGGGCATCATCAGAAAATCTACAAACAACAAATGCTGGAGACGGTGCGTTGAAAAGGGAACCCTCCTGCACTGTTGGTGGGAATGTAAATTGATACAGCCACTATGGAGAACACTATGGAGGTTCCTTTAAAAAACTACAAATAGAATTACCATATGATCCAGCAATCCCACTACTGGGCATATACCCAGAGAAAACCATAATTCAAAAAGACACATGCACCCCAATGTTCATTGCACCACTATTTACAATAGCCAGGTCATGGAAGCAACCTAAATGCCCATCGACAGACGAATGAATAAAGAAGTTGTGGTACATATATACAATGGAATATTACTCAGCCATAAAAAGGAACGAAATTGAGTCATTTGTTGAGACATGGATGGATCCAGAGACTGTCATAAAGAGCGAAGTAAGTCAGAAGGAGAAAAACAAATATCGTATATTAACGCATGTATGTGGAACCTAGAAAAATGGTACAGATGAACCGATTTGCAGGGCAGATGTTGAGACACAGATGTAGAGGACAAACGTATGGACACCAAAGGGGGAAAACTGCAGTGGGGTGGGGATGCTGGTGTGCTGAATTGGGCGATTGGGATTGACATGTATACACTGATGTGTATAAAATTGATGACTAATAAGAGCCTGCCATATAAAAAACAAAAAAAAACAAAAAAAACAACTAATACTAAAGTTTCTTTGGGTTATTTGTATGGAAATATGTTAATATAAATGTTTCAGACATTACATGAAATTTCTAAAAATCTTATGTTCTAGTATAATGCTGTAAGTCATAATTCTAGCTACTACTTTAAAATGCATATCTCAGAAATAACTAAATTTCCTTGTCAATTGCATTATTATGAACTTTCATCAAATCTTTAACCAGGGTCATTTTTAAGTCTTTTATCATTTACAGACAGTTCTGGGTGTACTCTGATACTTTTGCAAATATGTTCCTATAGAAGGGTTTCATCCTCAAGTAATTCACGGAAAAGACTCTGACAAGTACAAGTTTCTGGTTACTGACTATACTGCTGAACTGAATGAATAAGCATTTTCAGAACTCTAACGGAAAACTGATGAATTCATAAAAGTGCTAACAAAAGATCAAGATGAAAAAAAATTAATTACATGAGACTGAGTGAACTGATGAGGATGATTATAATTTTTGTGACTTTCTGTTTCAATAAAAAAAAAAAATCCCACAAGAACTAAGAGGCAAAAAATATACCAATCAATTTTCACTGCAAAGTAAAGGAGCTGTTTCAGTGGAGGGTTACTGGACTGAATGTCAATATTATGATATAGTATGAGTGTGTTTCATGTTTGGTAATTGCAATCATTGTTGGTTTTGTTGTGGTCATCCATTTACAATGCTTGGTGTCAGTTATCTCTTGTACAAATAAAATACAGTGTGTGTGTGAAAAAAAAAAAGAAAATGTGATTGACATTAAACTTATAGGCTTTAATTTGGGTTTTTCAGGATTATTTATTGGGTGTTAGAATTTTGATTTCAAGATGAAATAATTGAGGGATGCACATTTTGTACCTGTGATTTTAAACTGATAACTAAGATAAGAGAAGTTGTTTGTATACAATATTTAGTTAAATATTTGATACTTTAATACTCTAGAAATTTAGACTTCTTACGTTTATAAGCAGTGGTTAAAGAAGTGATTAAGAAGTTGCTGCTTATTAGATTTGTAAATCTTTCTTGTTAAGTGTTTGAAATGCTTGAGGGATTTCGATGTGTTAAAATTTGTAATTGTAATTTAAAATGTCTAAGGAAATTGAATTAATCAGGTTTATAAATGGTGCCAAATGTATAGGGGAAATTAATCTGTGAAACTCACAACTCAACTGAGCATTGATCAAAGAACAAGGAAGAACTGCATGTTTTTTAACAAAAATATTAGATTTATATGTGCATTTATTAAATAGAATTTCTCTTTGAAGGTTTAAGAGCTAATTTAAATTGTAATTTTAATAAATTGAATGCAAATTAAAAAACAACCAAAACAAATCGAAAACAATTAAGAAAATGGTAATAGGAAAATACATATCGATAATTACCTTAAATGTAAATGGATTAAATGCTCCAGCCAAAAGACACAGACTGGCTGAATGGATACAAAAACAAGACCCATATATATGCTGTCTACAAGAGACCCACTTCAGATCTAGGGACACATACAGACTGAAAGTGAGGGGATGGAAAAAGGTATTCCATGCAAATGGAAATCAAAAGAAAGCTGGAGTAGCAATTCTCATATCAGACAAAATAGACTATAAAATAAAGACTATTACAAGAGACAAAGAAGGAACTACATAATGATCAAGGGATCAATCCAAGAAGAAGATATAACAATTGTAAATATATATGCACCCAACCTGGAAGCACCTCAATACATAAGGCAAATGCTAACAACCATAAAAGGGGAAATCAACAGTAACACAACAAAGGGACTTTAGCACCCCACTTTCACCAATGGACAGATCATCCAAAATGAAAATAAATAAGGAAACACAAGCTTTAGATGACACATTAAACAAGATGGACTTCACTGATATTTATAGGACATTCCATCCAAAAAAACCAGAATACACTTTCTTCTCAAGTGTTCATGGAATATTCTCCAGGATAGACCATATCCTGGGTCACAAATCAAGCCTTGGTAAATTTAAGAAAACTGAAATTGTATCAAGTATCTTTTCTGACCACACACTATGAGACTAGATATCAATTAGAGGAAAGAGAACTGTGAAAAACCAAACACATGGAAGCTAAACAATGCACTACTAAATAACCAAGAGATCACTGAAGAAATCAGAAAATACCTAGAAACAAGTGACAATGAAAACACAATAACCCAAAACCTATGGGATGCAGCAAAAGCAGTTCTAAGAGGGAAGTTTATAGCAATACAACCCTACTTCAAGAAATAAGAAAAATCTCAAATAAACAACCTAACCTTACACCTAAAGCAATTAGAGAAAAAGAAGAAAAAAACCCCCCAAAGTTAGCAGAAGGAAAGAAATCATAAAGATCAGATCAGAAATAAATGAAAAAGAAATGAAGGAAACGATAGCAAAGATCAGTAAAACTAAAGGCTGGTTCTCTGAGAAGATAAACAAAATTGATAAACCATTAGCCAGACTCATCAAGAAAAAAAGGGAGATGACTCAAATCAACAGAATTAGAAATGAAAAAGAAGTAACAACTGACAGTGCAGAAATACAAAGGATCATGAGAGATTACTACAAGCAACTATATGCAAATAAAATGGACAGTCTGGAAGAAATGGACAAATTCTTAGAAAAGCACAACCTTCTGATACTGAACCAGAAATATATATATATATATATATATATATATATATATATATTTTGTTTGTTTGTTTGTTTTTTGTTTTTTGCTGTACATGGGCCTCTCACTGTTGTGGCCTCTCCTGTTGTGGAGCACAGGCTCCCGACGTGCAGGCTCAGCAGCCATGGCTCATGGGCCCAGCCGCTCAGCAGCATGTGGGATCTTCCCGGACTGGGGCACGAACCTGTGTCCCCTGCATTGGCAGGCAGACTCTCAACCACTGCACCACCAGGGAAGCCCAGGAAGAAATATAAAATATGAACAGACCAATCACAAGTAATAAAACTGAAACTGTGATTAAAAATCTTCCAACAAACAAAAGCCCAGGACCAGATGGCTTCACAGGTGAATTCTATCAAACATTTAGAGAAGAGCTAACACCTATCCTTCTCAAACTCTTCCAAAATATAGCAGAGGGAGGAACACTCCCAAACTCCTTCTACGAGGCCACCATCACCCTGATACCAAAACCAGACAAGGATGTCACAAAGAGAGAAAACTACAGGCCAATATCACTGATGAACATAGAGGCAAAGCTCCTCAACAAAATACTAGCAAACAGAATCCAATAGCACATTAAAAGAATCATACACAATGATCAAGTGGGGTTTATCCCAAGAATGCAAGGATTCGTCAATATACGCAAATCAATCAATGTAATACACCATATTAACAAACTGAAGGATAAAAACCATACGATCATCTTAATAGATGCAGAAAAAGGTTTCAACAAAATTCAACACCGATTTATGATAAAAACTCTCCAGAAAGTAGGCATAGAGGGAACCTACCTCAACATAATAAAGGCCATATATGACAAACCCACAGCCAACACCATTCTCAATGGTGAAAAACTGAAACCATTTCCTCTAAGATCAGGAACAAGACAAAGCTGCCCACTCTCACCACTGTTATTCAACATAGTTTTGTAAGTCCTAGCCACGACAATCACAGAAGAAAAAGAAATAAAAGGAATACAAATTGGAAAAGAAATAAAACTGCCACTGTTTGCAGATGACATGACACTATGATACTAGTTACTAGTTACTATGATACTATGATACTAGATGACATGATACTATGCATAGGAGATCCTAAAGATGTGGGAAACCAATCTGATACTTATTTTTCTGAAACCAATCTGATACCTGTTTTCTATCATAGCTGGAACTGGAAGCTGTATCCATTAAGTTTTTGCTCTGCTGTAGGACCCTAGGAATCTAAGTCCCTAGGGGAGGAAGGGCTAGGAGGACAAGAGGAGGAAGAAGCCTCTAATGTTTAGGCTCCAAAATTCCCATACGTTGTTCCCATAAGAGCAACAATCAGGGGGTCTCTTTTTCGTGGCACCTTGGTGGCAGTCGGCTGCTTCAGAATGAAGCTGAACATCTCTTTCCTGGCCACTGGCTGCCAGAAACTCATTGAAGTGGACGATGAACGAAAACTTCGTACCTTTTATGAGAAGCGTATGGCCACAGAAGTTGCTGCTGATGTTCTGGGTGAAGAACGGAAGGGTTATGTGGTCCGAATCAGTGGTGGGAATGACAAACAGGGTTTCCCCATGAAGCAGGGTGTCCTGACCCATGGCCAAGTCCGCCTGCTACTGAGCAAGGGGCATTCCTGTTACAGACCAAGGAGGACTGGAGAAAGAAAGCACAAATCTGTATGGTGTTGCATTGTGGATGCCAATCTGAGCATTCTCAATTTGGTCACTGTAAAAAAAAGGGGAGAAAGATATTCCTGGACTCACTGATACTACTGTGCCTCGTCGCCTGGGGCCCAAAAAAGCTAGCAGAATCCACAAACTTTTCAATCTCTCTAAAGAAAATGATGTCCACCAGTGTGTTTTGAGAAAGCCCCTAAACAAAGAAGGTAAGAAACCTAGGACCAAAGCACCCAAGATTCAGCGTCTTGTTACTCCACGTGTTCTGCAACACAAACTTTGGCATATTGCTTTGAAGAAACAGCGTACTAAGAAAAATAAGGAAGAGGCTTCAGAATATGCTAACCTTTTGGCCAAGAGAATGAAGAAGGCCAAATAGAAAGGCCAGGAACAGAATGCCAAGAGACAGAGGCTGTCCTCTCTGAGAGCTTCTCATTCTGAGTCCAGTCAAAAATGAGATATTCTAAGAGTAACAAATAAATAAGATCAGACATCACACACACACACACAAAAAGAGCAACAATCAGGTTCTAGAAAAAGTTTCAATTTGCATGTGAATACCACTTTAGCATAAAAAGTCAAGAAAATATTATCTATTTCAAATGGGAGGATGGTTTGTTGGTGGATAATATGAAGGAGGTAGAGAGTACCTTAAGCTTACTTTGACATATGACTACTAAACACCTGTTTTTCAACAGTACTGTAGGCTGGAAGTTGAAGTGAAATTTCAATTGATTAAAGAAAATGAAGCGGGGGCTTCCCTGGTGGCGCAGTGGTTGAGAATCCGCCTGCTGATGCAGGGGACGCGGGTTCGTGCCCCGGTCCGGGAAGATCCCACATGCCGTGGAGCAGCTGAACCCGTGAGCCATGGCCGCTGAGCCTGCGCTTCCGGAGCCTGTGCTCCGCAATGGGAGAGGCCACAACAGTGAGAGGCCCGCGTACTGCAAAAAAAAAAAAAAAGAAAAGAAAATGAAGCAATGTGGTCTTTCTTGCCCATAGAGTTTGGGGAGTATGTTTCAAATTTTCTAAAGAAACTCTCATAAAGATAAATAGTCAAGTGAGTTTCTTTGCTGTGGCAATTCCCCCTCATGAGATATTTACTTCTAATCATTAGAAAATTAAAGAAAATGGAGGTAGAGAAAAGCTAACACCTATCCTTCTCAAACCTATCCTTCTCAAAAAAAAGAAGTAAAGCTGTCACTGTTAGCAGATGACATGATACTATATATAGAGAATCCTAAAGATGCTACCAGAAAACTACTAGAGCTAAGCAATGAATTTGGTAAAGTAGCAGGATACAAAATTAATGCACAGAAATCTCAGGCATTCATATACATTAATGATGAAAAATCTAAAAGTGAAATCAAGAAAACACTCCCATTTACCACTGCAACAAAAAGAATAAAATATCTAGGATTAAAACTACCTAAGGAGACAAAAGACCTGCATGCAGAAAATTATAAGACACTGATGAAAGAAATTAAAGATGATACAAATAGATAGAGAGATATACCATGTTCTTGGATTGGAAGAATCAACATTGTGAAAATGACTCTACTACCCAAAGAAATCTACAGATTCAATGCAATCCCTATCAAACTACCAATGGCATTTTTCACAAAACTAGAACAAAAAATTTCACAATTTGTATGGAAACAAAAATGACCCCAAAGTGTCAAAGCAATCTTGAGAGAAAAAAACGGAGCTGGAGGAATCAGGCTCCCTGACTTCAGACTATACTACAAAGCTACAGTAATCAAGACAGTATGGTACCGGCACAAACAAAGAAATATAGATCAATGGAACAGGACAGAAAGCCCAGAGATAAACCCACACACATATGGTCACCTTATCTTTGATAAAGGAGGCAGGAATGTACAGTGGAGAAAGGACAGCCTCTTCAATAAGTGGTGCTGGGAAAACTGGACAGGTACATGTAAAAGTATGAGATTAGAACATTCCCTAACACCATACACAAAAATAAGCTCAAAATGGATTAAAGACCTAAATATAAGGCCAGAAACTATCAAACTCTTAGAGGAAAACATAGGCAGGACACTCTATGACATAAATCACAGCAAGATCCTTTTTGACCCACCTCCTAGACAAATGGAAATAAAAACAAAAATAAACAAATGGGACCTAATGAAACTTAAAAGCTTTTGCACAGCAAAGGAAACCATAAACAAGACAAAAAGACAACCCTCAGAATGGGAGAAAATATTTTCAAATGAAGCAACTGACAAAGGATTCATCTCCAAAATTTACAAGCAGCTCATGCAGCTCAATAACAAAGAAACAAACAACCCAATCCAAAAATGGGCAGAAGACCTAAATAGACATTTCTCCAGAGAAGATATACAGACTGCCAACAAACACATGAAAGAATGCTCAACATCATTAATCATTAGAGAAATGCAAATCAAAACTACAATATCATCTCACACCAGTCAGAATGGCCATCATCAAAAAATCTACAAACAATAAATGCTGGAGAGGGTGTGGAGAAAAGGGAACCCTCTTGAACTGCTGGTGGGAATGTGAATTGGTACAGCCATTATAGAGAACAGTATGGAGGTTCCTTAAAAATCTAAAAATAGAACTACCATACGACCCAGCAATCCCACGACTGGGCATATACCCTGAGAAAACCATAATTCAAAAAGAGTCATGTACCAAAATGTTCATCGCAGCTCTATTTACAATAGCCAGGAGATGGAAGCAACCTAAGTGTCCATCATCAGATGAATGGATAAAGATGGGGCACATATATACAATGGAATATTACTCAGCCATAAAATGAAACTAAATTGAGTTGTTTGTAGTGAGGTGGATGGCCCTAGAGTCTGTCATACAGAGTGAAGTAAGTCAGAAAGCAAAAGACAAATACTGTATGCTAACACATATATATGGAATCTAAGAAAAAGAAAATGTCATGAAGAACCTAGGGGTAAGACGGGAATAAAGACACAGACCTACTAGAGGATGGACTTGAGGATATGGGGAGGGGGAAGGGTAAGCTGTGACAAAATGAGAGAGTGGCATGGACATATATACACTACCAAATGTAAAATAGATAGCTAGTGGGAAGCAGCCGCATAGCACAGAGAGATCAGCTCAGTGCTTTGTGACCACCTAGAGAGGTGGGATAGGGAGGGTGGGAGGAAGATGCAAGAGGGAGGAGATATTGGGATATATGTGTATGTATAGCTGATTCACTTTGTTATACAGCAGAAACTAACACACCATTGTAAAGCAATTATACTCCAATAAAGATGTAAAAAAAAAAAAAGCAGTGGAAAGCAAAAGTTAAAGTAAAAGAAAGAGATCTAACATGTAGTCAGAAAAAAAAAGAAAGAAAATTAAAGAAAATAATTGAAGTATAGAAACCTAACCAAGCGCTCCTGCAAACTCTGATAATCATACTAACAATAATTAGAAGAGGGGTCCTTTTTGCAATTTAAAACTGTGAACCATAAATACTGAAGGAATTTCGTTTTCTTTAGTGCACTTAGAGTAATGAAGAAGATAAAAGTGAGAAACATCTCCCCATAAGATTCATATTTATCCATCTGCAACAATTATCTTACTGATAATTACAACAAAATATACTGTAAAGTATTAGCTAAGCATACTCTTTATAATTCATAAAAGAGAATTAAAATTTTCACCTTTAAAGGAGAAAAAAAGTCTGTGTGAAGGCATTCACTCCTGATCATAAATTGTTGAGCTTTCTGAGAACTAAGAAATGCACTCTGGCTCATTTCAGCAGTAAAAAGATTTTATTTTAAAAAGAATTAAACAGCTAAAGTCACTAAAGGAGGCCCACAGATGGATTGCAGCCAGGAAAGATGTCTCCACCTGTACTGCAGAGCTGCTCCAATGAAGTCATCAGGGGTCCCCCCAGCTGGAGCTCCCTTCACAGCCAAGCACTGGACATTACCTCCAGACCCTCTGAGACTGTAGCTTCAACAAACTGATGTCTCTGTCTTCATCCTTGCCAGATGGATTCTGTGCAGAGCTTACCTCTAACCATCACCAGATTCCAAACAAATTCAGAACAGATACGCCTGAATTTGGTGGACCTAGATTCCATGGTTGCATTCTTACTACATAGGATGGTGGGAAAGTAAGTTTCTGGTTTCTACATTAGAAAGAACTGCATTCATAAAATGGAATATCACCCCAAACACAAGGACAAATATCAACCCTAGCTGCTAAGCATAAGCCAATGAATAAAAGAATGGATAAGTATCTTCTTCTAGGAGTTTTATGGTTTCAGGTCTTATATTTAAGCCTTTAAGCCATTTTTAGTTTATTTTTGTATATGGTGTGAGAAAGTAGTCCAGTTTGATTCTTTCACATGTAGCTGTCAAGTTCTCCCAACTTGAAGAGCCTGTCTTTTCCCCCATTGTATATTCTTGCCTCCTGTGTCATAGATTAATTGACCATATAAGTTTCTGCACAGCGAAGGAAACTATCAACAAAACGAAAAGACAGTCTACTGAGTGGAAGAAGATATCTGCAAACGATATCTCTCATAAGGGGATAGCTTCCAAAATGTACAAAGAACTCGTACAACCCAACAACATCAAAAAAACAACCCAGTTGAAAAATTGGCAGAGGACCTGAATAGACATGTTCCGAAGAAGACATATAGATGGCCAACAGATGCATGAAAAGACGCTCAACATCACTAATCATGAGGGATTTGCAAATCAAAACCACAATGAGATGCCACCTCACACCTGTCAGAATGGCCATCATCAAAAAGGCAACAAGTAGTCAGTGTTGGCAAGGACGTGGAGAAAAGGGAAGCCCCGTGCACTGTTGGGGACACTGTAAATTGGTGCAGCCACTGTGGAAAACAGTATGGAGAGCCCTCAAAAAATTAAAGATAGAACTGCCATATGATCCAGCAATTTCACCTCTGGGTATTTACCTGAGGAAAACAAAAACACTTACTCAAAAAGATACATGCACCCCAATGTTCATTACAGCATTATTTACAATAGCCAAGATATGGAAACAACCTAAGTGTTCATCTATAGAAAAATGGATAAAGAAGATATGGTACAATCAATGGAATATTACTCAGCCATAAAAATAATGAAACCTTGCCATTTGCAACAATATGGATGGATATAGAGGGTATTATGCTAAGTCAGGGGTCCCCAACCCCCGGGCCACGGACCGGTATCGGTCTGTGGCCTGTTAGGAACCAGGCCACACAGCAGGAGGTGAGAGGCGGGCAAGCGAGTGAAGCTTCATCTGCTGCCCCCATCACTCCCCATCGCTTGCATCACCACCTGAACCATCGCTTGCATTACTGCCTGAAGCATCGCCCCCACCCCACCCCACCTCCATCTGTGGAAAAACTGTCTTCCACGAAACTGGTCTCTGGTGCCAAAAAGGCCGCAACCACTGTGCTAAGTGAAATAAGTCAGACAGAGAAAGACAAATATTGCATAATCTCACTTACGTGTGGAATCTAAGAAACAAAACAAACACACAAACCAAAATGAAAACAGACTTACAGATACAAAAAACAAATGGGTTGCCATAAAGGAGTGGGGTAGCAGATGGATGAAACAGGTGAAGGGGATTAAGAGGTACAACTCTCCAGTTACATCATAAATAAGTCATGGGGATGTAATATACAGCATAAGGAATGTGGTCAATAATATTGTAATAACTTTGTATGGTGACAGATGTTACTAGACTTATTGTGATGATTTCATAATGCATGCAAATATCAAATCATTATGTAGTACACCCGACACTAACATAATATTGTACATCAACTATACTTCAATTAAAAAAGAATGTATAAATGAATAAGGGAAGCAAGGAGGTACATTGTAAGTTATTTAGATCAATTCCCCGATTTTACAGATTTGCAGAAATAAAGGCACATAGACTGGAAGTGACTTACCCCAAAATCTACTCCTTCTTACTCTAGGCAAGGCCCTTTTCAACTCACAGAGATGACAAACTCCTTGGGCACCCCTTTCTTCCACTTCCACCAAAGACACATTTAATCAACTATAATATTCATTCTTGTGGAACCCAGATTTGGCCTCACAATCTTTCTCAACACAGCCCACTGGGCAGCCGCAACCACAATTGGCACAAGAAATGAGAACTATTTGCCGTGCCTGTACTGCATCAGGCTGACATTCACTCAGCAAATTCTTAAATGAATTAATGAACAGAACAAGGTCTAGTATAATTAATGCCTTGGAGTCCACAAAAGATCTTTTAGGTTGTTAGATGATCTCTTTGAGAATTAATGTTTATTATGCCCAGTTGTCTCTATTTTGGTTCCTGGCACCAGTTCACAATTTGTTTACAACAGTTAATAAACACCAGGCTTCAACTTGTTGTCTTGCCAACAATAGCACCAATCTCCCCGTTCATTCAGATGAAGATTTTTCTCTTTTTGCTATTGTCAAGTGTCAAAGTGGGTGGGATTATGGCTTGGGAGGTGTGTCTGTCTGGCACGGGAGGCAATCTCTGCAAAGATGCAGCTGGGCTCCAGTTATTTCCCTTTGGAAGTGGGATGATGGCAAACCATCTCCCTAGCTGCTGTCACTACTGAAATCCAGTATGTTTCACTACACCGTGTTAATGTGTATCTAATCCAAAGATGAAATAAGGCTGGTTTTCTGTGTAGATAATTCAGTGAGTATAACGAAATTTGTGTAAAGTGGTCCCAGGTTTTGTTTTGTTTTTTTAAGTTAAACTTTAGGATACAAATGGCAGAAACTTCAACCCAAACTGGCTTAGGAAAATATAAGGAACTTTATTGTCTCATTGACAAAAACACTGAGGAGTGGATTTAGTTCCAGGGCCACAAACAAGGTCACCTCTGGACTTTACCATCTTTGGTGTTGGGCCTTGTCTTCAGGTTTCACTAAATAGATACTGGAAGCTCCAAATTCATATGCTCCCAGAGGCTCAAATCCAGTGGAATAGACAGCACTGCTTGGTAGCTTCTCCACAAATACTGTTATTCCCTCCAGTGGGGACAACTTGGTTTATGAGACCATTTCAGAACCAATTACTATGGCTTGGGTGATTCAGTGTGCTTATTGGCCTAGATCACATTTCAACCTGGATTTGAGGTTGGAACCAACACTGTTACACCTGGAAACAGTGAATGTCCACAACAAGGGCATATTCAGACACCGCCCAGCAGGGAAGAGAGTACACACTTGAAGGGAGAATTGAAGAAAGTTTAATGAAGGGACCCACACATGAGGTGCGGGCAGTGGTATGGAAACGAACAAGGGATGGAGAAGCTCTCAGGGCTGGGAATAGTGGGAAGCCAGTACCACTTTTAGGGCTGAAGGGCAAGGAGAAGAGCCGATACTGCACCTGGGTGAGAGGTGTAGCCATAGGTATGAACTACCAGTCAGAGCTGTGGCCACAGGAAGAGGAACACAGCCATTGCCAAAGCACAGTCCGGAAGACAGGAGGTAGAGAGACTAAACTCCTCCACCTCTCTCCCCTCCCAACTTCTGATCTCTTGCCAGTGCCTCCGATTGGCCAAATCTAATCAGAAGCCAGAAGGCAAGAAGTCTGGGTGACGGAGTCTGCAGAAGTCAGCCTTTTGGGATAGAGAGCAGGGTGGAAACGGCTATAGATTAGATCTGGAGAGGCACCGGAGAATAACCAGCACACTGTTCCTCTAAACTAGGGGTTAGCAAACTATAACCCATGGGCCAAATCTGGCCCACCACCTGTTTCTATAAATAAAGTTTTACTGGAATACTTTCAACAGGCAAACCTTTGTTTACTTATTGTCTATGACTGCCTTTGTGCCACAGCAGCAGAGTTGACCAGCTGGCCATTCACAGAATAAATTCACTGACCCCTGGCCTAGGCCAACACATCCACTGTTTCTGACACTTGTAAGATACTCAAACAAGTTTTTTTAAATTAAAAATAAATGAATGACTGAAAGCACTGGTGACAGCCATAATATGAGTGACCCTGACCTTCAACCCCATGAGACATTTGAGACTACAAGCCCCCCAAGCCACTTCCCCTTCTTCCAGAATTCCCTGTGTGGCTACTGCCTTCCCCTGTGGCTACTGCTATACTCCAACTGCCCCTGCACCTCTTGATCTCTGCTGTTACCTTATCCCCACAGGTCAAATGATCTGGTCATTTTCCTTTGCTGCTGTATCACTGTTAGCCCTGCCAAAGCCCTGGAGTTTAGAAGAGGGTGTGCTCCTAAGATATTATCGTGCTTTTTAGACTTCCAAATGGGAGCCTACTCTTTCCATTTTTATATCCCTTCTTTAGGGTAACTTGGGACAAGAACCTCAGAGGCTAAGGGCTCACTGCACAGCCCCATCAGTATCATATTCAAAAACTCTCTTCCCTGAGCCATCAACCAGGGTACCAGTGCCGATGAAGGCACTTGGATTCTTTCCTCTCCCAGGAGGAGTTCCTCACTAACCCAGGGCACCACTCACTCTGTTTTTGTTAATGAGTATTAATCTTAGCATTGCAGCTCCCCATTCCCACTTATTCATTCATTCATTTATCATTCAACAGGATGTCTCCCAGAAGCCCACTAATCGTTATAACTTTAATATACACCTAACAGTCATCTTTACTACCCCATAGTTTTTGAGATGGGATGCAGCTTAGCTCCTACTTTGCGACCTGACTGTGACCCTTGCCCTACATTTTGTTTAAAGTTGTATAAAAACAGCCAGTCTAGGGCTTCCCTGGTGGTGCAGTGGTTGAGAGTGTGCCTGCCGATGCAGGGGACACGGGTTCGTGCCCCGGTCTGGGAAGATCCCACATGCCGCGGAGCGGCTGGGCCCGTGAGCCATGGCCGCTGAGCCTGCGCGTCCGGAGCCTGTGCTCCGCAACGGGAGAGGCCACAACAGTGAGAGGCCCACGTATCGCCCAAAAAAAAAACAAAAAAAACAAAAAAAAAAAACAGCCAGTCTACATGAGCAATGACAGGAAAGACTGAACATCTATGGGCAACATGGCACCATGACCAATCAACTGAAGCCCAAATGAATCCAACACACTTAATGCTGTTGTGTTAGTCAGGGCTCTCCAGAGAAATGGAACCAATGGGAGATACATATCCCATATATCCTATAGTCAACTCCTTGTACTAAATGTCATGACACGTAACGTATACAAACATAAAGAAATATATGTCTATGTATATACATATATAAAATATCATATGATTAATACATATGTCACAGGTATATATGATATTTTATAAGGAACTGGCTGAGAAGGAGGCCGAGAAGTACCACCGCAGGCTGGAGAACTGGGGCCGCTGGTGGTGCAGGTGGAATGCTGAGAGCTGGTGAGCCAGGAGCGCTGAGGGCAGAAGATCCACGTCCCGCTCAGAAGTCAGGCAGAGGGAGGCAATCCTCCCTTCCTCCATCTTTTGTTCTATTCAGGCCCTCAATGGATTGCCTAATGCGCACACACTGGGGACAGCAATCCACTTTATTCATTCCACTGATTCAAATGCTAATCTCTTCTGGAAACACCCTCACAGTCACACCCTGAAATAACCTTTAACCAGATGCCTGGGTACCCCTCGATTCATCAAATGGACACGTAAAATGCACTATCACAGATGTGCATAGTCATCCTTACTGTGTTATATGGCAACCGGGCAGGGATGGTACATAAATGCTGTAATTGCTAGTTTTTACCCAACCCTAACAGGGATTAGCAGGAGAGAGGAAAAGGGAAACTAGAAGCAGCTTAAAAAATGCTCTGAGTTGTCTTCAGGGACTCTTGATGCTATTTACAGTTGGGAGGCAGGTGAGGGTGCCTGGAGAGATAAGAACAGAATAAGATGGGAAAGAAGACAGGTGTAAGAGAGGCAGGGGGAGCTGGGAGCTGGGGTTCCGCATCACCAATGTCGTCCACATTGCCTCTGGCCTAGGGCTGGGGAACGAACTCTCCAGAACTGGAGGGGTAGATATGGGACAGTGAAAGGAAGGGGCAAGGCTCCCCTGAAGAGATTTCTTAAGAGGCAGGCAGCCGACTAACAGTGCACTGGAAGCAGCTTTGGCAAAACACGTGCCTGAGCACAGTTTAGTAATAAGTCTCCTGCTACTGCCTAACAGTCTCTCAAAATCTTGGGAATTGGAGCTCAGTACCTAGTCATCAGCAGAAGCCCCTGCTCGCTGATTTTATCCAAATGAAGAGCCCTATTTCAATTCCCCAACTGAAATCGATCAAACTTGTGGCTGGATAATGAAAAGAGAAAGCAGCCTGGCCCTTCCACCAGCTGAGGGCAGGAGATGTCTGTGACCCTGCAAAGAGGCCTCATCCAACCACACAGGCACCCCCATCTCAGACTTCCAGCTCCAGAACTTTCTGAAGCTCAGCAAAGAGGGGAAACTCATTGAGACAGTCTGTAAAGCAGCCCCACTAGGATCCAGGTCTTCTCTTTGTTAACAAGTGAGGAAACGCAAACATAGGAAAATGTGCTTTTCTGGTTTCCACAAGGTCCTACAGTGCCTTTGGCCAGAACTGTAACCCAGCTGCCTGACTCCTACCTCTAATGCTCTAGAAAGACTGATAAATAGGCCAATTTGGACAATGATGCAGGCACAAGCATCCCATTGCAAATCCAACAACAAAATGAGAAATTCTCATGGTACCCGGAGGAAAGATGACAGAACACGTGGTAAACTAGTGGCCACGCCCAGCTATGCATGTATTTTGTTTGGTCTGCTCAGCATTTAAAAAAACTAACTTAGTTGCCAACATTTTAAAATTGAGGTGTTTAAAATAAATGTTCAGTTTCTGACATCCCTGGGAAGATACGGCAACATCTGGCCCTCTTCCTTCTAGGGCAGTATTTCCTTGGAGAGGAATAGTTGCTACCTCTCTGTCTCCCTGCCACAGGGCTCACCACCCCTCATTGTGTCGTGTCTCCAGGTGGAAGGGTGCACTGCCCGCGTGGTCTTGGCGAGCCCTGCTTTGCTCATTTACATCACCTGCCTGACCCGCCAGCTTTTTGCTTGTTACCTCTGACTAGGGAAAACCACAATATCCTTCCGCAAATGATTTAAAGGCTGGGAGAGGAAGAGGCTGGCTCAGCACTGCAGAGAAAGAGCTAGCGCCAATGGGGAGGGGAGGGAGGAGGAGGGGGAGGGGAGGGAGGCGGAGGGGGCGGGGGGGGAGGGGGGGGGGGGGGGGGGGGGGGGGGGGGGGGGGGGGAGGGGAGGGGAGGGAGGGGGAGGGGAGGGGAGGGAGGGGGAGGGGGAAGGGAATATGGACTTTAGCCCAATGCAGAATGAATTTTAGACGTTTGACTTCTCAGCCCTGAAACTGTCATAGAAAGTGTTTGGACACAGATGCCTGTCTATCAGGGAAAATGAAGAAAGGATTCCTCCATTGCCTTGGGAACTGGACTTGATCCCCTTTAAGGAATTCTTCAATGCTCAGATTTAAAACCACTTTTTAATTGGATAACAGAGTCACATCATTTTTAAAGTGTTAAAAGGTATGCAATGGAAAGTCAGTTTCCTTCCACTTCTGTCTCTCAGGCCTCAGCTCCCCTCCAGGAAGCAACCATTGTGCCTTTTATGTGTCCTTCCAGAGATGACCCATGCCTACACACACTATATATTTTTCCTTACGTAAGTGATAATTCACTATAAAAAAGAGAGAAAGCAGCCTTGCACATAGACTCTCGGATTTACCAATACACACACAATTTTGCCAATCCTCTCCCGGGAATCTTCAAACACACGAATCCAACCAAGTTAGTCTCCTACCTAACATCCTCCAGTGGTTCCCATGGTTCCTGGAACACAGGACAAACTCTAAGCTGGCTGATGAGTTAGCCTCTGTGATCTGTCTGCTGCTTCCCCCTCACGGTCCCTTCCTGGCAATGCCATCTGACATGCTTTGTTCCACCCAGACCGAACTTCTCATGCTCACTTCCTGCTGGGAACCTCATCTCCTTTCCCTGTTATGTGCTGTTCCACTGCCCATCCCTCACTTATTCACGTCTCCTGGCCCCCAGGTGTTTGTTTATGGAGGTCTTCTTGGCTGCCCAGGCCAGGTTAAGTGTCCCTCCTTCCTGTCCCCGACTCCGTGTCTGTGTCCCTGGTTGTAACACTCCCGACAGTTTAAGGAAATCGTTTACACAATTGCCCGTCTTCCCAGCCAGGCTACATGAGGGCCATTTTCACTTACCAATGTACCCCCAGCACCTGGCACACATCTAGCACAGAGGAGACACTAAAATATCATCATTGAACCAATGCATAAGGCTCACTAGAGAGGGAAAGAAAGCTCACAGCCTTTGCTACACCCCACACCATTTCTTGGCACAAATGTGAGTTGGTGGCTGGGTAACTTGTTTTCCCAGAAGAAAGCATTTTTATGACAAAAACCTGATTCCAAATGTCCACTTTCTGTTATTTAAAGATAAGTCACACCCTATGAGATGTGAAATAAGGATTTTCTTTGATCTAGCTCCTGCTTAGCTCTGAAAAGCTTTGGTCCTCACCGTTCTGACAAACGAAACGCAATCTGTATTAAGCAGCCACTAAACTGATCATAATTTTCTGTGCCCAGAACCATAAACCAACCAGCCAATGTCTGGAAAGGGCATTTGAAGAAATGAAAAATAATTTATAGGAATACAATGGAACACACAACTCGGTACCCCCAAAACAATCATATTTAAGAACTTAAAAACAAGACGACAGGCCCCAAATGGAATCGCTTATGCTAAGTCCCCCGTCACCAAACTGAGACTTAATTACAGTTTCGATTCTCCCAGAAATGGAACCTTAAAGCAGTCAGTCAGGAACCACCTGATCAGCACTAGTGGGGCTGTCTGCCTGACAGGCCCCTGCCATCCGCTGAAGGAAAGTAACTGCATTAACCCACCGCTTCTTGGCCTAGTTTACTTTCCTCGTTCCTGCTCCCTTCTGCCTGTAAGTCTTTCATTTTCAACAGCTCCCCGGAGCTCCTTTCTGTCTTCTAGACTAGATGCTGCCCAATTCAAACTGACTTTTGCTCAAATAAACTCTTAAAATGTTTACTATGCCTCAGTTTATCTTTTAACAGTTCTGTTAGTAACAGTAAGAAGCGGGGACCGAAGGAGACCCCCGACGGCCCCAGGAGCAATGAGCAACCAGACGTGGTACCTGCTGAGTCCTGAGCTCGCTGCCTCTCCCGCCTCAGGAGGCGCTGGGTCCGTCCCTCGCGGAGCCTCCGTGGCTTCTGCCTGAGGAGCTTTCAGGCTTTGAGCATTTCTTTTCCAGACTCCGTTAGGAAATGGCCAGAGCTGGAGTGGGTCCGACTGAAAAACCAGATTGGGTTCAGAGTGGGACCGGTTCTGACTCAGCTGGATTGGCCCCTTCACGTGAGGCGTCAGGTGAATACAATTTTGTTTTAAGGCTGAACGAGCAGGTTAACCTTACCCAGGAAAATCTTTAATTACAGTGGCCACAGCTGAGAACTTTTAACCCGGATAAGCCTATCCATTCACGAGGCACCTTAGAGAAAAGGTCTCAGCCAGGCATTCACCATAAAGGATAGAGGGAAAATTATTTTTCCTTCTCTACAGTTTCTAGTGACCAGGATGAGACCCTCTGGGACACCCCACACATCTGTGTTCCCAGGATCCCATCTGCTGGATTGGATGCTGCCTGATGTTTGCTCAAACACTGCTCAAATTTTAAAACTCTTAAAATTTCTAATATGCCTCAGTTTATCTTTTAACAGAACCTAAAAATAATTGCCCCCTGTTACCAAAAACTTTAAATGCCACCTTCTAAAAATACATATATATATAACTGTTAGAAACAGAGAGAAACTGAGATTCTATGTCTGGCTACTCAACGTTCTGTGTGATTCCTTCCGCTTATCTTTCTGCTAATGCTTCTCAAACTCTGCAAGCTCCTTAGGCCACTCTGGGCCCTCTGAGCTCACTTTCTCACCCATGAGGATTTCTTTCTTCATCTGGTCTGGACTCAGTGCCTTAATTAAGCACTCCACCTCAACTAGTTCTTTTCTCAAAATGTTACTTTTTTTGTTTTAATTCATGGAAATATAGGACTTCATAGCTCTCACGGCCCTCAGAGCAGTCTCCATATTTAGCCTAAGTCTGATCAATGTGGAAAACCAGTTTGGGTTACATCTGAGTCCTTAAGTCACTTTAGTTCTGGCGTCGGATGGAACGTTGAGATATGTGGATCACGTGACTTGGAACAAACAGGCTTTGAGAGGCACGGGTGCGATGTCAAGCCCGGGCTAATGAAAAGTCACGGAGCTTCCAGAACACGTGAGAGCTCTGACTCTGCGTCCATAAGAGAAGCAGGTCAGGGCAGTAAACAGTTCAAAGACCCAAAAAATCATAAAGTGGTGAAGTACAGCTGAAGACTGAACCGTAACTGTGGGTGATTTTATAGTCACTGGGAGACACTGCTGTATTGGAGTCTGAAGTGTATTTAGTGATTGCCAACGTTTTTAGTGTTGTTTTGAGTCTTTTAAAGTTTTTAATATTGCTACTCCATAGTTTGCTATTTGAAAGTAGGCTACAAACACAAAAAGAATGAGAATCACCGGCTTAGAAAGAGTATCAAACCCCCAGTCCCTTATTTAAGGCTAAGGAACAAAAGTCTTAAGAGGAGAAGGGATTTGAGGTGGAGCAACACAGCTGGATTAGGGTACACATAGCCAGGACGAAACTTCAGGCCTCAGGACACCCAGTCAAGTGATTTTCCTACTACATCTTACTTCCTCTCTGAGTCTATAACCTAGGTCATCAGCATTAAAAATGAGTAGCAAAGAACAACTGGCAAAAGCCAGGGACTTAATCACATCCCTCCCTGCACTGAAGACATGTCTCTACTTGGCTTTTAAACTGCCTGGGGCACTGCTGACCTTCTCCTTCAAGAGCACTCAAATTCACAAAGATGGAACCCATCTAAATATTTGCATTGAGAGTTGGACATTTTGTTCAGATAAGCGTGATTCCATTCGGCTTGTCCTTGTTTTGTAACTTCATGAGACACTTACACAATGCATGATGTGTCTTCATTAACAAGAGTGGAGACGAGTAGGATATGTGGGACATCTGGAGTTGATGGGACAGGGGTGGAGGACTGAAGAAATGTGCCTGGCTGCAGCCCAGCCCCTGAGAGGAATGGCAGGAAGCACGTTTTATGGTTACCCATCTTGACCTCAGGTGTGCGTTCTGCAGGAGTTGGTGTATAAGGGGATCCAATTCATCAGATGGAATGAGGCAGTGGGAATCCAGGCGATGGGAGGGATTAAAAGCAGGTAGGAATTCATGGTGTGATAACTTTATTCACAGCAAATCCCCAGCCCACGGTTGAGGAAGGAGAGCAGCCCCCAGCCCCTGGGTGGGGGGAGGGGGGGCTTGGGACTATGGGGGCAGGAGTCAGGTGCTCACCTAAGCAGTCTGGGGTTTTAAAGGGGATCCAGTTCCAGCAAGATTGTTGGGAGGTGAGATGAAGAAGCAGGATAAGGCCAATGAGGAGTGGCGAGCGGGCCACTCAGGGGGCACACAGGTCACCAAAGATGCAGTGGAGATCGTGATGGGATGAAGATGTCTCTTTTACAGAATACTCGGTTAAAAACTTTTTGTTTTTGAAAGTTTAATAATTTGTGCTTAGAGACAAGAAACAACCCACAAATGTCTACAAGTGTCCAAAGCATAAAATGTTTTACCAAAATTCCCCAGTCAAGACGTCACGTGCCAAGTCTCTGGGCACCCCTCCAGTCTCAGGTCTTGTAAATGTTCTCCCTGGCGCCCCACCCCCTCAGTTGGCCGCAGCAAACAGTTTGCAGACCCTGTTGCTTGTTGCCCTCCAGCCTCCCTGAAATGCCCTTCCCTCCCCCTCCTTCCGATGGTTTAATGGACCATCTTGTTAATCTTTCCACTCCCCACCTGGAGAGCTGATCCCTCCCACTTTTATCCCACTACTCGATATTCCAATTCATGTGTTTATGACTAGGGTTCATATTTGCCATTACACACCAGGTTGGCTGTACCAGTTGTAAAACTATTCAGTTACTTCTGAACAACTTGATAAAAAAGCTTCTATCCCAAGACCCCCAATGCCCCCTCCCCCCTGCTCCCACTCAGCCTGGCCCCTCCTCTTGCACTTTCCAGACCACCCCAGGACGTGGGGAGATTGGTGCCAGGTGCAGCAGGACCCTCCCCAGCTCCCTGGCCAAGACCTTCTCTTGCTCTCACCTAGTCCTGAGAATTCCCAAGTGGGAGTCAGCACCCAGGTTCAAGTCTCATCTCTGGCTTGTGAATCCCTTAGCTCCTCTGAGACTTCTCTCATCTGTAAGATGGAGATGGAAGCCCACCCTGCAGGGCTCCCAGTAAGACTGCCGGGTCTATGGGCATATATGTTCAGATTTCAATAGCCAGGTTGTGGTAGCTTTGAATCGGACACAAAGTTGAGTAAGGACACTAAGAAAACTCCGGATAAAGGAAGCCAGGCCTGGCCGGCACCGACCCCAGCCACTTAGGCTGACAGACACTGCTGCTGTCTGCCACTGCCAGCCCTGTCCTACCCAGCGGCCAAGCGCGGGACTGAAGGCGGGGCCTCGCCTCCCAAAGCCAGTGCGGTGGCCTAATTGGCGCCAGGCTTCTTATCTGACTTTAGTTGTGTAAACTCTCAGGGCATATGAGAAAGCACGGCTTTCACCGCCTTTGTTTTTGTCCAGAAAGCTCTTGAATGGGCGGGTGAGTTCGAAGGCTGCAGTCTTCTGAGAATCGGAGTTTCTTGGAAGTTTTTAAGAGCCCAGGCACTATTCCCTGGAAAATGTGAGGTTCCTGGGGTTTATTAGAAGCTTAAACTTTTGGTCAAAGTTAAACATCTAGAAAAATGTTCCTGGGAAGTGTCGTCAACACCTTCTTAATTGGCTGCCTTGGCACTGTCTCAAGGCTGTGGTTTCTACTTCAGATACTGGAACAGGACCAAGCCCTGCTCGGGGTCCCCTTCTGGGATGGAAGATAAGTAAGAACCTCCAGCCTGCGTTTCCGAGTCAGGGAAATAAAAGGAGCCTGGCTGCGGGAGTTGCATGAATCATATTTACATTAGTGTTAGAAAGTGCATTTCTCTCCAGGAGATTATATCCCTTCAAGGGCTTGCCCTCCTCCCCTCGCCTCCCCTCCTACCTCCATCCCCACAGTGAGGGTGAGAGGCGAGAAAAGAAAACTTGGGACATCCCTGGTGGTGCAGTGGTTAAGAGTCCACCTGCCAATGCAGGGGACACGGGTTCGATCCCTGGTCCGGGAAGATCCCACATGCCGTGAAGCAACTAAGCCTGTGCACCACAACTACTGAGCCCGCATGCCACGACTACTGAAGCGCACACGCCTAGAGCCCGGGCTCTGTAACGAGAAGCCCCCGCAGTGAGAAGCCCGCGCACTGCAACGAGGAGTGGCCTCCGCTCGCCGCAACTAGAGAAAGCCCGTGAAGGCCCAATGCAGCCGAAAAAAAAAAAAAGAAAACTTGATTCTTCTTGGATGGATACCTTTGTTCTGGGCTCCAAGGGGCAAGGACTAGGACCCAGGAAGCCCCCTGTGTGTTTGCATCCAGATGGGCAAGAGCATGGACCACAGGATCTGGGTAGAAAGAACAGCCAAGGGGACGCCCCCCCATGCCTCCTCTTAGAAAGCTGTCCTCCAGGTTGCGACCTCCCAGCCTGCTAGGAGGAACTGGGACCCCTAGGGTCCTATAAGCACAGTGGTGTGACCCCGCTGTAAAACTGTATCTGGCATTCCTTCCACCTTCCTAATAGTTCATCTCATGGCCCTTCTACCCTTCAAAGGAGGCTGTTTGGAGTTTTTGCCTGAGTGATGGGAACTGAACAGCAGAAGAGAGAAAATGGGACCCTCTCCTGACATTTTCTTTTGAAAGCTGTGCCCTTAAGAGGAACAACAACGACAACAAAAATTTGGAGGATGAATAATAGATTTGGAAGGTCCCTTGAGGAAGAGGAAAGCTTCTTCTGAATTCTCTTCAGATGCTGGGTGGAGGGGGTCAACTAAGGAGGAAAATCATGACTCCACAGGCACTTGTAGGCCCTGGGAAAGGCCCTGGGAAAGGAGAGCCTGCATTTTCATCCCAGGCACAGCCTGGGCAGGTGGTAAAGAGCAAGAAGAAATGGCCCAGAGATGTGTGTGTGCAGGAAGGGCTTTGGGTAACCAGGGAGCATGTCCTGGGCCCTGGTGAACTGACCTCTGTGTCTGAGAGTGATATGCAGTCAATAGGGCCCCTCAGACAAGCTCACTGAGTTTCTTGCAGCTGGGCATGACCCAAGAGGGGCACAAACATAGCTAAAAGGATGGGGTTCTTGCAACAAGAAAGGGCTCAGCAGCACACTGTATGGACTGGTGACTGAGCACTGAAGCAGGTGAGGAGACTTTGACCCGAGATTACATTTCCGTCCCTGCTCCCCCAAGAAAACACAAGCCTATGACATAAATTAAGTTACCTGAGTGAGTTGATTGATATTCTTATATCCTATTAAGAGTAGAATTCCACTCTTGGAAAAAAATTAATAATACTTGGGTCCACTGAAAAAACACTGAAAAGATATACATCCAACGTTCAAGGTGGTTGCCTCTGGCAGTGGAATTACTAGAGCTCTCCTCTCTCTAATCTCTCTATTCTTTCCTTCCTTCCTTCCTCCCTTCCTCCCTCCCTCCCTTCTTTGCTTTCTTCTCTTTCTTTCTTTCTATGTATCTTCTTTTGTAATTTTTCACAATGAACTATTTTCTAATTTTCTCCAATAAACTTGTTAAGAAAAAGCAACACAATAGAATAAGAAAAATGAAAAATAATCAGCATTCAGGGTTTATTCCGTTTCAATCCGAGGATGAAGGCGTTTCTGTTGACATGTGTTTGATTTTCCTGTTAGACCCGGGACAAGCCAAGGATCTCCTGTGTGCTCTGGACTATCCTTCACCCTTCCTCTTCTTCCACACATATCTGGGATCTGGGCTTTCTAGAAAACCTCCAAGAATATTCTTTGCATAGAACCTGCTGTTTTTATCTGCTAAACTGGCTCTTGTCCTTCACGGTTTGGGAGTTTGCAGCTCAAAGTACATTTAAGGCACTTCCCTCCTTCATCCAAGCAGGATGTTGGCCCTCTCACTTGCCTATACTTGGGAGGCTAAAACAACTTATACATTTGTATCTGAGGGCAAAATCTAAACAATATCAAGGGCATTTATCAAGAGGAGGGGATTGTGCTAAATTCCCATCTCCCTGTAATGTAGAGCAATGGCTAAATTAGTCATGTTCAGTTTCAGTTGGAAACAGTTTGATATGAACATCTGATAAGGAATTTGATTAACCATCATGTGAACTATCTACCTTGTATGTTTCTAATCATGGTCTGGAATCCCCATGGTACCCAGCAGGCCTCTGGGGATAGCCTGGCCCCTGTATCACTCTGTGAGAACCCAGAAAACGAAAATTCACTTAAATCTTGGTCTACAGCTCAGCAAGTAAATTTATTGCCAAAAAAAAAAAATCATATTCATTCTGGTTTCAAAGTTCTAGGCTGAAAGGATTTTGCACATTTCACACCATTAGTTACTACCTACCTCAGCCCCTACATATGGAATAATGAGGAAAAGGCTCAGGGTGAGTCTTGATGGCTTTCAACATCTAGAGGTTGCTAGACGGAGATTTTTAATAACTTCCTGATAATGTGATAAGTCAAAGACTTGACTCCTTTCCCCTACCTTCCCCCAGACATCCATGTCCTATCACTTCTACCTCCTACACATTTCTTGAATGAAAATAACTCTCCTCCATCTTCATAGTCACTTCCCCAGGTCAGACAGAGACGCTGCCATCTTAGCTTCCCACCTGCTCTTCAATAGGTGCCCACCTACTAAAATACAGGTGTGATCCTGCCCTGGTCCCTTCTGAAGTTCTGAGTAGATCCCCATTGCTCCTAAATCTCCCGTTGCTCTTAGGGTAAACTTGCAACTCTTTCTCATGGCTTTCAAGGCTTTTCCTTAGAGATTACAAACCAGAAGCCTGTGGAATGATAGGTTTTGCTTGGCTCACACAGTGCTTTTCTAAATTTCAAGTAGAGCCAATGTTTATAATTTTGAAAACTTTGTGTACAAATCCAAACGTATGGCTTCTCTTGAAAAATCAGGGTATCTGGTAACTCTGGGCACAGGTTCCCACATGGAAAGGGCCTCCTACATGGATGGGGGCTTTGTGTTCCAGTTCTCCCAGTCTGCGCCACGCCTGCTATATACCCTTCCTCTGGTTCACGGAGGCTACCTGTCTGATGATGCCGACAGGTGGGCTCCACATTACAGGGCCCTGATGGCGCTCCTGTTCCCTCTCTCACTGCTCTCCCCTGACACATGCCTGGGGGGAGAATCTGGGGAGCTAACTTCTCTCAGTCTCCCTCTCCCCATCCCACCCCCTCATATGCACAGGCTGGGCTCTCTCTCACCTTGCTGCTCTGTGGAGGGAACCCACATTTGGGAATGTTTGATTCCAACTCATTCTTTGGGTCTCAGTTTAAATGTTCTCTTTCTTAGGATTGTCTGCCCCGACCTCCCCTACCCAGGCCCCATCCCCAAGTCATGTTTTAATTGTCCCTCCTTAGAATCCTCTATGGTGTAAGAACTAAATTTGACACTCAATATTACATGCTGCCTTGATGTCTGGTGAAATCAGGGGGGCCTCAAACGGCATAATGGCAAGTTCCCCTCCCCGCTCTACTCCCATGGATAATTCCCCTAGTCAAACAGCCCTCCTTATCAAACCCCCCAGGTGCAGTTCCCAATAATCCCTGAGCAGTGGGTTTCAGTTTCCTGGCAGCTCACAGAACTCGTCAAACAAGCCAATCACATCCTCTTGCAGGAACCAGGGGCCTCCTCACCCTCTTGATACTACAAGCCTAACTCTCACAGCCCCTGATGGTTCACTCGGTTCCTGAGTGCCATCCTTGCGTGACCTTGTATGGCGTGTGGTTTCCCCTGCCCCCCACCAGGCTGTGAGGATATGTGATTGATAAACTGCTATCAGTCTCAGCTGTCCAGTGCTGAGTGTTGCATATTCAGCCATCCCCATAACCCTAGGTCGGGAATCCCTCTTTCAGCAATAAGGTGAATAGGAGGTGACTAAAACAGCCCACACGTACCATAACTGCTTGCTTACTCGCCTACTCCCCCACTAGATCACTGACTCCATGAGGGCAGGGGCTAGGAAGACAGGGATGGGTATACTGTTTGCCTCCAAATCCTCAGTACCTAGCACAGAGCCTGTCACATCACAGGTGTTCAATAAACTCTGGTTGGCCATCTCAGCAGGGTGGTAAGTATCTTATCAGCGGAAGTATTCAGCCAGAGCAGAGGAAATAAGCACCTTTCAGACATTGTAGAGGTTTCTCCCGGGTGATGCTTACTGCACATTTCAGTTCTTAAGAGTCTGTGATTCCAATAGTTCGTTACTTTGTTTCTTCATCGAGTTATGGCAGTCCCTATCTTGCTGAATAGGACAAGGTAGACAACCAGTTATCTTTTACCATGAAGCAAGCTCTCAATTTTCAAGATGCCGTCGCTAATGTTAAATAGGCTTTGTTTTCAAGAACTAGGGCCCCAGTTCAATGAACAGGTCATGGCTATGCAGCATATGAAGAGGCTGCGCAATTGAGCCCATTTGTTCTAAAGAGCTCTATCACAGCCCCTGGTGTTTACTGGGAAAAAAACCCCTACCATCTGCAGATGGTTTAGCAACAAATGTATACCATTTCCATGTGTTAGTAATGCAGTTCTAGAAATGAATCTAATCAGAGTGCTGTTTTAGCAGGGAGGATGTTCTCACTTAAATCCAAAACACCATTTCCATCATTTACAGATTTTTTTTTTTAATTTCCAGATTTTTAAGAATCAAAATCCAGCTGCCTTTCTGCAATATGCCATTTAGACATCTTGGAAATAAATCTACATGTTAAAATAGTAGCAACACTCACGGGTTATCACTGAACATTATAAAATATCACCCTGTAACCTGACGGTACCTTAGAGAGGATATACTTACAATTTAAATTTCAAGAATGTGTCACTGCCTTTTCTTTCATTTATTGAGTTAAAATCCAAACTATTTTAGAACCATAAATTTTGTGATTTATGCAGAATTTATGCCCATCAGAGCAATCAGAGAAAGACCTTTCAGTGCTTCATTTTAAGCTATGCCTACACATGAAACTAGTCTGACTAAGGTCAATTCTTATTTGATCAAACCTTTGGCTTAAGTAAATCTTAATTTTGTTCAAACTCTATTTCAGGGGTGAGGAAGGATGTCCAATAGAGATAAATTATCAGAAGAAAAACACCAGCTCTCCACAGGAGACAACAGAGGTGAGTGGATCAGAGCTCAGGCCTCAGATTTCACTGCCCTGGGTCCTAATCTTGGCCCTGCCACTTATTAACTGACTCAGTTTAAACTTAACCACCCCCAACCTCATCATCTTAAAACGGCAACAGTGAGAATACTTCTGCCATGGTGATGTTGTGAGGATTAAAGGTGAAAATGAATACAAATGCTTATCACAGCTATTGGCACTCAAAAAGCATTCTATAAATGTTAACTATTATTGTTTGGTAAACTGGCTTCACAAAATGTCCTAGCAATGAAATCTTTGAAAATTTGATTCTGCAACTAACTATTGGAATCTGGAATTTGCCTCGTGGATTGCCAATGCCATTGGATCCCCACCAGTTCTCATGATTTAATTAATGAACATATAACTGCCAATTTCCAGAAGGGAGAAAGCCAAAGAAAAGTAGGGATGGTATTATAGACAATAACTCATTGTGAATCAGGAAGGAACATAATCTTTCTAGTCATTAATGAATTAGAAACCCAGCCAAGGGACTTGCCTGGTGGCGCAGTGGTTAAGAATCCGCCTGCCAATGCAGGTGATACAGGTTTGATCCCTGGTCTGGGAAGATCCCACATGCCGCAGAGTAACTAAGCCCGTGCGCCACAACTACTGAGCCTGCATTCTAGAGCCCCACGAGCCACAACTACTGAGGCTGCATGCTGCAACTACTGAAGCCCGCACGCCTAGAGCCCACGCTCCACAGCAAGAGAAGCCACCACAATGAGAAGCCCGCACACCGCAACGAAGAGTAGCCCCCGCTCGCCGCAACTAGAGAAAGCCCGCGCGCAGCAACGAAGACCCAACGCGGCCAGAAATAATAATAAAAAAAACAAAACCCAGCCAAGGCATGAAGCCAAGGTATGAAAGGGGATCATCAGCACACAGAGGTGGCTGACTGCAAATTTCCTTGGATTGGTGCTTTGTGACCGCCTGGAGGGGTGGGATAGGGAGGGTGGGAGGGAGGGAGATGCAAGAGGGAAGAGATATGGGAACATACGTATATATATTACTGATTCATTTTGTTGTAAAGCAGAAACTAACACACTATTGTAAAGCAATTATACTCCAATAAAGATGTTAAAATTTTTTTTAAAAATTTCCTTGGATCTAGGAGCATTAGCCCCAGTCATCACGTGTTGTCCCTTGGGGCTTGTCATGCCATCACTGGTCTTGGCCATTTGGAGTCCAAGAAACAAAGCCAAGAGACTGAAATGAGAGTGGGCATCTAGAGTTTTCATAGTGAGAAGATTCTAGTTTTCACTATGAAACCTGACTTGGAAAAGTGGGCCTTGGCACTGGCATATTTTTATCCCTCTCTTCAATGCCTGTCTTCTTCCTCTAGCCCTGATTTTCTGCAGCACCAACACACAACACTTAAAGACATTGATTAAGGAAGACAGACAAGACCATCCTTCTTCGGAAAAGGACAATCACCCAGATAAAACCAAATATGCCCAGTATTCTGACAATTATCTCACCACTACTTATAGGAATGCAGGTAAGAAAGTACATTCTTCTTTACCTCCCAAGATGCAAGTACTTAATGGGAACAGGGACACACAATTCCTTTATTGTGACCTCCATATCTAAATTTTTTCAAGGTAACATAATCTACACGCACAATTTGGAAATATGTAAACATCCCGTAGGCAGGAATCATGGTTATCTTACTCACTGCTGTATGCAAAGAAACTAGCACAGTGTCTAGAACATAGTACGTATTCATGAATATTAAATAAACAATGAATGAATGTATATGAGCTCACTCACTTTTGCGCTTCTATCTGAAATCTCTTTCTACCATTGCCCATTCAGCTAACTTCTACTCACCCTAATAGTCTCTGCTCAGTTGCCATTCATTCTATGAAATCATTTCTTTCATTTCAGGAAGGAGAAGACCTCTTTGCCTCTGTTACCATACAATCTAGAGCAGGTCTCCATGTAAAGTTTTCTATATGCAAACAACAAAACCCATTCTGAGGAGTTCAAGCAGAAAGTGACTAGTTAAAGGATATTGGGTGGCTCCCAGAATTTGGGGGAGGGATGGAGATCCAGGTGTGAATGCTACCTACCTAAACATAACAGCCAGGAAAGAGCCCGACCACGCCAGCTGCTTGAGAGAAACACGGCAACAGCTGCTGCTTAGCACTGATCAGCCAGTGTAGACCTGAGGATGTAAGCATGGCTACTACCGCCTCAGAATAACTAGACACCTCTACCACTTTCCTCATCAGAAGATCCCATCACCCGTGCACTGCTGCAATCTCACGTTGATCACTTCCACCTCCGCTTGTACTAGCACATCCAATTAGAAGAATGTAGGCTACGTACCTGACATCTAGCCACAAGGGGTTCTGGGAAACGTACGTTTTAGTTGTCCAGACTCTGTAGCAGAGGAAGGTGAACTAGAAGGTATGTTGAGTGAGTCATCCAACTCTATATGTGCTACTCTCCATGACACCACTGTCTCCTTCGCTTGGTATGAATTCCCTAAAATCTGAGAGAAAAAAATCAGCACCATGGAGGATCAATGCAGAAAATCCAACATGTGACCAATAGGAGTTCCAGAGAGAGAACAGAGAAATAGGAGAGAAAGAAATAATACAAATTAATTTCCCAAGATGGAGGACAAGAGTTTCTATACTGAAAGGTAAGAATTTAAAAAGACCCTTCCTAGATACATCTCTGTGAAATTTCAGAACACCAGAAATAAAGACCCTAAAAGCTTCAGAGAGAGAAAAGGGTCATCTACAAAGGAAAAAGAAAGAAACCGATGGGCATAGCAGCACCGGGTGCTGAAAGAAAATGGAACAATATCTTTAAAACTGAAGAAAAATGGTCTTTGACTTGAGTTCTATCCCAGATAAAATGTCATTAAATAATGATGGCAGGCTATCTTTATATATGCAGGGCTCAGAAAGTTTACCTCCTATCCATTCTGCAGTTGAGAGTTACTTGAGAAGATGTGTTCCAGTCAAATGAGGAAGTAAATCAAGAAAGAGGAAGTTGGGCTTCCCTGGTAGCGCAGTGGTTGAGAGTCCGCCTGCCGATGCAGGGGACACGGGTTCGTGCCCCGGTCCGGGAAGATGCCACATGCCGTGGAGCAGCTGGGCCCGTGAGCCATGGCTGCTGAACCTGCGCGTCCAGAGCCTGTGCTCCACAATGGGAGAGGCCACAACAGTGAGAGGCCCACGTACCGCAAAAAAAAAAAAAAAAGAAACAGTAAGTCATAAGATCCAGGGGATGGTGTGCCCGATTTAAAGGAGAACCGAAGGGGAGGAAAACAACAGCTAATTATCAGTCCCAGAAGGCCATCAGGCTACATTAGAGGAGGTAGGTAAATGGAGAGTTCCAGGAGGAAGGCTCCGGGGAGAAAAGAACCTCCATAAACTACACAGTATGCTGGCGACATTTTAGGAGCATAAGCAGATGATAAAGGCAGAGAATACAAAAATTAAGGCAATTAGAAATTCCAGGAAAAATTAAAAACTGTAAGAAGATAAATGTAATCATAGCACACTACTCTGCTCTCCAGAAAGATAATACTGTAAAGACTCTAATGATTTCTAATTTTTAAAATCAGCAAGACAAAGCACACACAGAAAAGACTAGGAGTATTATGAATCTTGTTAGTGTAAAACTACAAATTCAAATGAGAGATGTAAGAAGGAAAGAGAGAGGTGAAAGGAAGGAAGGGGTGACTATGTAATATAGGATGCCTTACAAATCGAGGAGTATAGTACCCAGCATCCTTAACCCCCTCTGCTAGTACTAGCACCTCAATTTCCCCTTGGGTCATTTCTCCTCCACAACATACAGGCTCAGTGAGACTGTTCATCCACATGACCTACACTCTCTAGCCAGTGGGTGAGTGTGTGGCCCAATGTAAGCCAATCAGACTTTCTCTTCCTGGTAAATTAAGAATCCCCACTGATTCACACAGGGGAGTACCCTAAAGACAGTGCATTAATTCCTGCTCCTTTTGGACTCCCAGAACAATTCTTATTCCTTGCTTCTCTAAAGCCTGACTCTTTAGCAAGAGCTGGTTTCAACTGATAAGATGTAATAAGATAAATAGAAATTTAATTACAGTGTTTTAAATTTCAAAACCTGGGAACTGAAAATAGTGACGTAAGTATGTGAAGGGTGAGGGATTAGAGGAGGGATTAAGTAAGCAAAACTCTCATATCTTAACAGGAAGTCAGTGTAAAAAGTGTAAAGCTGGTACATCATGAAAGGGCAGTACTATAGCAAATTATTTATCAATGTGGAGGCAACCATCAGAAAATCTAAAACTTTGAAATTTAGAAAGAGAAATGGTTTCTGGGAAAAAAAGGGACCAGGCTAGGGAGAAGTAGAAAAGGAGACTATTTCTTTTTGTCATAAACTCATCTTAACTTCTTAGTTTTTTCCCGGTGTGTATTTATTAATTTTTTTTTTTTTTTTTGCAGTACGCGGGCCTCTCACTGTTGTGGGCTCTCCCGTTGCAGAGCACAGGCTCCGGACGTGCAGGCTCAGCGGCCATGGCTCACGGGCCCAGCTGCTCCGCGGCATGTGGGATCTTCCCGGACCGGGGCACGAACCCGTGTCCCCTGCATCGGCAGGCGGACTCTCAACCACTGCGCCAGGGAAGCCCCTGTATTTATTAATTGATACAGTTTTTAATGTTAAAGAGGTGGGAAAAATAAAGATTTTTGGCCTGTCTATAATGGAGATGGCTCAGAATTTCAAATCCATCTTAAATAGACAGAAATAAGCTCTGGAAGCTGTTCTGGAAACTGGCACATTACCTAACATCCCTGTCTCAGACTCCAAGGGAGGAAGCAAGACTCCCTCCATTGGTGGATCGCCCCGGACTCCTGGACTAGGCAGAGGCCACTGCCTCCTCTGAATGCCCTCACAGGGACCCCACCTGTGGATCACCTCGAGCATGTCTTTGCACTTTCTTACCATGCCCTTGCCAAGTTCAGAGAAGTTGGCACAGGATTCAGATGCTTTGGCTTGTTCTCTGCCCATCTCCTCACCCAACCTTCACCCTACCCTCCTAGAAAATCAGAATCAGTCTTATCTCTACTCTCAAGGGATAAAGAAAACAACATCTCCATATCTTTAAGACCATGAGATTTGTTTTGAATGTGAATCAATTTTTACTGTTCTGATAAGACAAGGATAGACCTTGATACTGAAGGTATGGAGACAGCACTTCTTCTGGGCTGAATTAGAGGAAATCAGAAGCTTCAAGGTATGTTTGTCTTTCTCTACCAAGTAAACTCTGAAGGTGACTGAAGCCTCAACAATGACCCAAGTCGTAATAGGAGGCAAAAGGTGGCTACATGCGTCTTTTCCCCACCTTCACATTCCTGTACTCTTGGGCGAGAGTAACCAGCTCCTTTTTCCACATTCCTCTGCCGTGCTCAGTCCTAGTTCTGAAAGATGGTGGGTGTTCAGAGGAGAGGAATGAAGGAGTCTGAGGCTGGAAGATGTGAGGGAAGAAATGAGATCAGTTAGAACTTTTCAGGCTGCAGACATACTGGAGTCAGGTAAAGAATTACTGACATTTTAAAGGCAAGCTGCCCAGCACCTTCAACGTGTCACTGAGTCAAATCTGGTAATTCCCAGAGGTGTCTCATATGTGCTCATGACAGTCCCCTCATCCTCTATTCTGGTTCTCCTGTTAAGATGTTTACTTCTTGGCTCAATTAGCAATTATAAAATGGAAGTGATAATTCTGGCCCGTAAGAAAAATGCATGCAATCACTTAGCAAGTCAGAGGGAATATGCTCTGTAAAACCAAGGTACGGTCCTTTTCACAGTGTAGTACCTTGGACAGGATTAGGAAGTACCGACATCAACAAATGGACTTATAAAATTTATCCAGCATATCATTTGGGCATATCATGGTGAGATTCTAATCCCAACCTTATGGATCAATATTGGTCCACTGGCACAACTATATGTGCCAATAGCACTATTTTAATAAATTACAAAGAACTATTATAGCAAATTTAAACTCAATTGAAATCTCAAATGATTACCGCTCAAATTCTAGCTCCATTTTTTAGCAGCTGTGTGACCCTACAGGGAAGAATCTAGATTTTGTAGGGCCTGAAGCATATACAAGCTGGGGAGCATTTAAGAAAAAGAATATGAAATGCATAGATTCAAAATCAGTACAGAGGGACTTCACTGGTGGCACAGTGGTTAAGAATCCACCTGCCAATGCAGGGGACACGGGTTTGAGCCCTGGTCCGGGAAGATCCCACATGCCCCAAGGCAACTAAGCTCGTGTGCCACAAGTACTGAGCCTGTGTGCCACAACTACTGAAGCCTGCGTGCCTAGAGCCCGAGCTCCGCAACGAGAAGCCACCGCAATGAGAAGCCTGTGCACCGCAATGAAGAGTAGCCCTCGCTCTCCGCAACTAGAGAAAGCCAGTGCACAGCAACAAAGACCCCATGCAGCCAAAAATAAAATAAATAAATAAATAAAAATCAATACAGAGACTTGGAAGAGGCTTGTATAAGTGAGAGGACTGAACTTAAACTTTATTAGCTTCATTAGAGACCTGCCACTAGGTACCTGGGAAAGTTACATGACTGTTCTGAACAACAGTATACTTACCTATAAAATTAGGACTGTTCTGAACGATAGTATACTTACCTATAAAATTAGGATAATAATCATTACTCTGTGGAATTAAGGAATATATATATATATATATATATAGATGATATATATATGATCTATCTATATATATAATTTTTGAGTTCCAGATGCTCTCAACACAAGATTTTATATATATATGTAACTTGTTATGAATATTCAAATGTAGAGTCCATATAATCTAATGATTAGGTTAAATTTTTTTCTTTTCATGATTTCTGATTAATTGTGGTTTTATATGGATAGATCCCAATGGACACAGAGACTAGATGCTCAACAGCCAGTAACATAAACTCTCAGAATTGACAATAAAGCATGGAAATGGAGCAGCAGTTGTCAGACGGGATCTTGGCAAAGACAAGGAAAGCAATTTGAGGGACGGAGGTAAGTAGGGTGGAATGTTGCAGATTTGAATGTTGAGACCACTCCACTACCACATCACCCTCTCAAAAAGGGTCTTAACCAACACAGCCTCGCTTGAGCTCATAGCCCCTATGAGGTAAAGGTGATGCTCATCCTTCAGAGGGTCTTCTTAGCCAGCTCATTCCACAGCCCACTTTACATGTGGCAGAGAATCGAGCCTAACACCTTCATCATCATTTACTGACTGTCTCTCAAATGTCAGATTATAGTGCTAAGTGCTTCACACGTGTTTTAATCTTCCAAGTGCCATTATTTCTATTTGACACTGAACCATTGGAGCTGAAGTTCAATATCTTTCCAAAGATATTGGACACTAGTAAGTGTCCAAAGACACTAGTAAGTGTCTAGGCACCAACGATTTTTCTAACTATGTTAACAGATTTGGAGTCCATTTGGGACCCGCAAAAGTTTTGGAACCAGCAGAAATTACTTGAGCCCTGGCCTGCATCTAAAACTGAATCCTTATCCTCTCTAAGGGAGTATAATCTCCTCAGGAATTGACATGGATAACATCACTAAGACCACAGGTAGATTAGATCATTTCTGGGGCTGTTTCTTATTTGTCTCTGTATTGCTAATATCTAGTACAGTTGCTTGCAAAGTAAATGTTATGAGATGAGGGAGCAAAACGAATACTTTGGTCATGCGACACATGAGGGGCAGGGCCAGGAAACCCAGATCTTCTGACTCTTGGCTGTTGACGCTACTACTGTTGACACTACTGCTCCTTCTCTATGTCACTTTGGCTGCTGTAACAAAAAGACCCCAAATACAATGGTTTAAACACATAGAGGATTATATTCTTCTTATATAAAAGTCGGTGTAGTCAATTCAAGAGAAGAAGATGCAAAGGAAAGCAAATCCCTTTCCTGTAAACACCTAACCAGGAAGCTTCAGATATCACTTCCAGGCACATTCTACTAGCCAAACAGTCATATGGCCACATCCAGCCACAAGGAGTGCTGGGAAATGTAGTCTTTACACCCATCTAAAATTTCTATTAGCAATAAGACAGGACAATGGTAGTCCTGGCCACGGAGAGGCAAGTCACTGTGTACAGTGGGAAAAGGACTAAACTCAGAGATGGGTATAGAGGGGTTTTTCTCACCTGCAAAATATAATAAAAATCATAACTACCTTGACGTAGTTTTTTCAACTCTAAACAACAATGGTAATTAGCATTTACTGAGCATGCCCCATGCTCTAGGGGCTATACCATATACTTTACACATATGATTTAATTCCATTTTCCCAACAACTCTCTAAGGCTGGCATTATTATTGTCCCTTTCATTTTAGAGATTAGGAAACCAAGCCTCAGAGGAGTTAAGTAGCTTGCCCCGTGTTCACAGTGAACGTGTGAGTCACAAAACCAGACCTGGGCTCGCTGACTCCAAAGCCCAAGCACGGCCCCTTGGCTACACCTTAAGTGGAGATCATCGCAGTATCAGCATTGCAGGGCTGTTGGGAGCATGAAAGGGGGTGTGACGGATGGAGCACACAGTAGGCCTTCTCTACCTTCCTCAAGGAAGGCAGTGTGTCTTGCTGGGGCTTTAGGCTCCCTTGTCTGAGTTGAGTAAAGAACCTGGCTCCAGAATGGGGACTGTCCAGAAACAGTTCACAGTCGCTGGAGACAGGCTGGAGCCGAGAGAAGGAGGAATCAGGCTTGAGAGAGAAGAGGAAAAAAGCAATAAACTGAAAAATCACAGCTCTGCAGGCAATGGAATCTATTACTCAGAGATTAAAATGTCACAAGGAGTACACGTCAGCACCAGACTTCGGAAAATGTTTTTTTCCATCATAATTACTGCTCGCCACTAACACAGAAGACTATTTCCTTTCCTAGGGAGGAGCTTGCCCCACTTGGTGTCTTTCTAGTGTTCTGCAGACCTCAAAAGTTGCTTCTTACATTTGTTCAGAGTATTAACAATGGCCAACACCAGTAAGCACTTACCACGTACTAGCTACTTAGAGCTTATTAATCCTCCAATAACCCTGTGAGATGGACACTATTCATTTCATCCTGTCTTACAGATGAAGAAACTGAGGCACAAAGGTATTAGGTAACATGCCCAACCTCACACAGCTGGTGATGAGAGAATCAGGTTTCGAACCCAGCTCATCCGTTCAGGAGTGTGATCTCAATCACTCCTCGAAATTTCCCTCTCACGGCCCAATTCTGTTCATGGGAAAGTGGGAAGCAATACAAGTCCTCCCAGAAAGAACCTGGCAAGTCTTCCGTTTTTTTCTTCCACATTGAAGTA
Organism: Aethalodelphis obliquidens; assembly: GCF_003676395.1. NCBI lineage: Eukaryota > Metazoa > Chordata > Mammalia > Artiodactyla > Delphinidae > Aethalodelphis > Aethalodelphis obliquidens. The sequence continues at coordinate 38,438,242 of NW_020837952.1, read as the reverse complement.
CAATGTGAACCAAAAATCTGAGGCATGGAGGGAGTCCACGTCTAATGTCAAATCCAACCTCAGCTGGGGTTAGTAAACTACATTAAGATTCATATCCAGTGGGATCTTACTAGCTAACCTTTAAAAATGATTTTGTAGAAGAATATTATTAAGTAGGTGAGATCATAAACAGCATGTATAGTGTAATTTCCATTAAAAAAATAAGTTTCTAAACACACACACACATAACTGGAAACTCACACATCAAATCATCATGAGTCCTTCTACCTGAATAGCAAGATTATGGACAGATTCGTTCATCTGATGGCTCTCCTTCCCCCCGTTTCCATCCAGATCCCTATATTTTTAAATATTTTTAAAAATCAAGTTTACTAGCCTTTATGTGACTGATTTATTTATTTTTTACTAGAAGAAATACCTTAAAGCTGATTTTAGCCTACCTGTGTCAGTGAATCTTTTAAAAAATGTTTCCTTTTTAGGTTGGGAAAAAAGGGAAAATTTAAAATAAAAATTCAGTATCAGAGCATTCATTTCTCAGATTTCTAAACAACAAATTAACACCTTATCGTTTATTCTGTGAAGTCATATTTTTATTCATTTAAAGGAAGACAAAAGTTGAAGAGGACAAGGAAGTATAACAAGAAAACTGTGAGAAAGGAAAGGATGACCAAGAGACATCAAATATGGAAGGCATGCTGTCACCGGCCAGCATTCAAGAGCCTCGCAAATCTTGCCGGCATCTCCACTCACCAGGAAAACTCACAAAGGTGACTCAAGTTCAGGAACCATCACAGGCTGGTACCTGAAATCACCTGAAAAAACGCTGAGCATGGCTACCTCCTAAACAAACAAGGTACTGCTTCTTTCTCTTCTATTTTTTTGAACCAAAATTACACTAATAGAAAACTTGGAGGACAGCACAAAGAATTATTCTTTTTCTAAGCCATTTGGTAGTTAAGTTGCCTAACTGATGGCCCATCACTCCTGAATACTTCCATGTGCAATCGCAAGGACATCATCCTGTATAACCACAGTCCAAGCTTCAAAATCAGGAAATGCACACCCATACACCACCATGGTCTAGTCCTCAGACCTCACCTGAGTTCTGCCAATTGTCCCGATCACGTCCTTTACAGCAAAACGACTCAGTCCAGAACCGAGCGACAGTCGTTGTCTGTCTCTTTTCAGACTATTCCTTTAGTCTGGAATAGTTTCTAAGTCTTGTCTTTTGCAACCCGACACTTTTGAAGATTTCAAGGCCAGTTATGTTGTAGAATGTCCCTCAGTTTGGGTTTGTCTCTGTGCTGTGACTTTGTTAAATGAACGTTTGTTAGGTTGGAGCACAGGGTGCTGGATGGTGAGATGCGGTTCCACAACAGATCATAGGAGAAATTGACGCAGAGAGACTTACGACTCGCAGGTCCCAGAGGAAGGACATGGCACCCCTTCAGGGGCCACCTGGGGAGGTGGAGGCAGAGTGCAGACAGAGGCAGCACCCGGGCAAGTGCCTTTCTTAGGGTCCAAGCGTAGAGTGCCTAGGGGTTCCCTGGGCAGGGCCACATGGGTCAGTTCAAACCAAAAGAGCAGGCAGACACTGAGGGCCTAACCCCGCAGGTTGTAGGTCTGGCAGGGAACCCAGAGAAAGGGTCAGCGAATCTGAGGTGGCCGTGAGGAGAGGCTGATCGGATTTTTGTTGCTGTGGAAGAATTAGCAAAGCGCTCTGACCACCACTGAGGACGTTTTCTTTCTATGTGTGATAAACAGCAGGGCCAGGAGATGTGGGGAAACAGGAGGAGGTAAAAGGCATTAAAAGAAAAAAAATCACAGGGAATTTAGCCTCACATTTGGAAATCATGTTCTCCTCCATCGTCGTAATTGAAAAGGCAGGGATCACATGCACACGTTATGGATCCAGTGCTCAGAGGCAGGTGAGGTCAGGATAGTTTTCGTCTGGATCTGCAGGCCAGTGTTCCGACAGAGCAGCAGAGGCCAACAGCCCTTCCTCATCCCGTCCCCAGTGCCGCCTCTCCTCTCCCCACTCCCTCCTTCTCCTCAACCTTCCTTTTCTCATCCTTCCAAAAGCAGTTAGCCAAGATTTCAGCGAGACCGAACTTCATGAAGAATGGGAGCCCCCCCAAGTTTTTGTTTTTAATTAAATTTTTATTGCGTAAAATATACATGTCATGAAGTGGACCATTTTAATCATTTTTAAGTGTACAGTTTAGTGGCATTAAGTACATTGACACTGTTGTGGAACAATCACCACCATCCATCTACAGAAAGTTTTTCATCTTGCAAAACTGAGACTCTGTCCCCATTAAATAACAACTCCCCATTCTTCTCTCCTCCAGACCGTGGCAGCCACCATTTTATTTTCTGTTTCTGTGAGCTTAGTTACTCTAGGTACCTCATCTGAGTGGAATCATACAGTAGGTGTCCTTTTGTCACCGGTTTATTCCAGTTAGCATAATGTCTTCAAGGTTCATCTGTGCTGCAGCCTATGTCAGAATATCCTTTTTAAAGGATGAATATTCCATAAGATTTTAAAAGTTATGTAACTACAGTAGTCTGCTAGGGCTGCAAAGTATAGCAGGCTGGGTGGCCTAGACAATGGATATTAATTTTCTCACAGTTCTGGAGGCTGGAAGTCCAGCACTAAGGTGTTGGCAGGTTTGGTTTCCTCTGAGGCCTCTCTCCTTGCTGGCAGGTGGCTGCCTTCTTGCTGTGTCCTCACATGGCCTTTCCTCTGTGTGCTTGCATCCCTGGTATTCAAATTTCCCCTTCTTATAAGGACACCAGTCAGACTGGATTAGGGCCCATCCCAATAGCCTCATTTTCACTTAATCACCTCTCTAAAGGCCCTATCTCCAAATACAGTCACATTCTGAGGAACTGGGGGTTAGGGCTTCAACATATGAATTTGAGGGGGAAACACCTCAGCCCATAACAGTAACCTTCCTGAGAAACGAATTCCTCAACTGTATGAAAATCACGGTGGCCACCCCATAGGTTGCTGGTTCAGAAGATGCCCATGAAGAGCTTGGCACGGCACTGGAGCATGGCCACCTTTCTACGAGATCAGCTAGCATCACTGTTTCGTTTTCCCAAATCCTAGTATGTGTCTTTCCAGCATATGTTGAGTGCACAGTTAACAACGTGTGTTACTTCTTTCATCTTGGATTGGGTGGGGTCTTGGACAGCAAGAGGAAGGAGACCCAAGAATACATCATTGCAGGACAGGGAAAAGATGGGGAGGCTAACACAGACTTCAACTGCTAAGTTCTCCTGTCCCAGCCAACCTGAAATTTTACAGCTGCCTTATTTATTTTTCTTTTTTGCGGTACGCAGGCCTCTCACTGTTGTGGCCTCTCCCGTTGCGGAGCACGGGCTCCGGACGCGCAGGCTCAGCAGCCATGGCTCACGGGCCCAGCCGCTCTGCGGCATGTGGGATCTTCCCGGACTGGGGCACGAACCCATGTCCCCTGCATCGGCAGGCGGACTCTCAACCACTGCACCACCAGGGAAGCCCCTGCCTTATTTTAATGATGGGTGAGCATAACGGTTATAACTGACTGTGTGCCAGGCACTGAACTAGGCACTCTATAGAAGCTGTCTCATTTAATCCTCAAGTTGGTACTATTACTATCCCAGTGCTCAGATGAGAAAGCTGAGGCCCAGAGAGTTAAAGTAACTTGCCATGTCATAGAGAGGCCAAGTGCTGGAGTCAGCATTCAGACCCAGAAGTTCTGCATGGTGAGCCCAAGGGGGTCCAATGACCATTACATAAAAATTAAATATGAATATGAATAAAATGATAAAAATACTTATATAATAAGGGGGTATGGTTAGAGGATAGGATATGGCTATTTTCCGTCATTTAAAATTTTCTGCTTCTTCAATAGTGTCTGTGGAATTCATTATTTTTAATTTAAATTATTCTAACACAAGACTTTGCATGCTGGGGCACTTCTCTTTGAAGGATTAAAAAAAAAAAGTGCATATACCATCTATCAGGTATTGCTGCCTAAAGAATTGGCCTGTTTGTCCTCACCTGGGATTTTAAGAGCAAGCATCCACCTGCCCCCTTACAGCCCCATCTGTCTCCATCAATAATAGATTTTCAAAAGACTGCTTTTTAAATTTTTTTCTTCTCTTTCTTTTTTTCCTTCCTCTCTTTGTTTTTAAAGAAATACATATGTGTGAGCTCATATCAACTTATCCTTGGAATATGTGTGTTGCGAGCTCTGGGCCCCTCAAGTTTCAATGTGATGGATGTCTTGGATTTGAAGAGTTCTGGGAAGAATCACAGAGGGTTGGGTTGTTTTGTTTGTTTTCCTAAACTGTAGACTATTTTATTCTCAAAGCAGTAAGAAAACCCTAACCTCACCACACCCACCCTTCCAAGCCAATTTCTAGGTTGTTCCTCTAAGAAATGCATGAAGTCCCACGTATTCCCTGGTGGTCCAGTGGTTAAGACTCCATGCTTTCACTGCCGAGGGTGCGGGTTCGATTCCTGGTCAGGGAACTAAGGTCCCACATGCCATGTGGCATGGCCAAAAAAAAAAAAAAAGAAAAAAAAATGGTGAAGTCCCTATAAACGACAGTAAGAAAATCCCTTCCTCTGCAAATTGTCTAACTTTCTGGATTCCATTGGAAGAACCATCTTTTTAATTTCTGACTTCTTTGCCCTGAACCTTGGACAGATTTTGATCTTGTATGATTGAATTTGCATGGGATATATAACATTAGAGGTAATTAAGTCTCCTCAGTACTCTCTCAACATGACCCAATCTTACTTTCAGCTCCATGGAGATCTCAATGACATCTCCAGCTCACTCACCATGTATACACCATAAAACCTACTGGTTTCACAGCTAGTTACACAGCTCCTGAGAGGGTGGACTTTGACACACCTTGTCAGGTGACTGCTATGCTGGCCACAGCTGCCACTCCAAGCCAAAGACGTCCAATATGGGCCAGACCTAAGGAAACTGTGAGGTGGTCTGAGCTGAGAATGCATCCTAGTTGGGAAGCCCCACACTAAATGGTAAATATGCAGTCTGATCATCTTGAATGCTGGACGCAAAGAATATAACCACAGCACAAAGGCAGGAAGAGGAAATCTAGAGACAGAACCAGAAGCAGAGAGAGTCCTGAGCAGGGAAGACTCAGTAAGCAAAGAACAATGGTTTCTCCTCTTAAGAGAAGACTAGACTATAGTAACTGGAATTGCTGTGGTCTCCCGCATAGTTTTCCAGTTGTCCATTAGGTCTGAGCGTGTAGCTGCTGAGACGGTTTTCTCTGCTAACTCACTGCACATGTGTATTTCTATCAAAATCTCCCATCTCTTGTGGTGTTCTTAAGTGTACCATTTTTTTGTTTTTTTGTTTTGGGGTTTTTGTTTTTTGGTAATTGGAAAAAGCCCAACAACACCTTATCTAAAAATGAATTCATAATCCTCTCTCCCAAACCTACTCTTTCTTATTCATTGCCTATGTCTACTTTTGGTATCACTATCCCAGTTTTTCGATTTCTCCCAATACCTTACCAGTCTGTCAATCCATTTGCCAGGTCCTCTCAATTCTATCTCCACAATACAGCTCCAAGGTATCAGGGTTGGGTAAATATTCCTCTCACATAGCACTACCCCCCAACCCTTCACTCTTGGCAGACATCACTTATTGATCACTGCACTCTTTCCACTTACCTAAGCAAGGCTAAAAGCCATAATAGACCTACTCCTTGAATGTTTATTTTATATATAAGGTATCATGCTAAGCATTTTGCATGCCTTATCTTATTTCTCATAGAAACCCTGTGAAAATACTCTATTGGTTTTTTCATTGTATAGGTGAGAAAACTGAGGCTCAAAGAGTGAGGAGAAATACCCTGGTTCCTCCCCCTTCCTCCAGTCGTCTGGTCTTTCTCTGTGGCCACCCACCGAAGGGACTCAGCTGGAATCAGTTGGCAGGGGAGCCAGGGAAATAAAGTTTGCAGGAGTTAGCTCCTTGTGGTGCAGAGCAAAGCAGAAAAAGAACAGGGATTGGATCTGAGACCAAAAGAATGCCTGGTGAGAAGCTTCTTCTGATTTCACAGTCAAAAGGAACGTGTCCTGACTCTGAAAGATGATAGCACTTGATCCAGAAATTTCCTTCTGCACTGAACACTATTTATCATAGTTGCTTGTGTATATAATATATTATTTGCAAATCTTTTCTCCTTTGGTCGATAGCCTGTAAAATTCTCTTGGGTAAGATACAAGTGCAAATTATTATCACTCCTGTCGTAACGCTTAGCCCCACGCCTTGCTCAATAAATATTATTTAATGAGGAATGATGGATTTTCAATGCCTGTGCTTCTTTAGACTAAGGAGTAGAGCAACATGTCGGGAGGGTATGCCAACTACAAGACAAACACCTTACATCTCCCTGGAGAGTCAATTTCAGTGTGGCAAGTAACTTTAGACAGAATTTTTATACGAAAACAAAAAATGAAATCAAACAAAATGTACATGGTTTTCTTTAAGATAAATTACTTCAAAAAATACTAGGCTCTCTATGTATTCATTTTTTAATCCTTTTGTTTTTCAACAAGTATTGACTGAGCATTTTCTATATGCCTGGCACTGTTCTAGACAGACCTGATTCCTGCCTTCAGGGATCTTACAGTCTAGTGCAGAATTCTATAAAGAACCGACAGCAAATGTTTTAAGCTTCCTGGGCCAAACATTCCTTGTTGCATTACTCAACTCTTCCTTGTAATATGAAAGCAGCCACAGACAACACCAAAATAAACGAGTTTTTATGTTCCAATAAAACTTCATTACAAAAACAAGCAGCAGGCAGGATTCAGCCAATGGGTCATAGTTTGCTGATCCTGTCTAGCAGGGAAAACAGACATTAAATAATTTAGGATGACACACTGTTAGAGAATAATATAAGATGCTCTATGGGCAAAACTAGGGTAAGACACTTAGCCCAGGAGCAGGACCAACTTTGTGGGTGTGCAAGCAGGGCCACTCAGAAGGGACAGCGTGCTTGGTTTAATGCTCTGTTGTCAGAGTCTTGAAATTCTTAATTATGTTATATTTGAACTTGTGAAGTCAGAAAGGACAATGGAGCACGTGTGTGAGCACAGCTGCTGTGCCAGGCATTAGTGCACACACGTGGGGGCTGGAGCACACAGGCATGGCAGCCGGCAGCACCAAGCACCCGGCCTGGCCTTCTGGTGAGCATGTGCACACCTGGGGCTGTCCAGAGCCCCTTGGAGCAACGAGGGCAGCCCTGCCTGGGACCTGGACCCAGATTGGTTGATGGCGGCAGCAGCAATAGCAGATGCAGTGGTGGTGGCAGCAGTGGCAGCTGTGGGAGAGTGGAGTGGTTCCAGGGGCAGTGCTGGGACGCATGGTGGGAGATTGGCTAACCCGTTTCTCCCCAGAGCCTGTCCCTGTGGCATCTGCACAAATATTAACTCTCTAATATGAGCACCAGGACACTCAGGCACTCAGGTGGTAAAGGTTGTCAGTAAATTATTACAAATTAAGGGTGTACACATTGACATTGCAATAAAGCATGTCAGGGCCTTATTAAAATTCTTCAAAGAATTTAGAATTTCTGGTTTTGAAAACTGTTACAGCATTGCAAACCAAACATACATGGGCTCAGAAATAGAAATTAAATGTAAAGATTGTTCCATTCAATAGAATAGAACACTGCCTTCACACAAAGTTTCAGATAAACAATTAACAAGGAAGACAATATGTAAATGAATTTTCTTATATTTGAAGATACAGTGATAGAATGCATATCAGGCATTTTGAATTATATAAAAATCATGAAGCCACTTTGGTTTCTTATAGATTTTCACAAGTTGCAGGAACTGTCAGAAAATACTAACATTAAATTTGTGTATAAAAATCATATAATTAACTGATTAGGTAATATAAATGCTATATGTAAATACCACTAATTTAATTATTTATAAATAATATAAATTTGCATATTAAATTCAGAATTACATGAAACTGATTTGTATAAAGAGTTAACTCTGTAGAATATAGTTCCACGGGAATCATCACCTCTAGAGGTACTGAAACTTATATTTCAAAATAATTTACCAAATGTGTATCCCAATGTTGTCATAGCCTATAAAACTCTCTTATCTGCTCTGGTAACAATTGCATTAGTAGATTTTAATTGTCAAAATTAAAGTTATCAAAAAATATTTGTAATTTTACATTTGCCAACAGCAAATGACATTGCTTTCAATTATATAAATTGAAAATTAAGTTATTAAAAGTACACATTTTTATGACCTAATGAATGAATATGTAGGAAAGCAAACCAGAAGAATCTCGGTATCATATTAATCAGTATTATTCATTGTATTATATAAAATTATGACATCAAAAATATGTTTTACCATTAAAAAACCATTTGTGGGCTTCCCTGGTGGTACAGTGGTTGAGAGTCTGCCTGCTAATGCAGGGGACACGGGTTCGAGCCCTGGTCTGGGAAGATCCCACATGCCGTGGAGCAACTAGGCCCATGAGCCATGGCCGCTGAGCCTGCGCGTCTGGAGCCTGTGCTCCGCAACAAGAGAGGCCACGATAGTGAGAGGCCCGCGCACCGCTATGAAGAGTGGCCCCCACTTGCCACAACTAGAGAAAGCCCTCGCACAAAAACGAAGACCCAACACAGCAAAAATAAATAAATAAATAAATTAATAAACTCCTACCCCCAACATCTAAAAAAGAAACACATTTGTATTGTTACTCATGTATCACTACACTTATCACATTTTATAAATAAAATTATTATAAATAATATAATATTTTAAAAGGAAAAGCTTTATATTTTACCTGTAACTGAACCTTTTTTCCCTGCTTTTCGAACAAGAGGTCTGTATTTTCATGTTGCGTTGGACCTCACAAATTACACAGTTGGTGCTGTCCAGGAATCCAGGCAAGCTTTCCTGAGGAAATAAGTAGAAAAGCCCAAAAGCAAGAGAGAGCTTGTCACACTAGGGCTGTGCTTCCTAAAGGGTGGTCCCTGTACCAGCAGCAGAATGGCAGATTCTCAGGCCCCACTATGGAAAATCTGATTTTACACTCCCCCCAGGTGGTCCTGACGCCCCTCAAGTCTGAGAGGCACTGCTGCAGGGGGACTGAGAGAAGAACAGTGGGTGTGTTGGGAGGTGGGGGAGGAGCCAGGACCAGGTTCTTAGGACAAGGAGGAGAAAATGGAGGTTTTTAAGCAGGAGTAAAAGCACAAGGTCCTCAAGGGTCAGTACATCCACCCCCACCCCCTTCCTGATCTCGTCTTCTACTGCTCTCCGTCCGTCTCAGCCACACGGCTGTCCTCTGACACGTCAGGCAGTCCCCTGCCTCAGGGCCTTTGCGCCAGTTACTTCCTCTTCTTAGAATGCTTTCACCCCAGAGCCCTTTGCATTCTTTGGATGTCTGCTCAAATGTTACCTTCTCAGGAAGGCCTTCCCTAGCCCCCCTATTTAAAATCATCCCCTCAATGCACACATACACACACTCACACCTTGATCCCCTCTTCCGTGTTTTATCTTTCTCCCTTGCACATACCAACACCTAATATATTATACCACTTTCTTAATTTTTGGGTTAAGTGTCTATCCTCTCTCATTCCCCACTGGAATGCTAGTTCTACAAAAGTAGTGGCTTTATTCTGTTTCATTTACTGATATATTCCTGGGGGCCTAAAAATACTGGTAGAGAGGGAACACTCAATAAATATTTATTGAGTGAACAAATGAAGAGGTTTCAATTCAAGTAAACACATGACTATAATTAATAAGAAAGGGGTTCTCACAACCTGGTTAATAAAGTTGCTAGCAGTTGTTCTTAACTTGAGGCTAGGAGCTGGGTTTATTCATGGAGGTAGAGACCACCACAGCTCTGGGAAGGGAAAATCCATGTGCTCCCCTCCCCTCCTCGCTTGCAGGGGTTGAGGCCATGTTACCGTCCTGCACAAAGGACTGTGAGTAGAAGAGGCACGACCAGACCATGGGTGTTAATGGGAGTCTCTCCTCCACTTCTTCCGTCTCATTTGGCTGTGACCTTGCATGTCTGTGTGGAGCCACAAGGTCAATGCAGAGAGGAAACTTCCTTAGGCTTTCTGTGAGGGAGAAATAAACCTTTGTTGTGATAACAGCATTGAGATTTCAGGGTTTATTTGTTACTGCACTGTAGCCTAGCCTAGCCTGACGACTACAGTCATTATCAACAAGCAGAGATAGACAGCAAATTCAGAAAAGTTGAATCTTCTGAGCAATTCTACTATGAAGGATATGTATTCGGTAGCTTTAAGGAAGATCCTGGACCTTGTCCACAGGTGTAAGTCTACAAAAATGCCACCTGACAACGTCCCAGTTCTAAAAGGCAGAAACTATGAAATGAACACATAAAAGTGTACAGAGGCAGAATCTATAAGTATGGACTATGGATCAATCTGTCTGGGTTTGAATCTCAGCTGTCCCACTTACTGACCTTGACCAAGCTAATTAGCCCTCTGGGCCTCAGTTTCCTCACATGTAAAGAAGGATAATAATATTAACTACTTCGAGAATTGTTAGAGGATTGGATGAAGTAAGGGAAGTAAAGTACTGGGTTCTCAGTGCTTGACACAAACTCATTAAATTTTCACAGCAACTCCATGGGCTAGATACTATTTTTACCCCCGTTTTATAGATGACGAAGCAGTTGCACAGAGACATTAAATAACTTACCCAAGGTCATGCAGCTAGTAAGTAATGGAGCTGGGATTTGACCTCTGCAGTCTGACGGGAGGGACGGGGATGAATCCTGAGCTGGGAGTTAGGCAGACTAGAGGCAAATCTCAGCCCGAACACTCACTAATCAGTTGACTTTGAAACAGCAACTTAACTTTTTGCGGTCGTGATTTCTCTCTCTCTTAAATTAGGGAAATAGTAATATGAAAAGTAATAGTATCCCTACAACATCAGGCAGTTGTTGAAGGCCAGCTGGGATAGTGTTTATAAAGTACCTCCCACATGCCTGGCCCAGAGGAGATGCTTGCCGAGTGTTAGCTACTGTTATAATGACAACATCCCGTGTGGCCACAGTCTTGAGCAGCTGTCTGGAATAGAGTCACAATAGGGTGGGCCACTGGTCAGTCTCTTCTGCTCCTCACTGGAGTTTATGGGGAGACCTATTCCCTTGCTCTGGTATCACACATCTAATAGCGCAGCCCAGGTAACCGAGGGCAGCCCCATTTCCATTCCCCAGGATACATGTGGGATGGGGGGGCTCCAAAGCAGGGTCCCCTCCATCCCACCACCACCACCATGACAGCTTTTCCCTAGGAGGCATGCCTCTCTCATCCCCCTAGAAGCCTATTAAGGCTTCTCTCTTTGGGTCAGGCCAACCTGGCCTCCTATCTGCAGGTCAGAGAACAAGGGGATTAACAACTCAGGAAATCTCTGCTGTCTGCATGCACGCCCTGCTCATCACCACTTTCACCCCGAGGCGAAAGAAGCTACTGATTTTCCGAATCATCGTCAACAACAAAAAAGTTCCATAGAATCATGACAACCAGCTCCGTTATATTGTTCAGATGCCAATTCTTTGAAAATCCACAATCCTCTGATGACAGCAATGTGGGTGCGGGTGAGTAGGGTGAGTGGATGGGGGAACAGGTCTTAGGGTTGGATATAGTCTTAGGTTTGGTTTCAACCTGCCTCCAGGGTAATATTGGCCTAGATGCTGCCATCATAGCTTGAGGACTCATTACTCCCTAGTGGTCACTGTGGGTTTTACCAGATAGAACAAAGAGCAGCAAAAGATACAGGAACAGTGTTTAGCTAAGGAAACGGCATTTCCCAGGGAAACAGCATCCTGTGAACTGTCTCAGCATTTTAGGTCTTTCTGAGATGTTCCTGTTTTCATCCTTCCTCAGTACTTCCTGTTTCTCTTTCACTTAGTTTCTTTCTCCTTCACTATGCCTATCTCCATTTCTTCTTGATCTTCCTCTCCCCTTCCTTGCTACCCTCTTCCTTCCCTGCTTTCCTCCTCTAACAGCTATGATCTTTCATGTGTTGAATCTGTATTGCTGTTCCCTGTTATTAACAACTAGGACAATTTATCCCCCCAAATAGAAGTGACCAGATTTAACAAATAAAAACACAGCGCCCGGGTAAATTGGACTTGTAGATAAACTTATACCAAAAAGATTATTTGTTGTTTTTCTGAACTTTAAATTTACTTGGGCATCTGATAGTGTATTTGGCAGCCCTACCACCAACTAATTGTAGGTCAGTGTGGGTCTCGAATAATGTTTGTCCTGTGAATCAGTGGCTTTTAGAAATGAAATAGATGTCCCATACTTGCTCTGTGGTAAACTTCATAACGCTATTATTATTTTTAAAAGGTGAGGAACCAATATTCCCTGAACCCTCTACATAGCGGTTTTTGATTTCTTGCTTTTTTATAATGCCTACATCTTTAAGGAGTTTTCTTTGAAGGCAGCTGGCCTTCTTAGGGCATCCCCAAGCCTGGCAACCCCTGGGCAACCCCCCCAGAGGCTGGAGAAGGCCGTAGCTCAGAGAGCAAAGAGTTCCGAGTGGTCAAGTTTCAACAGGAATGTCAGGCCTCTGTGAGGGGGAAGGTTACTTCTGCAGGGGGTGAGGGGAAGGGTGGCTTATAAGATTTTTCTCTCGTTATCACATCTTTGCCTCTTATTTGCTATATCCCCACAGTCACAGTGTGCGTGGGGTTGGTGGGGTGGAGTGGGGAATACTCGCCCTTTCTTATGTTCCTTTGGCGCTATTTGAGAGTGAAGCTTACAACAGAAGGAGTGATGGCCAAGGCTCCCCAGATGACACTGAGGTCAATCACTGCTGACAGTTAATACCTAGTTAATACCTGGCCTCCAAGCCGGATAGCCTTCCAGTCCGCTGGTGGCTGAACAAACACAGCAGGCATTTAAAGGTCACGGGGTTGCATGAGGTCAGCAGGGCCCGACCTTCTGAAAGGTGTGGTCATCTCCCCTCCACGCTGAGAACGTTTTGAAACGACTCCAGAAGCTACAGCTCCTCTTCCCCAAGGCACTGCCAGGGCCTGCAGCCAGGCCCTGCCGTTTCTGAGTGGCGTGGTCCAGGCCGGGCTTTCTGCTCTCCCTGCTGGAGGCCCGCCATCCTTATTGAGTGTATTTCCAAGAAAGCAGTTGACAGGCTTGGCAGTGCTATTCCTGGAAATGTTCAATAGGCCATCTTCTGGCAGGGGCCGCTGCTGACGGATGGGTCGGAAGGGGAGACCACGTGCTCAGCGCCATCTCCACCCTGGCCTATTCCCAGGTGCCTCCGAGCAACAGCCGTCCCCAAATACCACGGGCTGTCAGCTGTGGGGGGTGCTGCGGGCCTCTGCGGGACTCACTTCCTCCCTGGCAGGGCAGCTGCCAGCGAGCTTGCTGCTAAATGAAGACAGGCGTCCTGCGACTATAAATTATAACACACAGCAGCTCCAGCTGATGCACTGCCTGTCCCGCAGGAAACTCCACAGGGGACACTTGCCCGCTGCCAAAGGGCATTCTAGACAGTGGCTTCAGCTCTTGTGGCAGCCTCGGGAGACAGGCCAAGCCTGTCGCTGGGCAGAGGAGCCCTGGCAACTCCCAGAGGTTGGAACTTTCGTCTGATGTGGGGCGCAGTCCCGACCTTGGCTTTTCTGCCTCTGCACTATTAACCTTTAGGGCCAGATACTTCTTTGCGGGAGTAGTCTGTGCACCGTCGGATGTATAGCAGCATCCTTGGCTTCCGCCTACTGGATGCCAGTAGCACCTGTACCTGTGCCCTCCTCTGCCAGTTGTGTCAACCAAAAATACCTCCAGACATTTCCAAATGTCCCCTGAGAGGTAAAGTTGCCGTTGGTTGAGATCCACTGGTATACAGGAAAGGAGAAGGGGGCCTTTTCAGGGTGATGCCAGAAAGAGACACAGAATCGCAGAATTTGGTCTCCATTTGAGCTGTGTGATGCCAGGCAAGTCAGAGAAACCTTGGGCCTCAGTTTTCTTATCTCTAAAATGGAAAGAAACAGAAGGGCAAACCAAGGGAATGGGGAGATCAGTTGAGATAATGCATGGTAGGCACTTTGATAGGTATTAAAGCACCACAGAGAACATCATAGTAGTAGATTACCTGATGCTTGAATCCTTCCCTACCTCAAAGGGTCTGGCTCCCTTTGAAAGGAAAAAATAGCTGAACATTTATAAAATTCCCAAGACTCTTAAAAAAGAAACAAATACTTTAGAAAGCTTTTCTCTTTATTATTATTTTTTCTTCTGAATTCAAACAAGGTTAAGTATGCTATGACTGCCTGAGGTTAATGAACATGATTTTTTCTTATCTTCCTTGAAAGAGGTTTTGTATCTTTTCTTTTTTTTTTTACCAACACCCTAGAAATTGCACCCCTCCAGTGAAAGAACAGAAAGTAAGAATGGGAGGGTCTTTCTATTTTCTTCATAAAATTAGTACCTTTTTCTTTATAATTTATAACAAAACCAATAAATGAAACCCCACAGCCCTATAGAAAGACACTGTTGCTTTAAATGAGCTTTGCTGTTATATAATTCTCTGGCTGACTTCACCCAGCCAGCTTTCAAGGAACTGTAAAGAAATCTTTAAACACTAATATTTCTCTTATTCACACTGGCAGGAAAACACAAAGGAAATGGACAACCTGAACTACGTCAATGGTAAAAAGTGAAGAGCCAAGTCCTTGACAACAGGGCTACGTATGCCACCCCCCCTCCCCTGCACCGGCCCTAGTCTTGGGGTCCTTGTCAAGCTCCAGGCAGCCATGGCCCTTCCTTTGTGGCTGTTGTCCATTGGAAGATCCAAGGCCACATGTGCTTTGGGAAACAAGATACTGTAATTAATCAAAGAAAACAAAAACAGCTTCTTTTCCATAATGGGCCCATCGAAGGGCTTTTCTAGGAAAACCCCGATCAAGCTGCTCCTTCTATTTCCCTAAAGGCTAACAGCCAAGGGACAGGGTTGGAGGGGTGTGTGAGGAGGTATCCATGGAAGTTTATTCCCAAATAGTCCTCAAACCGCTAAGCATTGTGCTAACTCAAACCGCTGAGCATCAGCTAACAGCAGGGGCCCCGTGGAAGAAATCAAGTCTCCTCTTTCTGAGGCATCACTGATCCTGTACCGACCCAAGAACTCACCTTCTTCTACAGAATT
Source organism: Aethalodelphis obliquidens (assembly GCF_003676395.1). Lineage (NCBI taxonomy): Eukaryota > Metazoa > Chordata > Mammalia > Artiodactyla > Delphinidae > Aethalodelphis > Aethalodelphis obliquidens. Next base: position 38,423,013 of record NW_020837952.1, on the reverse strand, counting down.
ATTCTGATCAGACAGGATTCCCAGAGGGGACCTGGGAAGTGAGACTCTGAACCAAACTAATGAGGAAGTGTCAGAAAAGGCAGCCAAGCAGCACTGTTGTAAAACCAACTCTTACCACATGCTTACCTTGTTAGAAGTAAACACAGTGTAATTCTGGCACAGTGGTTCCCCCTTACCCGGGAGGGATACATTTCAAGACCCCCCAGGGGATGCCTGAAACCTCGGATAATACTATATTTATATACTATAGATAATATGCTTTTTCCTACACGTAAATAGCTGTAAGAAAGTTTTGTTTTTAAATTAGGCACAGGAAGAGAATATCCCAATTGCCAGCATCACTACCCTTGTGCTTTGGGGCCATTATTAAGTAGAAGAAAAGTTACTTGAACACAAGCACTGTGATACTATGACAATTGATCTGATAACCAAGACACTTACTAAGTGACTAACAGGTGGGATGCGCTGGACAAAGGGATGATTCTCGTCCCAGGCAGGATGGAGCTGGAAGATGTGAGATTTCACCACGTGACTCAAAATGGCATGCAATTTAAAGCTTATGAGTTGTTTATTTCTGGGATTTTGCATTTAACATGTTCAGACTGAGGTTGTCTGTGAGTAACTGAAACCATGAAAAGCAAAAGCATGGATAAAGGAGGGGTTACTGTGCTAGGTAAAGACAGGTAGGGTTGGGACTAGGGTGAGGAGGGTGAGGCATCACCTCTGGTGCAAAATTTAAAGATACCAAATAAACCCAGCCATCAAATAAATAATATAAATAACATTGTAATGCAATATTAAAAAATCAAAATTAATGTCAAAAATTCATGATGAACAAAATATCAAAATTTAAAGACAGGATCTGGTTTCACAAGTATTGTGTGTTCCCGGTGACCAGCACTTGACTTTGAATGGACTCATAGGTCTCGGTGAAGCAGGGTAACCAAAGGAGCCAGGACTCAGAGTCAGAGACAGAAGATCAGCCTATGGCTATGTGGCTTTCAGCATATTCCCAGCCTCTCTGAGTTCTGGTTCTCATTTGTAGAGTGGGCTTAATATTGGCCCCACCTGCCTCACAGGGGTTGTTAGGACCAAATGAGGTCTTGTTCACGAGAGCATTTGATAAACTGTTTATCTTTGAAAAGATAAACAAAGTAACCTAAGGCATCCTTGAAATAGATAACAGAAAGTATAATAATAATACTGGTAATTGTAGTAGAAAGTGATATGGGACATACTTGGGGAGGGAAGGAGAGAAAAGGCAGAAGAGAAGAAAAGGGTGGAGGGGTAGGGTAGGCTGTGTGCTGGGAAGTGGGAGGAGCCCTGATTCCAGATTCTGACCTGAATTCAAGTCTCTGCTCAGCTATTTACAATTTGCAGAACTTCAGCCCATTTTCCAGCCTCTCTGAGGCTCAGTTTTCTCATTCTTAAAATGGGGACAATAATGGATTGACCATGTGAAATAATGTGTGCACAGCACCCAGTATGGTCTGGTACAAACTAGGTGTTAACCCCTTTCACCACACACACACACACACACACACACACACACACACCTCCTTGCGTGATTACACCCACACCCCAGACTTCTCCCGTGAAGAGTAAAGAAAGGGTAAGAAGGAGAGAAACAGGAGAGGAAGGAAGAATATAAGCCAAGATTGGAGGAGGTAAGAGAATAGAATAGAAAGGGGCAAAGAGAGAGGAAAGGAAGGAGGAAGGAAAGGAAGAGAAGAAAGTGGGCACACTCAGTAGATACAGATGATTTTACTACTGTTTTCCTTTAACCTTCCTACTAGCTTTATAAGTGATTGATCAGTAGATTGCTTGCTGTCCTAAGCTGAGAGCTCTCATAGGCGAGTCAGTTCAAGTTTCCTAGGAAACACCCATGGAAAGAATCAAGATCAACAACATATTTAAGATTTACCTGTGATGACACACATACCTCTGATTCTTTTGTTTTACCTGTAGGATATTTTAGAACATACCTCCGTTTACATATCCATTCTCTCAAGGGTAGACATTTAAGTTGTTTAAGGGCGCTTCGATTGTAACAGTAATACTTCATTTCTTAAGTTGGGTGGAAGGTATGGAGAAGTTCAATATACTAGTTTCTTGTTTTCTATGTCTGAAACAGTTGAGCTCATCTAGAACTCCTACTGATTTGGTCAAACTTCCAGGCTTTGCTCTTCAGTTCAAGACAGGCGGGATTTCTGGGGGTGGATGAAGCACATCCACATGAAGGGTCTGTGTAGAGTGGGCACACTGCCGGAGTCTGCCCAGCAGCCACACTGCCACACAGGGGGACCATGCGCCTAGCGGCTCTGCCTGTCCAGGGGAGTGAAGGTCAAGCCACACTGACTGAGATGCAGCTAGAAGGCCTGCAGCTTCCCAGACAGACACCGCTACCTGAGATCTTGCCCTGCCTGGAAGCCCAAGGCCAGGCCCCACAGGCAGTTCCAGACCCAGTGCTGGGATTCTGTGGAAGCCTTGGATGAGAGATGCTGAAGGGAAAACAGTTTTCTCCACTAACATCTGAGCTCCTCTGAATCAAATCTCTGTACCTTTCATGGAACAAAGGGGGAAAATGTTTGTAAGCGTGGGGGGCTGACAGTCACAGTTGATCCCCTACAAGTCAGTCTGTGCATTTCCTTCCTAAGGAACTGGAGACATAAGAAGTGCCAGGAATCCAAAAGAATAAATCTTCTGGAAACTGTTCCTGTTTGCCTCTGGAATGTCTTGATCCTTCAGTAGATTTGTTTCTTAGAGACTGTTTGCTTTGGCTACAATCAAAATTGGTCTGCATTCCCCAGTATCCACCTGCTCTGTGGGGTGATTGTCTTCCCTCAAGCAGCTATGAGGGCTGAGTACCTGCCTCCAACAGACAGCCTGTTACACGGACAATCCACTAAATCATGACTTGGGGCTGGGATCTAGGTCAGGGACTAGGGTGAGAAAGTGAGGTGTTCACCTTGGACACAAAGGTTAAGGGGACATCCAAAAACTCAGAAAGTGAGATAAGTAATATTTTAATGAAACATTTTAAAAAATCAAAATTAATGCAAAATAATCCATGATGAACAAAATATCAATATTTCAAATAAAGATGGGGTCTATGCAGAATTAAAGGAGCAATAAAAAGTTTTACAGACAAGCAAAAGCTAAAAGAGTTCACCACCACTAAACCAGCCTTATAAGAAATGTTAAATGGAGTTCACTAAGCAGAAAAGAAAAGGCCACAATCGTCTTAGAAATAAGACAATTATGAAAGGAAATATCTCACTGGTAAAAGCAAACAATAGAAAAGGTAATAGATCAATCACTTATAAAGCTAGTAGGAAGGTTAAAGGAAAAAATGTAGTAAAATCATCTATATCTACAATAAGTGAAGAAAGACACAAAATTAAAACATGTAAAATGTCAAAAAAATAAAATGTGGTGGGGGGTTAAAAGTTAAAATTATATGGCTGTTATAATGTGTACAAGCTTAAGAGATTGTCAACTTAAAAAAAAATATATATATATACACACATACACACACACACACACACACACACACACCCCTACCTCTTAGTAACCACAAACCAAAAACCTATAATAGATACACAAAAAGTAAAGGAGTCAAAACATAACACTAAAGACAGTCATCAAACCACAAAGGAAGAGAGCAAGAGAAGAAAGAAACAAAGAAGAACTAAAAAAGCAATCAGAAAACAAAATGGCAATAAGTATCAACCTATCAATAATTACTTTAAATGTAAATGGACTAAATGCTCCAATTAAAAGACATAGAGTAGCTGAATGGTTTAAAAAAAAAAAACCCAAGATCCATATATATGCTGCTTACAAGAGACTCACTTCAGATCTAAAGACATACACAGGGTGAGGGAATAGAAAAATACATTCCACGAAAATGGAAATGAAAAGAAAGCTGGGGTAACAATACTTACATCAGATAAAACAGATTTTTAAACAAAGACTCTAAAAAGAGACAAAGAAGGGCACTACATAATGATAAAGGGATCAATCCAACAGGAAGATATAACACTTATAAATATATATGCACCCAACATAAGAACACCTAAATACATAAAGCAAATATTAAAAAGGGAGAAATTAATAGTAACACAATTATAGTAGGGGACTTTAACACTCCACTTACATCAATGGACAGGTCATCCAGACAAGGAAACATTGGCCTTAAATGACATGTTAGATCAGATGGACTTAATATATATATGGAACATTCCATCCAAAAGCAGCAGAATACACATTCTTATCAAGTGCACATGGAACACTCTCAAGGATAGGTCACATGCTAGGCCACAAAACAAGGCTCCATAAATTTAAGAAGGCTGAAATCATATCATCTTTTCTGACCACAATGGTATGAGACTAGAAATTAACTACCAGATAAAAACTGGAAAAAACATAAACACATGGAGTCTAAACTATACTAAAAAACCAATGGCTCACTGAAGAACTCAGGGAAATAAAAAATACCTTGAGACAATGAAAATGGAAACTCATTGTAAAATCTATGGGACGCAGCAAAAACAGTTATAAGAGAGAAGTTTATATTGATACAGGCCTACCTCAGGAAACAAACAAACAAAAAATCTCAAATAAACAACCTAACCTTACATCTAAAGGAACTAGAAAAAGAAAAAAAAAAAAACTAAGTTAGGTGAAGGAAAGAAATAATAAAGATGAGAGCAGAAAAAAATGAAATAGAGACTAAAAAAAATAATTAAAAAATATCACTGAAACTAACAGGTGGTTCTTTGAAAAGATAAACAAAATTGATAAACCTCAGCCAGACTTATCAAAAGAGAGAGAGAGAAAGAGAGAAAGAGAGAGAGAGAGAGAGAGAGAGAGAGAGAGGGCCCAATCAATAAAATCAGAACTGAGAAAGAAGTTACAACAGATATCACAGAAATACAGAGGATCATAAGAACTTACTATGAACAATTATATGCCAACAAATTGGGCAATCAAGAAGAAATGCATAAATTCCTAGAAGCATACAATTCTCCAAGACTGAATCAGAAAGAAATAAAACAGCTGACCAGACCAATTACCAGTAATGAAATCTAACTAGTAATAAAGAAAAACACTCAACAAAAGTCCAGCATGAGATGGCTTCACAAGCAAATTCTACCAAACATTTAAAGATTAGTTAATACCTATCCTTCTCAAACTATTCCAAAAAATTGAAGAGGAAGGAATGCTTCCAAACTTATTCTTCAAGGCCAGCATCACCCTGAATCCAAAACCAGACTAAGACACCACAAAAAAAAGAGAAAATTACAGGCCAATATCACTGATTAATATGAAGGCAAAAATTCTCAACAGACTATTAGCAAACAGAATTCCTTTAATAGGATCATACCACATGATCAAGTGGGATTTATCCCAGGGATGCAAGGATGGCTCAATGTCTGCAAATCAATTAATATGATATATCACATTAACAAAATGAAAGATAAAAGTCATATGATCACCTCAATAGATGCAGAAGAAGCTTTTTGACAAACACTCTTCACAAAGTGTATATAGAGGGAACATACCTTAACAGAATAAAGACCATATATGACAAATCCATGGCCAACATCATACTCAGTGGTGAAAAACTGAAAGCATTTCCTCTAAGGTCAGGAACAAGATAAAGATGCCAACTCTCACCACTTTTATTCAAACTAGTATCAGAAGTGCAAGCCACCAAAATCAGAGAAAAAAAGAAATAAAAGGTATCTAAGTTAAGTAAAACTGTCACTGTTTGCAGATGACATGATACTTTATTGAGAAAACTAAAGACTCCATCAAAAAACTATTAGAACTAATAAGTGAATTCAGTAAAGTTGCAGGATACAAAATTAATAAACAGAAATCTGTTGCATTTCTATACATTAATAATGAACTATCATAAAGAGAAATTAAGAAAACAATCTGATTTACACTGCGTCAAAAAGAATAAGATACATAGGAGGAAGTCTAACTAATGAGGTGAAAGCCTGTACTCTGAAAAGTATAAGACATTGATGAAAGAAACTGAAGATGACACAGACAAATGGAAAGATACCTTGCTCACGGATTGGAAGAATTAATATTGCATACCACCCAAGGCAATCTACAGATTTAATGCAATCCCTATCAAACTACCAATGGCATTTTTCACAGAACTAAAACTAATAATCCTAAAATTTGTATGGAATCACTAAAGACCGTGAATAGCCAAAGCAATCTTGAGAAAGAAGAACAAAGCTGGAGGTTATATGCTCATGATTTCAAACTACACTTCAAGGCTAAAGTAATCAAAACAGTATGGTACTGGCACCAAAAGGACACATATATCAGTGAAACAGAATTGACATTCCAGAGATAAACCAATGCTAATATGGTCAATTAATATGTGACAAAGGAGGCAAAAAAATGTTGAAGACAGCCTCTTCAATATATGATGCTGGAAAAACTAGACAGCTACATGCAAAGGAATAAAACTGGACCACTTTCTCACACCATGTAAGAAAATAAACTCAAAATGGATTAAAGACTAAAGATATTATGTCCTTGTGCACACTGCTGTATTTAAAATAGATAACCAACAAGGACCTACTGTATAGCACTGGGAAAAAAAAAGAGTATAGCTCTATGCTAAGTAGTATGGATGTATAAAAAAGAAGAAGAAAATACTATCCCTGGTCTCAAAAAATAAAAAATAAAATAAAGATATTATATCTTCCTACTTAATAGAAGTTTCCATTAAAAATAAAATTTTAAATGCAATATTTTTAAAAAATCAAAATTGATGCAAAAAAGTACATGATAAACAAAATATCAATATTTCAAATAAAGAGGGGTCCACGCAAAAGCTCCTGAGTTGAATGCAACTGGGAAGTGCGAGGATCAGCCTTTCCTTTGTGAATCCTGGTATCACCATGGCAGGTCAGGAAAGAAAATGTTCCCTCATCCCAGAAACATGAATCTATCCCACAGCAGGATGGCAGGGTCCAACCTGTACCGACTAAAGCAAGCCACAACCCCACACCATGGACCCAGGCACAGCTTCAGGCCTCTTCCTCCCTCCAAGCCGCTCAGGCTCCCGTCCCTTCCCTCCAGGACAATTCAGCCTCTGCCATACATGGATCTATACACATGTTTAATCATATATGGTACATACCATGTATAATCATGCATTAACTATTTACTCCAGAGGTCTCCAGTGGACTGCTGGAGGTCATCTTATTTAGCTCAGTTTTGTTGTTGTTGCTTTTTTTTTCAATTAATTACTTAAAAATTGGGAGAGCCTCACCAAAAAGTCCAAATTTCTAGCCTATCTTTAAAAAGCCAAATTTCGGGCTTCCCTTGTGGTGCAGTGGTTAAGAATCCTCCTGCCAATGCAGGGGACACGGGTTCAAGTCCTGGTCCGGGAAGATTCCACAGGCTGCGGAGCAACTAAGCCCGTGTACCACAACTACTGAAGCCCAAGCACCTAGATCCTGTGCTCCGCAACAAGAGAAGCCACCACAATGAGAAGCCCATGCGCCGCAACTAGAGAAAGCCCGCTCACAGCAGCAAAGACCCAACACAGACAAAAATAAATAAAAAATAAATTAATTTTTTAAAAAAAGCCAAATTTCCAGCTTGAAAAATCTGTAAAAATCCAAATGTTTGGCAACTGATAACAACAACAATAATAATAATTTCCATTATTGAGAATATATTAAATGCTGAGCTCAGTGCTCAGTACTTTAGATATTTTTTCTCTTTTAACTGTCACAGCAATTCTGTACTTACCACACGCATTTTACAGATAATGCATCTGAGGCTCAGAACTCTTAAATAACTTGTCCCAAATCACACACCTAATAAGCAGCCCGACCAGATTCAAACCAGGGGAGTTTGACTCTAAAGCTCGATCTTTCATTCTTCTGTATCTTGCACCATCCTGGGGGCATGGACTAAACTACCGTTTTTCAAAAGTGTTCCAAGAAGCCTAAAAGGCCCTGTGTGAGTATTAAGGGGGTGGGATGCCCCCACCCCCACCAGGAGGCTGGCTCAGGTCCCAGGGCTCCCGCTTTTATCGTAACAGTTCCTTTTTTTTTTAAACCATTTGATATATTGGAGTCCGGTTCAAGAATTCTTTGAGGAAAGAGAATTCCGCTGCTCAGAAACAAAACCAAAACAAAGCCGCAAACCCAAATTGTCTTTTTATCTCTTCTCCACATACTATGATTTCCTGGATCATCAGGAAAACTTCCTCCTTCTCCCATTCCCAACCTATCAGATCTCTCTCCGTCTTATTGCATCACTCTGGTTCTGCCTTTGAGCATTTGGGTGCTCGTTGGGCCACTTCTTACAAATGGTGAATGGCCAAGTATCCAGCGACTTAGGAGCCATAGAGCCATGGACCTTCCTCACAGACCTGCTGTGGGCAGACAGGGGCAGTCTAAAACTGTGCTGAGGTCAACACAGGATGGACAAGGGTGATGGGCTGAGGGCAGCAGAAGCTAAAATCCACTGAGCCTGGTAGAGAGGCTGTCCCCTTGCTTCTCTTAGGTCTTTTATGGGTCATCATGAATTTCAGTCCTGTCATGGCTGTCTGTGAATTGAGGGTATTCTTTTTTTTTTTTTTTTGCGGCATGCGGGCCTCTCACTGTTGTGGCCTCTCCCGTTGTGGAGCACAGGCTCAGAGGCCATGGCTCAAGGGCCCAGCCGCTCCGCGGCATGTGGAATCTTTCCAGACTGGGGCACGAAGCCGTGTCCCCTGCATCGGCAGGCGGACTCTCAACCACTGCGCCACCAGGGAAGCCCGCGGGTATTCTTTATGCAGTGTCAGGACAGGTGGCTTCAACGACTATCCAGGGTAGTGAAAAGAGCCCTGGCAGAACCAGAGCTGAGCTCTCTCAGTGCGTGGCGCTTTATGACCTCGGACATATATAAAATGTGCATTGTTTCTCTCTGTGTACTTCACCCAACAGTCCTAGGGACACACGGCGACTACTTTCAAAAGCATAAAGTGACATAAGAATGGATATTGTGTTTTAATTACATGTACATGGTCTGATCAAGAAAATCAAGAAAAAGTGGGAGCTTCCAGATCCTCTTTGAAGACAGGATGCTGGAGCTAGCCTTGCCAATGTGATTTCAGCCTTGGATTCAAGGGCCATCCACTTACCAATGACTTCCAAATCCAAAACTCATTCAGATTTCTGTCCTGAGATTCCAACACATGGTTCCTACTCTGTATTGAATAGCTCCACTTGGATGTCCTGCACACTCCCCCAGCAATTTCCAAAATGGAACTCACCCACACCTCTCTGAAACCTGCTCCTTCAGCAGTGTTCTAGTTCAGGAGCTGGCAATCCCATTCATACCTCCCGGAAACCTGGGAGCCATCCTCGACTGCTTCCCTGTTTCACTTCTCATGTTTAATCAGTGTCAAGTTTCTGTGGATTCAGTTCACTCCTCAAGAAGCTCTTGGATCTCTCCAGTCTCTCCACCTCCAATGGTGTGACGTGGACTAGACCATGCCCGTCTCTGGCCTGGATGACTACAATTATCACCTATTGGTTACCCTGCTTCTGGTCTGTCCCCCATCCTGAGTCTCATGCTCCAAATCACCATTTAGGTCTTTCTGAAACACACACATACAGATCTTTCTAGAACACAAGCATGATCATGTTAGCCTCATGCTTAAATCCCTTTGACGGTTTGCAGTTTTTCTTAGGAAAATCCTAACTCTTTAACCTGCATGGCAAGGTTAGCCCCCTGCCCATCTCTCCAGCCATCTCTACTCTCAATACTCCAGCCAAACTGCATTTCTTTCAGTTCCCCAAACACATTCTATTTTCTCACTTCTACCCCTTTGCACATGTTCCTCCATCTGCTGAGGATATATACCCCCTGTGATGGTTAATTTTATGCGCCAGCTTAACTGGGCTAAGGAGTAAGTGGTAAAACATTATTTCTGGCTGTGTCTGTGACAGCGTTTCTGGAAGAGATTATCATTTGCCTCAGTAGACTGAGTAAAGATCTCCCTCACCAATGCAGGTGGGTACCTTCCAATCGGTTGAAGGTCTGAATAGAAGAAAAAGATAGAGGAAAGGTGAATTTGCTGTCTGCTTGAGCGGGGACATCTATCTTCAGACTGGGACTTCCACCACTGGCTCCCCTGGGTCTCAGGCTTTTGGACTCAGACTGAAGTACACCACTGGCTTTCCTGGTTCTCCACCTTGCAGAGCACAGACTGTGGGACTTCTAGGCCTCCATAACTGTGTTAGCCAATTCCTATAATAACTCCCCTCTTATATACATCTCTGTATACCTCCTGTGGGTTCTCCTTCTCAGGAGAACCCTGACTAATCCACTCCCATCAACTCCTACTCATCCTTGGGGTCTCAGCTTAGATGGCACTTTTTCTAGGAAGCTTTCAATGACCTTCTAAGACTGAGGTAGCTCCCCTTCTGTTGCATTTCCACAAGCACCCTGTCCTACCTTCATCGAGCTCTTACCATAATGCACAGGTTATAATTCCTTGTTGACCTAACTGCTTTCCCCATCAGGCTAAAAACTCCATGAAAGCATATATTCTGTTTTCATTTGTATCCTCTGTACCTAGGTCATAGCCAGGCACCTAGGATGTGCTCAGTAAGTTTTATTTTTCTGACCAGAGTGATCAGACTACCAAATGTATGAGTTGCCTTGTAGCAGAAATATTAAGAATCACTAGCGAGAAAGCGTATGCTTGTTAAGGACAACATTTCAGTCAGGTGTGCAAGTCAGACTGTGCTCTAACAACACCAAGAACTGACCATTAACACCTTGGCAATTTGATAACTTCTCTGTTTCCTAGAAGTCCACGTGTTTTGGGTGTTTATAGAAGTTGTGAAACAAAGTCTCTATGTATTTGAGAACTTTCTGAGTTTCACTTAATTTCTTCTTGCCAGACTGACACACCTTTAAATCCTTGTTTGAGGCCCTCTGTGTTTTGTTGTGACCTTCTGTAGCCTCCACTCATCAGTGACCCTGGTTTTCAAATCTCCTCCTGATGGCAGTGTCTGAAAAACAGCTGTTATTAAAAGTGTATCCATGTCTGGTGTCCAGAGGTAGGAGAAGCATGGGGTTTTTATTTTCCATGTTTAATCTACATTTTAACCTCTTTCTCCAAAGTTTCCAAACTATGGGCAACTGGTTAAACTATTTTAATTATTGTATCTCCCCACACCGTTTCTCTCATTTTCAAACACAGGTAAATGATTCAGAATGCATCAGACTCTCCCTGGTGTCTGCGCTACAGAAAGTGCAAAGACCTGGATTCAAGTCTTAACTCTACCATTTACAAGCTTGGGACCCTGGACCAACTACCTAACCTCTCTGAACTTCATCTTTCTCCTCTGCAAAGCAAGAACGACACCAACCTCACACCTCACTCTCTGCCTTGGGTGTGGGAGGCACTGCATAAATGTTGATGCCCTTCCCAAACAGTTCTGCTATTAATTATACCCATGATCATACAATGGTCTCTGTGGAATCTCCACAGATTGAAATGATTTTCTGGGACAATAAATCTCCACTGTTAGTAGAGCAGTTGCCATCCAGTCTCAATGTCCTTACTCACTAAAGCAGCTAAAACTTTTAAGACTCCCATTAAATGATAGGGTTGTTTGCTTTCTTCCCTGCAAAGCAGTACTCACACTCTCTGCTCATTCTCGTGGCCTTGGGGAGGGGGAAAACCATCCCACATGAGGGAGGACCTCATCTGGACGCTGGGTCCAGAATTGAGTCACTGACCTCTCTGGACGCTGGGCCCAGAATTCAGGTGGACCACCATCAGGGGAAATAAAATCAGACAAAGAGGAAGGGGTGCAATGTGCAGAAGTTGAGAGTCAAAAAATTCTAGAGGAAGCAAAATATAAGAAGCTGGGGGCGTGGCCATCTTAGCTTGGCAGTTGGAAACTGCATAGATTTAGATTTCCCGAAAGTGATTCTTTACCTTCGCCCAGTACCTGGAGTCTACAGAGATTTTTCACAGCTAGTATCTCCTTTCATCCTTACAACTATCCTGAGAGGTTGGCAAATATTTTTATACCAATGTTTTAGAAGAAGAAACTGAGGAGAGTGTACCCAGATCACACAAGTTTACACAAGATGGAGCTGGGACTTAACCTGGGGCTTCTAAGACCAGTGCTCTTTCTACCACATTCTCCTGCCTCTCATGCAGTTGGGGAAGAGGAAGATTCCAACAAACGTCAGGGGGAGCATATATTCAGGAACCCCATCACAGTGCCACAGAGGGAAAACACGAGACTGGGGTATAAAAGACCTGGCCTCCATTCCCAACCATTAACTCTTGAGATGTCAGTCTCCTTACCTCTGCAAAGAATAGGCAGGAATAAATGATTCAAAGTTCCCTCTTGTGTTTCTATTTCTTGAATGTGTGTCTTCAGTTATTTTAATGTATAACCTAGAAGAAACGCCAAAAAAAATTTTTGGAGTACATCACAAGTTCAGCAGCAATGATGGTACCTTTGACCTGATGTGACCACTATGGCTGATTTTAAAAGTTGAGATTTTCATTCATGGTTTCTTAGAATTAGGCCTCACTAAACTTCAATTAACCTTTCCACATCTCAGTTTTCTCATATGAAAAACAGGGATGACAATACCTTCAGTACAGACAAAAGGAATTTTCTACTCCTTCCTCCCTGCCGTCTTGCTTTTTCCTAGCCTCCCTGCCACCAACCCAAGGGAAAAGGAGTTGCTAATCTGACTGGTCAGTGTCTGGGACCAGAAATAGAACCTTGTACAGCCAGCCCTCTGTATCCATGGGTTCCATGTCTGCAGATTCAACCAACCGTGGACCAAAAACATTTGGAGATAAATTTTATAAAGTTGCAAAAAGCAAAACTTGACTTTGCCACTCGCCAGCAATTATTTACACAGCATTTACATTGTATTTGGTATTATAAGTAGAGATGATTTAAAGTATATAGGAGGTTATACGCAAATACACACCATTTTACATAAGGGACCGGAGCATCCATGCATTTTGGTATCTGCGGAGTCCTGGAACCAATCCCTTGTGGATACAAAGGGACAACTGTAATTGGGGGCAGGGTTGCCACCCCTAGGAGTGGTTCTCTTTCTTTTCTATTATATACAGTTGGGTGGGCAATAGGACTCAGCCTTCTCTCTGACTCTCCACCTCCTCTATGTAAGTGCCTAAGAAGGTAAGTTATTAGTCACCTTATTTTCTCTGTCATTTTGTCATCTTTCCTCCATGCATCCCTCTAGAGGGTACTAAGATCCCAAGATTTAGATTCAGGAAGAAGTAAGAGGTTCTCTTTAGACCTCAAGGCCTAAGGCATGTGCTTTTATTCACTTTTAATCAAAACCTTAATGGGGATTACTGGATGGTGGCTCAGTTAATAAAAAGCAGTACTGTCTTCTTTGACTCTTTCTAGGAACTGAGGTAGCTAGTCTCCCAGACAGTCCCCCGTGAGCCCCCAAATTCCTGGTGTTCATACCCTTTTGCAGTCCCCTCCCACACTGTACAGGGTTGATGGGTGTGACCAAGAGAATAAGGCATGAGTGATGGTATGTAACTTCTGAACTAGTTGTAAGAGACTCTGTGGCTTCTGTCCTGGTCTCTTGGATCGTTTACTCCGGGGAAAGCCAGCTGCCATGTTTTGAGAAGCCCTGTGGAGAGGCCTCTGTGATTCCTTCTAGAGCAAACCCATACTCTTCTCTTTCTGCCCCACCCCCACCCCGCCCCTGCACTGCCCCAGTGCCCAGCAGCACTCATTATACTTCATCATCCTGATATGAGGCCTTGTCTGACTTCCCCTTGCTCCATGAAGCCAGGAATGGACTATTTCTTACTAGTCTTTGAATCCTCAGTGCCTAGTGCAGTGCCTGGCACAGAGCAGTCTCTCAATAAATGCTTGTTGAATAAACAAATGGAAGGAAATTTAGTTTTATATTGATAATCATACCTCATAGGTAACTAATTTTTTCCCTTTTGTTCAAGTATCGATTTTTAACAGCTTTATTAGAGACAGAATTGATACACAAAGAACTGCATATATTTAATGTGTACACTTTGATAAGTTTGGACATATGCACACACCCGTGATACCTTCATGACAATCAAGGTAATAGACACTTCCAGCACAACACCTCCCAAGGTTTCCTTGTGTCCCTTTGGGGCTTTTGTTGTTGTTTTTGCTTGTTTGTTTTTTCTAGGTAAGAACACTTAACACAAGATCTACCCATCTAAGTGTGCACTTAACAAATTTTGAAGTGCATGATAGAGTCTTCCTAAGTATACGCACTAGGTTGTGTAACAGATCTCCAGAATGCATTCATCTAGCATAACTGAACCGTTATACCCAGTGAACAACATCTTCCCATATCCCCCTCCTCCCAGCCTCTGACACCACTATTGTATTCTCTGTTTCTCTAAGTTTGACTTTAGATTCCTTATGTAAGTGGAATAATTCAGCATTTGTCCTTCTGTGGCTGGCTTATCTCACTTAGTGTAATGTCTTCAAGGTACATCCATATTGTTGCAAATGGCAGAACTTCCTTCTTCATTAAGGCTAAATAATGTTCACATTTTAAATGTCAAAAGTATAAGGTTTGAAATTTTTCTTTCAGTAGAAGCCAAATATAGAAATCTATACTAGATTTCATAGACATTTAAGATCACTGAATAAGTCTGTGTGTAGAAATAAGGGACAAGTCTAAAGAAATCTCTGGAACTTAAGTAGGGGTTTCTATTTTGTCTCCAAATTCACCCTCATAATTTTAGTTCTAGTGTGTACCATAGGGTGAATCCCTTCTTCATAATTGGAGAACTTTACTTTTTCCCTTCTGTGTCCATATGCCTACTTAAATTATACCCAGGGTTTATCAAATTATACTCAAGCTGAATATTTTGGCCCCAAAGATGTATTAATTCTAAGTCTCTTACTGTTGCCACTTTGGGGGTAACTGTTTTTACTCAATTATACAGTACCCTGAGATTGGTGGATATTAATTCCAAAGACTGAGAGGACCTCTATGAAGCAAAAAAAATGGAGGGCAAACCACGAAGGCCAGACTGACATTTTCTTTGTCCCCTAAATTTGCATTCTCAGAATTGAGCCAAAGGCCCCATGAAATTTGTTCCCAGCTTTCTGTACCTGCCTTCTCCTTCCCTCAAAAGCAGTCTTCAGAAGTTGATCAGTTGATTTATATGTAGGTACTGAAAGGTTCAGAAACTCAGAAAGAGGCCAAATTTATTTTAAAGATGATTAAGAAGAAAAATGAAGAGTTACCAGAAGGAAGAAGTATAACTAGACATTATACTCATGCTATATCTACCTCTCTATACAAATTTAGGTATGGGTGTGTGGGTGTGTGTGTGTGTGTGTGTGTGTGTATACAAAAACAAAGCAGTCAAACTTCTGTACACAGACTTAAGTGACTGTGTGTGTACATACATACATATATGTGTATATATACACATAGGTATATACATATATACAAATACTATATATGCATATATTTTTAAATCACCCCCTTCTTTGGTATAGGGTACAGAGTTCTCATATTACTCTGGGATAATCTCCCAAGGAGCCATTTTATCTGAACACACAGTTCTATTTATCCAGTTTCTGATGATTAGTCTCAGGGGCAACTTTACGCAATACATACTGGCTATGACACAAGGCTTCTCTACTTAAATCAAATGTCCAAACTGAGATCCAGTAAGACAAATAGTACCTTCTCTTCTGCACGTGCCAGTGTCTGGGTATGTGGGATGGAATAAGACGCTGGTAGTGAGGAAGCCAAATCTTTTGAAAATCTTCATCCCCTCCCTTTTCCTAGATGATTCTGGGATTTAGATGTGCAACAAACAAAAAGAAGAGGGACATTTTCTTGGAAGCTACAAAAGACCAATTTACTTTTTTTTTTTTTTGAGCACTGCGAAACACACATAAAATAGGACATGTCTCTAAGAAGCTCTGACATATCTATCAGCCATGATCTCCTTTGTGTTAAAAGAAACCAGCCACAGAAATATTGTTGCTGCCAAAAAAGCGTTGTCTCATCCCTTTTCACTTCCTCCCTGCAAGGATGCTTCATCAAATCATCACCAGAAGACAAAATCTGTTGCTTTGGGGCAGACAGTCAACGGAGGTTTGGTTGACTTTGTCACCTTGATGTGGTCACAGAGGTATTAGAGGTTGACCATGCAGCTGTTGGTTAAAAATGATAATCATCTGAAGAAAAGTACACATATACTGTCTCTACTTTCTTGGAACTGGGAGTTGGCTTCCTTGGACCATCTCCCCCTCCTTCCAGCTTCAAAAAAAGAAATTGCTAAGTATTCAATTTGGTGTTTGCCTAAGGGTAGCTAAACAAGTCTCCTGGTGAGGTGTTTGTCTTTATTTCTGAGAAGGCAGCCTATCACTCAGTTTGATTCTAACAAAAATAAATCTCCCAAAACCAGCAGGGGAAAGGGGACTTATCAACAAAGGTCAACTAGAATAAATATCGTCTCTAGTTGAAAATAAGGTTTTCTGTCAAAGCTACAGGAGCAATTGAAAGGCATAAAGAGATTTTTGGGTTCCAAAGAAGACCCGAAGACTCCAGCTGTCTGGTTGGTCTCCAAACATCAGGGAGTAAAGCAATATTTGAATAGTGTCAGCAAAAGTTTCTTCTTCAGAAGTGGGTGGTGATGGGGTGTGTGTGTCAGGAATATATGGTGGACCATGAGGGGGTCAAATATTCTGTTCTTCTGCTCCCAAATTGGCACTTTCTCAATCATATTCTTAAACTCACAGTTGTTAAGATGATCATGAAGAACGTTAGAAGAAGCAGAATCGGAAAGCAAAACAGGGAGCTGCATAGCCTCATCCTAGGCTTGTTCCCTAACATTAGAATTGGTCTAGAATTCTGTAATTTTTCCCCCTGATCTCCAAAGAGACACCAGTTCCACAGCCAGAGCCAGTGTAAGAAAAAGTGTATTCAAAGCCTTCCTTCGGGGTGTGGCAACTACCTATTTTGCTCCTGGGTCAGAGAGTACATCTGAACTCCAACTGCCATCCCTCTTCTACTTGAAGAAAAAAAAAAAGCTGGTTAGTTCAAGATCATGGACTGAGCCAAGATGGCTACTTCTCCTTCCTCCCAAACACTAGGGAAATGAGATACATAACATAAGACAAAGTCTTAGTCCTAGGTAAGACTGAGTCCTAGAAAATGCCAGTTGAATAGAAACTAAAGAAGTTCTGAGTAGTAGCAGACTGGCAGAAATACCAGAGAGATGAGAAACACAGCTGAAGGAGGGGGCTGCTGGATGAATAATTCTCTAGCCTGTAAACTTCATCAGAACAAGTCATCATTTGTCTTATTCATTATTGTATCCTCTCTTTCTTGTATAGCTCCTGGCACAAAGTGGATGTTCAATAGTGACTATTAAATATGAATACACTGGTTTTCCTAAGAGAAAAACAAACTCAGGGTCAGCAAGAGAGAAGTGTATTATGGGATATCGACTGAGGAGTTGAAGCACTGCCAGGCCACTGTCCCCCAAGTTGCACACTGAGGAGCTAGTTATGGTGTTTGCCCTCAGGCTCTTAATAAAGAACCAGCCATGGGGGCCTCCTAGAATATGGATGGGGCCAGACAGAACAGTAGGGCATGGCCCAGACATTACTGAATTGTTATGTAAGGAAAGGCAACTTGGAACAGGTGTGAAATCCTCTGAGGTGCTCCAAGGGGTAACTTTCCCTACTTGCTTATTTGAGGAATGCCTCCACCCTGCTGGCCCATCCCCCTGCCCATAAACCTTGGGGCACAACACATCTGTCAGTCAGTCATCACATTCCAGGGGCATGCCTGGTAAGGGGTGTTGGAAGAGGACCGTAACAATTGCTCAGGAAATGATATAGCTACAAATACTGATAAATGTACATATGGAAATGAACAACCCACAGGGGGAGACAAGATGGTGGAGTAGAAGGATGTGACCTCACCTCTTCTTATTGAAACACCAAAATCACAACTAACTGAACAACCATCAACAAAAAGATGCTGGAATCTACCACAAAGATACCCAATATCCAAAGACAAAGAAGAAGTTACGGCAAGACAATAGGAGGGGCGCAATAGTGATAAAATCAAATACCATGCACGCTGGGTGGGCGACCCCCAAACTGGAAAATAATGATACCACAGAAGTTCTCCCACAGAAGTGAAAGTCTGAGCCCTGCATCAGGCTCTCCAGCCTGGGGGTCTGGCAATGGGAGAAGCCCCCAGAGAATCTGAAAATGAGCAATCCAGAACCATCAGACCTTTGAGCCAAACTCAAAGACTAAAAGCTGAACCAGTAAAGAACTTGTTGCAACAAAAATATAATGGAGGTTTTTTTCCTCTCCTGATAACAGGGAAAATAAAGGGAACAGTCAACAGGCTAGAGAAGAAACATAAACTGGCCTGAAAGAGTTAATCACTCTTAGATGTATTTTAACTGTTACTAATCTGTAGTGTCTGTAATTAGATTTGTCCTTCACAAAGTTAACCTGTCACCCCCCTAACTTCATGTAAATTACCTTCTGCACCTATTACCCCCTAATTCTGTGTAATTTACATCCTGCACCTGGTATTTACTCTCCCTACACTTTCTTGTAGCAAATCACCCCTTGTAGCTGTTTGCATTTCAGAAAGAAGGTCATAGGCCGATAACCCACAGACAAAAGGACTCAATTACGGGGCTGCCAGGCCCAATTACCAGGCTGCCTGACGCCAGCAGTGACTTTTAAAATACTGCAAGAAGAAGAAGGCAAGACCTTCACCACTTTGATCCTTATCACTTACCCTGGACTGCAAGTTCCACCTGTAAGACCCCTGTAATTCCTCAGGAGACAGGGGCACAGTTCTTGAGGCGCTAGCCTGCTGTGTCTTCCCTTTGCCTGGCAGAGGAATAAAAAAGCCTCTCTATTTCTTTTCCCCCAGATCTCTGTGTCCATATTTCTATGCAGCATTGGTGAACAGGGAGCCAAGGTTTTTGGCAACAAACTGACATCTGAGGAATGAGCAAATGTAAGAAGCCTTGAAAATATTTTATTTAGTACCTGAGATACAATGGATAGCACATCCATTAAACAAGAGTCAGCTGCCATAGAAAAAGCAGCAATCAGAGAAAAAGAAAGACAACTTAAAAGTTAAAAATAATGATGAACAAATTCTAAAACTCAGTGTTGGAGATGAATTACAGAATAGATACAACTGAAAAGAGAAGCAGTGATTTGCAAGACCAAATCAAAGTATTTTTCCCTAAACATATAGCAAAAAAATCAAAGAAAAAAATTTTGAGAGAAAAGAAATATGGAAGATTCAGATGAAAAATACCTGTTTAGTAGGAATTCTAGGACGTAATGGGGGAAGTGAGACCTGGCCCTCCCCACCATGACTCCCTGGAATAGAGCTCCTGTGACTTACTGTTTTGCTGAGAAGAGGGTCTGGGGAGTCCTGCCTCAACAACTCCCTATTTGTTATTTCTGATGAACAATCTTCAGTCATTCTATCTTTATTCTTATGTATATGTTGTGTCTTTTATTTGGCTGTTTTTGAGATATTTTTCTTTATCCTTTCTTTTCAGCCATTTAACACAATGATGTGCCTTGATATGAATTTCTTTTACGTATTTTCCTCTGGGGTTTACTGGGTTTCTTAGACTTATGGACTGATATTATTAAGCAAATTTGGAAAACTTCAGCCAAAAGTTCCTTAAATACTTTTTGCCCCATTAGTTCTCTCCTCTCCTTCTGAATAACACGTATGTTAGATTGCTTATTTTCCGATAGTTAAGTGAGGCTCTGTTCATTTCTTTTCAAGTTTTTTTTTTTTTCTCTTTTCAATTTGGTGATATTTGTTGACTTTTCTTCAGGTTCCCTGATCTTTCCTTCTGCCATCTCCAAACTGATGTTAATCACACCCAATGTTTTTTCAGGTATTCTATTCTTTATTTGAGATATTGTATTTTTCAGTTCTGCGATTTCCATATATTTCTTTTTGTTTTTCAGCATTTTCATAACTTTCCCCAAATCCCCATGTCTTCACATATTATATCCACTTTTGTATAAATTATTTAACATATTTATAATAGTAATTTTAAAATCTTTTTTTTTTTTTTTGCGGTACACGGGCCTCTCACTGTTGTGGCCTCTCCCGTTGCGGAGCACAGGCTCCCGACGCGCAGGCTCAGGGGCCATGGCTCACGGGCCCAGCCGCTCCGCGGCATGTGGGATCTTCCCGGACTGGGGCACGAACCCGTGTCCCCTGCATCGGCAGGCAGACTCTCAACCACTGTGCCACCAGGGAAGCCCTGAAGTCTTTACGTGCTAATTTCAACGTCTGCTTTGTCCGTGGGTCTCCTTTGATTTGGTTTTTGTTTTTTGGTGTCTTTATTATGGGTCACATTTTTCTGCTTCTTTGTGTGTCTCTGGTAATTGGTACTGTACACTGGACACTGTAAATGACATACTGCGGACAATCTAAATTCTGTTATCTTCCTCTGATGAGTACAGAAGGCAGCTACATTGCTTGTGGATAACATTACTCTTCTGCAGGCTTGTTTATCCATTTGTTAGGCTAGTTATATTTTAATTTTATTCTTAGTCTTAGGCTCATAGTCCTTAGCTCACAGTCCTGAGATATGGTCCTTATATCTAAGGCATGATGCTTCCAGCATATCATAGAAATGCAAGACATATTTACCAAGCCCCTCTAATTTGATAGATTTTAACTTCAAACTCTGTCTCCCCAGTACCAGGCAACTGCTGAAGTCTCTGCTCAGTTCTTTCAGCCATCCAGCTGTTGTTTTCTGCTCTGCTCCTTGGAGACTTGCCCTGTGCCTTTGCAGTTGAAGAGTCAGCCAAGCTTTTGAGAAGGTTTTGTACATAGATCTGAGGGCTCCTCCCAACCATCACTCCTACCCTTCTGGGATTTCCCTGCTCCCTTCAACTTCCAGTTGCTCTGGCAGCCTTGTAGTCTGGCCTCTAACTATTTAGTCCAATAAGTCTGTGCTCTGCAGACTAGTGAATGTCTGCAGGGGAAAAGCCAGTTAAATGTGAGTTATCTCTCCTCCTGTTTGTGCCTGATTTTGGTCCTTCTCTAGTGCCTTGAAGTAGATATATAAGCAGAGTTTATAATTATCAGTAGGATGTTTAGTCTGATACAAACTACTTGCCATTACTTGAAGCTGGAAGGCTTTATATATTTTTAAACATAAATAAGGTCATGTTACATATTTTATTTTATAACATTTAAAAAATTGAACAGCATATTTTAGATATTGTTCTGTGTCAGTATATATTAATTGACCTGATTTCCTTTGACATATGGGTGCTCCAAGTATTCGACGATAAGGCTGTATAACCGAGATAAACTGTTAAATGGAGTTGTGGGTTACGAATTAGACCTCTTTCAATGTTCATTGAAATATACTAAATTACCTTCTTTTGAATGCAGCACCTTATGAAGACTAGTTATATCTGGGTATGCAGCATCATGAATTTAAACAATCTTCTATTAATGTTTTTTTGGTTGTTTCAATTTTTCTTATTCCAGGCAATGATATAATGAACATCCATCCTTGTATGTTGATTTTTCTATAGAATCACTATCCTAGGGATGGAATCACTGAGTAACAGTAAATCCACATTTTAAATTTTAATATATTCAATATAATTACCAAGTACTCTCCATAAAGGCTATACAAATATATACACTCCAAGAGTATATGAGAATGCCTACTTCTTCATAACTTTAACAACACTGGATAGTATTCTTTTAAATCTTTCCCATACACAGAAACCACCCTAATGGCATTTCATAAGAGGGGGATTGTCCAGCCCTCTTTTGCTGTCCTCAGTCTTGATTCTGAGCTATTGTCCCTTTCAAGTTTCCAACACTGTGTCTCTGCCTTGCCCTTTGAACTAGACCATTGATGTCTGTCTCTGGGCTCCCCATCAAAAACCATTTGGATTCTACTTCCAGTCATGCTTCCTGACTTTACTGGTAAAACATAATCTCCAGCTCAACCTGGCCCAGGGCTTTATTCTTTAGTGTTGCTCCACCATGAGTATTCAGTTTACCTCATTTCCTTCACATCCCCTCACTTATCTTCACAATTTACCTCACTCCCTCAATCTAAAATAGACATTTTTGTCTTTGTGAATTAAGGTCAGTGCAATCTCAACAACATATGTGCAATAATTGGTTCAAAAGTACTGTCTCAGTAAGAAATGCTCTAAAATGTCTCCAAAATTATTGCTGTAGCTTCCTTACCTTCCTTCCTTTTAAAAAGTAACCACTAAGAGAGCAAGTAACATCTTGGAACATTTTCTCAGTAAAATATATGTGAAGGAAGAGTATAAAGCACTTTAAATATAAGAAACCAAACATACATATTTTCCTGTACTTTCTCTGGATCCCCACTAACTGACATGAAGGGATTTTTTTTGCAAAGACATAAATCTAAGAGGGAAAAGAGAACTGGAGACAAAATGATAGCCACAAAATGTTGCAAATGAGAAAACAGAAGAAGGAAAGACAAGTGATCTAGCAGACCCAAGAAAGCTATGTCCTAAGTGAGCAAGCTAAGTCACAGCCCATTTTCCAATACATATAGAACCCCAAAGGCTCAAGAGTTAGAAGCATCAGGGGTTTATGATTCAGGGAAAAAGGAAAGGACAGAAGTCTAAGGGGCAGCTATACCTCCCTCCCAAATCCTCTTTCTTACTTTGTGCAACCAGGTGACAAATTCTTCTACCTCAGCAGAAAATGGGGATTCTGGACAAAGTAAAAACAGAAGGTCTCTGAGAGGAGGACACATGGTATAGCTGAGGGCAGTAACCATTTTGAAAGCAGAAGGATTAAATACTAAATATTGAAACCCTCCCCCTAAAGCTCCTGGCCCTCTTCCATAACATGGTTTTCAGAATACAATGCAGGATTATTAGAAGATTCTTCTCAAGAGGAAAGACAGTAGAAGCAAGAAAAGCTACAATCCTGCAGCTTGTGGAATGAAAACCACATGCACAGAAAGACAGACAAAATGAAAAGGCAGAGGACCATGTACCAGATGAAGGAACAAGATAAAATCCCAGAAAAACAACTAAATGAAGTGGAGATAGGCAACATTCCAGAAAAAGAATTCAGAATAATGATAGTGAAGATGATCCAGGACCTCGGAAAAAGAATGGAGGGAAAGATCAAGAAGATGCAAGAAATGTTTAACAAAGACCTAGAAGAATTAAAGAACAAACAAACATAGATGAACAATACAATAACTGAAATGAAAACTACACTAGAAGGAATCAATAGCAGAATAACTGAGGCAGAAGAACGGATAAGTGACCTGGAAGACAGAATGGTGGAATTCCCTGCTGCAGAACAGAATAAAGAAAAAAGAATGAAAAGAAATGAAGACAGCCTAAGAGACCTCTGGGACAACATTAAACGCAACAACATTCACATTATAGGGGTCACAGAAGGAGAAGCGAGGGAGAAAGGATCTGAGAAAATATTGGAAGAGATTATAGTCGAAAACTTCCCTAACATAAGAAAGGAAACAGCCGCCCAAGTCTAGGAAGCTCAGAGAGTCCCATACAGGATAAAACCAAGAAGAAACATGTTGAGATACACAGTAATCAAACTGATAAAAACTAAAGACAAAGACAAATTATTAAAAACAACAAGGTAAAAATGACAAATAACATACAAGGGAACTCCCATAGGGTTAACAGCTAATTTCTCAGCAGAAACTCTACAAGCCAGAAAGAAGTGGCATGATATATTTAAAGTGATGAAAGGGAAGAACCTACAACCAAGATTACTCTACCCAGCAAGGATCTCATTCAGATTTGATGGAGAAATCAAAAGCTTTACAGACAAGCAAAAGCTAAAAGAATTGAGCACCACCAAACCAGCTCTACAACAAATGCTAAAGGAACTTCTCTAAGTGGGAAACGCAAGAGAAGAAAATGACCTACAAAAACAAACCTAAAACAATTAACAAAATGGTCATAGGAACATACATATCAATAATTACCTTAAACATGAATGGATTAAATGCTCCAACCAAAACACACAGGCTTGTGGAATGGAAACAAAAACAAGACCCATATATATGCTGTCTACAAGAGACCCACTTCAGATCTAGGGACACATACAGACTGAAAGTGAGGGGATGGAAGAAGATATTCCATGCAAATGGAAATCAAAAGAAACCTGGAGTAGCAATACTCATATCAGATAAAATACACTTTAAAATAAAGAACGTTACAAGAGACAAGGAAGGACACTACATAATGATCAAGGGATCAATCCAAGAAGAAGATATAACAATTGTAAATATATATGCACACAACATAGGAGGACCTCAATACATAAGACAACTGCTAACAGCTATAAAAGAGGAAATGGACAGTAACACAATAATAGTGAGGGACTTTAACACCTCACTTACACCAATGGACAGATCATAGAGACAGAAAATTAATAAGGAAACACAAGCTTTAAATGACACAACAGACCAGATAGATTTAACTGATATTTATAGGACATTCCATACACTTTATTCCCAGGTGCACATGGAACATTCTCCAGGATAGATCACATCTTGGGTCACAAATCAAGCCTCGGTGAATTTAAGAAAATTGAAATCATATCAAGCATCTTTTCCAACCACAACACTATGAGATTAGAAATCAATTACAGGGAAAAAAACGTAAAAAACACAAACACATGGAGGATAAACAATACATTACTAAATAACCAAGAGATTACTGAAGAAATCAAAGAGGAACTCAAACAATACCTAGAGACAAATGACAATGAAAACAAGATGATCCAAAACCAATGGGATGCAGCAAAAGCAGTTCTAAGAGGGAAGATTATACCAATACAATCCTACCTCAAGAACAAGAAAAACCTCAAATAAACAATCTAACTTTACACCTAAAGGAACTAGAGGAGGAAGAACAAACAAAACCCAAAGTTAGTAGAAGGAAAGAAATCATAAAGATCAGAACAGAAATAAATGAAATAGAAACAAAGAAAACAGTAGCAAAGACCAATAAAACTGAAAGCTGGTTCTTTGAGAAGATAAACAAAATTGATAAACATTTAGCCAGACTCATCAAGAAAAAGAGGGAGAGGACTCAAATCAATAAAATTAGAAATGAAAAAGGAGAAGTTACAACAGACACCACAGAAATACACCGTAAGAGACTACTACAGGCAAATCTATGCCAATAAAATGGACAACCTGGAAGAAATGGACAAATTCTTAGAAAGGTATAACCTTCCAAGACTGAACCAGGAAGAAATAGAAAATATGAAAAGACTTATCACAAGTAATGAAATTGAAACTGTGAGAAAAATCTTTCAACAAACAAAAGTCCAGGACCAGATGGCTTCACAGGTGAATCCTACCAAACATTTAGAGAAGACCTAACACCGATCTTTCTCAAACTCTTCCAAAAAATTGTAGAGGAAGGAACACTCCCAAACTCGTTCTATGAGGCCACCATCACCCTGATACAAGAACCAGACAAAGATACTACAAAAAAAAAAAACTATAGAACAATATCACTGATGAATATAGATGCAAAAATACTCAACAAAATACTAGCAAACAGAATCCAACAGCACATTAAAAGGATCATACAAGTGGGATTTATCCCAGGGATGCAAGGATTCTTCAATATATGCAAATCAATCAATGTGATACACCATATTAACAAACTGAAGAATAAAAACCATAAGATCAACTCAATAGATGCAGAAAAAGCTTTCAACAAAATTCAACACCCATTTATGATAAAAACTCTCTAGGAAGTGGGTATAGAGGGAACCTACCTCAACATAATAAAGGCCATATACTACAAACCAACAACAAACATCATTCTCAATGGTGAAAAACTGAAAGCATTTCCTCTAAGATCAGGAACAAGACAAGGATGTCCACTGTCAGCACTATTATTCAACATAGTTTTGGAAGTCCTAGCCACGGCAATCAGAGAAGAAAAAGAAATAAAAGGAATACAAATTGGAAAAAAAAGGTAAAACTGTCACTGTTTGCAGATGACATGATACCATACATAGGAAATCCTAAAGATGCCACCAGAAAACTACTAGAGTTAATCAATGAATTTGGTAAAGTTGCAGGATACAAAATTAATGCACAGAAATCTCTTACATTCCTATACACTAACAATGAAAGATCAGAAAGAGAAATTAAGGAAACACTCCCATTCACCATTGCAACAAAAAGAATAAAATACCAAGGAATAAATCTACCTAAGGAGGTAAAAGACCTGTACTCAGAAAACTATAAGACACTGATGAAAGAAATCAAAGATGACACAAACAGATGGAGAGATATACCATGTTCTTGGATTGGAAGAATCAATATTGTGAAAATGACTATACTACCCAAAGCAATCTACAGATTCAATGCAATCCCTATCAAACTACCAATGGCATTTTTTATGGAACTAGAACAAATCATATTAAAATTTGTATGGAGACACAAAAGACCCTGAATAGTCAAAGCAATCTTGAGAGAAAAAAACAGAGCTGGAGGAATCAGGCTCCCTGACTTCAGACTATACTACAAAGTTACAGTGATCAAGACGATATGGTACTGGCACAAAAACAGAAATACAGATCAATGGAACAGGATAGAAAGCCCAAAGATAAACCCACACACCAATGGTCAACTAATCTATGACAAAGGAGGCAAGTATATACAATGGAGAAAAGACAGTCTCTACAATAAGTGATGCTCGGAAAACTGGACAGCTACATGTAAAAGAATGAAATTAGAACACTCCCTAACACCATACACAAAAATAAACTCAAAATGGATTAAAGACCTAAATGTGAGACCAGACACTATAAAACTCTTAGAGGAAAACATAGGAAGAACACTCTTTGACATAAACCACAGCAAGATCTTTTTTGATCCACCTCCTAGAGAAATGCAAATAAAAACAAAAATAAACAAATGGGACCTAATGACACTTTAAAGCTTTTGCACAGCAAAGGAAACTATAAACAAGAGAAAAAGACAACCCTCAGAATGGGAGAAACTATTTGCAAATGAAGCAACGGACAAATGATTAATCTCCAAAATATATAAACAGCTCATGCAGCTCAATATTAAAAAAACAAACAACCCAACAAAAACTGGGTAGAAGACCTAAATAGACATTTCTCCAAAGACATACAGATGGCCAAGAGGCACATGAAAACCTGCTCAACATCACTAATTATTAGAGAAATGTAAATCAAAACTACAATGAGGTATCACCTCACACCGGTTAGAATGGGCATCATCAGAAAATCTACAAACAACAAATGCTGGAGAGGGTGTGGAGATAAGGGAACCCTCTTGCACTGTTGGTGGGAATGTAAATCGATACAGCCACTATGGAGGACAGTATGCAGGTTCCTTCAAAAAGTAAAAATAGAATTACCATATGACCCAGCTATCCCACTACTGGGCATATACCCAGAGAAAACCATAATTCAAAAAGACACATGCACCCCAGTGTTCACTGCAGCACTATTTAGAATAGGCAGGTCATGGAAGTAACCTAAATGCCCATCGACAGATGAATGGATAAAGAAGATGTGGTATATATATACAACGGAATATTACTTAGCCATAAAAAGGAACGAAATTGGGTCATTTGTAGAGACGTGGATGGACCTAGAGTCTGTTATACAGAGTGAAGTAAGTCAGAAAGAGAAAAACAAATATCGTATGCTAACACATATATGTGGAATATAGAAAAGTGGTACAGAACCGGTTTGCAAGGCAGAAATAGAGACACAGATGTAGAGAACAAATGTATGGACACCAAGAGGGGAAAGCAGGGGGTGGTGGTGGGATGAATTGGGAGATTGGGATTGACATATGTACACTAATATGTATAAAATAGTTAAGTAAGAAGAACCTGCTGTATAAAAAATAAAATAAAATTCAAATTGAAAAAACAAAAACAAAGAAGATTCTTCACTGAAAAGCATCTTACAAGCCGAAAGAAAAGACCTAAAGATACTGACATTTGGGTTATCAATTAAACTCCCCAGCCTCATCACCCTGCTTGTGACCTGGTGGTCTTCAAGCCCCACCCACAATAGAGAGCTAGTATTAAGCTTTTTAGTGCCCCAACTTAAAATATAAATGACAGCCAAGGATCACCAGACATTAAGAAAGACTCAAACATAACAGAGATTACAAATGTAGAGATTAAAGTAATTTGAAAGTAAAAGAAGGTGAAAACTGTCAGAGAGCTAAGAGAATATTTGCAAACATGAAGCAAAAGGATGCTATTTTAAAGGGAGTATCCATAAAACAAAAACATCTTAGAAATGAAAAAATATGGCATAAATTTAAAAATCCAATAAAAAGGTTGGATGAAAAATTTGATAAAATTTCCAAAAAACAACAAAATGACAGAAAATAGGAGAGAAAAGTTAATATTTAAGGAGGAAGCCAGAAAGTCTGATATCTAAACCCAAAATAGTCTTAGAAAGAGGGAAAAAAAGAAAATGGAAGAAATGAAATCACAAAAGGAAGATGAGATGACTCCATAGTGACTCTACAGTGAGAAGGCAGTAGATGATGCCTAAGCCTGGAAAACAATCATTGGCTCAAATGTTTTCTGAATTAGTTAACAAATGGAACAACACTCCTAAACTAAGTCCTGTAGGCAAATGAAGTCATATTATATGACACCTCCTCTGAAATACTGTGGTCCTGGGATGCAGGGCTCAGGACAGTATATGCTGCCCAGCTAGGGTGAAGGGCCAGGGCACAAGAAATGGCACCTCAATGCCAGTGCCACAGAATCGGGACATTGAACTTATGGTAATGCTTCCAGGTTACAAGCCATCGTGCAGCATGCCAACCTTCCTCTCCCCATTTCCACAGCCATCGACTAGCATTTGTAGAAGAGATCATTATTGATAGCCTTCACCCTGTCATCTTTGGCTGTAGTTCACAGAACCAAGGGGCTTTATGAGAGGTGCCATCTTGGAGAGAAGGACCCAAAGGCCCAATAAATAGTGCAACTGAGTCACCCTAATGGAAGGTTAACAAAATGAAGGAAACCCAGGACCAGGCCTCAAGCACTGAGGGAGAGAGTGGGGAACCAGATTGTCCTCACAGGAACATTTGAGGCTTCCCTTCAGTATGACCCCATAGCTCGCTGATCTCTTCCTTCTTATCACTTGTCACAGCTTGTAACTTTTCAAGCTGATTGTAAGGTCCATGAGGATAGTATCTATGCTTGTTTTGTTTTGATGTCACTCATCTGCACTCAGCACTAGGAGGTGCTACCAAAAAATTGTTAAATGAGTGAACGACAGATCCAGGTAAGAGCAGAAAAGTTGGAGCTGGCAAGTGAGATACAGAGCCCAGAGAAATTTCCTGAACTGAAAAGAAGAGGAAACCATGGTGACTTGATACAGGACGCCAACAGCCTGGACAGGAGAGGGAAGAGGTTCTCACAGGTGCCAACTGTGTCTGGAGATTCCAGCAGTTAGACACATACGCATGGGTTTGTGCCTGAAACAGTCACTGTGAATCCTGAATACTGGCCCCATTCCTGCCAAGGCCAGCCCTGCCCTACAAGGGCGGCCACCATGGTTGGAGACCTGTTTAGTTCCTAGACATGGGGCTGGAAAGGGAACGCCTCAGGTTTTTACGTGGAAGCCCAAACTTCAGGTTGACCAAAACCACCTCACATCATCTTTGCTGGAATTAATAAACTCAGATGATAGGTCATGTCCCAATCGTGTGGATGATTTGACAAGATGAGCTGTTTGGTAGGCAGGACACAGTCACAGTCATCTGCAAAAGGCAGGAGGATTACTCCTCAGAGGGTAGAGTAGGCTGATGATGTTTCACTTTGAAAATAGGCTTGGAGTCCGTGGGGACAGAAGGAAGGCTTTGGGGTAGAGATAGAGAGCAACGAGGATTTTGAGTGACGTCAAGAAGAAGCTCAGATTTCGTTTGGCTAAAAAGAGCCAGAATCCTCCCCAGAACACTGAGATACTAAGAAAACTTCTTAGTACAGCCCCACAATTGTGGGAGAAAAACATTTCAACTGTTCATCTAAAATCGTTTTGCTAGGGATGGGATGTGGGATCTCCCTGCTCAGAGAAAGGGGACAGGCCTCTTCTCTCTGAGAATCTGGCTTTTCCTACACTTTCTCATGCAAAAGACCTATCAGGAGAAGGTCATGAATAGAGCACTTTTCCTTCAGCCAATGAGACAAACACCCTATTCAAAAGCTCTTGCCGTGCCCTGCCCACACACTGTCTCAGCCAGGATTATTTTGGCTTTTGACGAAATCCCACAGGGTAATAAGAGCAACCTCAACTCTGCTGTGCTATTTCACATGACTCCATGGCTGGCAGCAGGCGGGAGCTATTAAAGATCATCTATTTTATGAACATCACCCACTTGCTGTCTGCAATAATGAGGGGAGAGAGCTACCGACACCAAAAACCCAGCAGGTGGGCTGGAAACATTTCAGTATGAAGCTGACAGCCATGCTGGGGTCCTTGGCAGTACCTGGACTATATACTGGGGTTATAAAACCACTCACATGGGCCTGAGTTCAAATTTTGACACTGCTATGTATGACCTTGGCTGCGTTAGTTAACTTCCTTGAGCATCAGTTTTCTGACTTGTAAAATGAGGGAAATAAGGCTAAAATCCCGACTCCTAAGGTTGTCAGAGGACGGAATGACACAGTGCACTTGAAATCACCTTCCCTGAGCCTGGCTCCTAATAGATGCTCCACCAGCGCTGCCTTGCCTCCTTTGTCCTCCCTCCCCCACCTCTATGCTCACTGTCTGTGAATGCAGTGTTCCTGCACAATGAGTCAGCTGAGGCGACCAGGAATTGAGTTAATTGGACACGTTCTAGCATTGCCTCAAACAAACACCAGGACGAATCTCTGTGCGGCCTGTGACTGAGGAGGGGGTGGGGCTTATCGCCCTAGGTTACCTGTTCTGGAAAAGCTCTTCCTGTGCTGAGAACTGTAGCCGGACCCCCTGGCTAGGGCTAGGGAAGTTCTGTTTCAGCATCTGCTGCTGCCCCTGGGAACAGCTGAGGATCTGGACCTGGAGTGTAGGAACACTGTGGCCCAGTATCTGTTGATTCACTCTTTCAACAAATATTGAAAACCTGAATATAAGACAGACACCATCCATTCGTCATCAAATATTTCTATAACATTTATTCTATGCCTGACACTGATTGAAGCACTTTGCAAACGTTATCTCATTGATTCCTCATAACAGTGCTGTAAGGTAGGTATTATTACAACCTGATTTCAGAGGTAGTGAAACTGAAGCACAGAGAATTTACAGAACTTGCCCAAGAAACTTATACGCAAGACATTTTGGACTCAGTGACAGTAGCATTTACAGTCCTCCATTGTACGTCTGGAGGAGGGATAAGCATACACTCATCTGTTCATGATCTCATTCATTTACTGAGAATTGCATTAATCACAAAGCATGTGTCAGACTCTGCTTTAGGAAAGGTGGGGACACAAGACCCAGGTCTGTCTTCACGGAGCCTACAGTCCAAGGAGGTGAATGCCAAGCGAGCCTCATTTTTATCCTTTGACTTTGCAACCAGCAAAGAGACAGCTGACTTGGGTCAAGGATGCCAGTGGAATAGACATCTTTGTATAAATGACCTTTATGGGACATTAAACACGTGGCCTTTGCCCTTATAAGGCCCGGGCTAAGGAGTCCATCAAACACTTGCTTAGACCTTCATATTTCAGAAGAGAAATGTGTGTAAGGCTAATGCCCTCACCAAAACCCCAAAAAGGTATGCAGCCATAAGCACTGCCTAGTGTTCCCAAACTTCGTATGTGTATCACTAATGAAGAATATTTTGTATGAGGGGTTAGGTATTTATTTTTACGTGTACTTTAAATCACATTTTAAAAATAGCACTGACCTATTACTTC
Organism: Aethalodelphis obliquidens; assembly: GCF_003676395.1. Lineage (NCBI taxonomy): Eukaryota > Metazoa > Chordata > Mammalia > Artiodactyla > Delphinidae > Aethalodelphis > Aethalodelphis obliquidens. Next base: position 38,390,950 of record NW_020837952.1, on the reverse strand, counting down.
AAACACACTATTGCTTAAAGAAAAAAAATTTTTGAGTTAACTAAAAAAAATATTGGCACAGGTGGTGCATTACAAATGAAAAATTGTCAAAGTGGTACTCAAATGACTGGAGTCTGGGAAGCACACAGTGATTCTCACTGGGGTCATTAAGGGCATGTGGGGTGAGGCAGCTCTTCACTGTGTAGGGCTAGTGCCCACACTGCCAGCTGATGCCTAATATCTTTGGCCACTGCCCTCTCCATGGTAATAGCACCCCCCTCCAATAGTGCATGGTGGGTGATAACTCCTCACGAAGAATGCCTCCAAACATTTCCAAATGCCACATGGTAGAAGGCTGGGGGGATGTGGTAACACTCCTGGTTGGGAACTATTGCTAAACTAAAGTTAAGGTCTTGCCGGAGGCCTTACTGGGAAAACAAGCTATTTTCAGATTCTTTAAAATAGAATGAAAGTCAAGTTCAATTACCAAGTGGCTTAGTGGTGGGGGGTGGGGACCAGAGTAAGCAAATGAGAACCCAAATGAGAAGACGGCAAAGACATAAAAAGTCGTGGCAAGAGTGGGGACAGACAGAAAAGGCCTGGCGCTGCAGACAGAGCCTCCCTGGTTTGGGGCTGCTGTTAGGAGCAAGACCAGTTTCTTCCTGCTTGTCTGACAGGTGCCACCTGGCACCTGACAATGACCAGAGAGAGTGCCCGCTACCTGCTGACGAACAGGCAGTGCAACCTATTGCTTGAACTAAATGCAGTGTGACACCAAGCCAGAAAGGTATTCTGCAAGGATACAAGAATCATATGATGAAAAATGCAACAGATTTATCAATCACTAAAGAGGGAAAGAAGGTCCCAGAAAGCCACGAGTCTCTTTCCAAGTGACCCATGACGTGCTGCTAACAGTGAGGATGAGAATAGACTGATGCTATTTGTACACCACCCAGGATACCGTTCGTGCCCTTTAAAAATCTTGGTTATTTGTGGTACCTTTGAGCCCTACTTTCCCCAGCACACTCCAAGGTTTTGTGCCCTCTGCCTCAGTATGTCTGTAGAACAAATCTTTCCAAAGTTGTTAATAGGTGGTCACCGAAAAAAAGCTTCCAATGTTAAGTTTGGTAAATACTGCACATTTCCATTTTGGAGATTCACAATGCACACTGGCACCTTAAAGCTTTTGAGAAGATTTCTTCTGTTCCCTTGGTAATTTAAAATGCAAAATCCAAACTCCTTGCCTGGTTTTAGAAGTCAGCTGACTTGCCCCACTTTACCCAATCGATGTAATTTTGTTGGGAGGCATACTCATCACTACTGTTCCTAGTATCCGTCTTACCCATCCTCACTTCTCGCACATTCCTTCCTCCTCTAGAAACCCCATTCCCAGCCTCTCCACTGACTTTACACTTCTGTCAAGCCTCAGCTCAAGATTCATGTCCTAACTACTGTTCCCCACAGTGAATTTTCTCCCTACTGTGACTTTTCTCAGAACTGCATCTATAAAAGGGGGTGGTGTCATGTCACGGTGATCCCTTCTAGGTTGCCTTGGGATCACTGTCTGGTTGTGTGATATATGCAGTCTGTAAGCAGCTTTGCTTCTTTTCAGCTTCTCATGGGAGCCTGTTACTATACTGTGGATACTACGGGTCTCGCAGAAAAAACACTTCTTGATATATACCCTGGTGGACGTGCCAACGGCTGGCTTTGTTCCCTTGTAAAACCAACTAGCGCTATTTGTGTCTCTATGAATTAGCAACCCCCGGGTAATGACTGAACATATGTGTTCACACTGTCTATGTTTAATTACTCTGACGTTCCTCCAGTGAAATGAAATGTTGGCTACAACAGATTATATCTAAAACTGAATAACATTGGGAGTATTCAAAGTTAAGAGTCTGCTCCTGGAAATGGAAGTTGACTTTTTACCTGTATGAATATTAAGAATTTATTTTTATTTCTAATATATTTCCTAACTTCCACCACCCCCCTCAAAAAAACCCCTGCCTTTCTCATGTCAGTTCATAACGATTCCATCTTTCCATTTGTTAAAAATGCAACCTTGATGTTTCACCACCAGTTTTTGTCATTTTAACACCCTATCCAACCCATCAACAAATCCATTTGGTTCTACCTTCACAATGTAATCAGAACCTGACCACTGCTCACCACCTCCACGTCACAGGATGCGTGCGTCTGGAAGCTGATTCTGAGATGGAGCTGGGTGGGCAGGAAGGTGATTAGAGAGTGCTCCTGGGATCGACACCTGTTAAAGGGAAGGAAACAGGCTTAGAAAGAGGGGGAAGTGGGGCTGAGATACTGTCACAAAGAAGGCCTGAGCTGACTCCACAAGGAGCCCTGAGCTGGGATGGCCCTTGGGAGCTGCTCTGAACTGAGGTGGGCAGCCAGGCCTTTATACCTCTTCACCTGTAGTCACTGAATGCAGGCTGCCCAGGAAGGGGCAAGGCCATTGTGCAAGATGGCTCTCCTCAGAGGGGGCAATCTTTAAAGAGGGCTGACAGCCAAAGGCTATCAGCTGGAGACCTCCCTGCTGCAGGAGGAATAAATCTTTCATTTCTGAAGGGGACCTGAGCAGGGTACCACGCATCCACTGCACTTCACACGTCCATCTTGACCCAAGTCTCCATCTTCTCATCAGCATTAGTGCAACAGCCTCTTCACTATTTCCCTGCTTCAGCTCTCTAAAAATGTCAGCTAGAGTGATCCTTTGGGACTGTAAGTTAGATGATGTCATTGCCTCTGCTGAAAACCATGCAGTAGCTTCCCATCTCACCCTGAGCAAAAGCCAGTAGCCTGTCAGACGCTCCCCCTCTGATCCTCCCAGCTCTCCGACCTCAGCCCCTACTACCTGCCTGCTTGCCCACCACACTTTAGCCACCCTGACCCCCTTGCTATTCTTTGAAAATGTCTGGAAAGCTCTTATCTCAAGCCTTCACATTTCATTCTTCCCGTCACTCAGAATGTTCTCTCGGGCCTCAGCGTGGCTCTCTCCCTCACCTCCAGGTTTTTACTCATGTCGCCTTCTACTCCATCCCCCTGGCTCTCCCTGTCTCTTTGTTGCATCCTTTTTCTCCATAGCAGGGAGCTCTACAAGTGGAGAAATTCTGGACCGTTGCATTGACTGCTGTACCCCTAGTATCTATAGCCATGCCTAGCACATAACATGTGCTCAGAAAAACAGATGTTGAATGAACTTCTGTAAGTTACAGAAAGAGTTTCCATGATTGGCCCAAGTTGAAAATCATTCCATGGGTTCTCTAGGTCCCTAAGAAAACCATAACAGCTTTGATTCCCCTCCTTTTGTTAAGCTTTAGTCATGCAGGTTTTCGGTTTTCTTTACCCAAATTAAAGGAGGAGTAGCTTAAGTGTCTTTTGTAGAACAGGCAATCGAGATGCCAGAATTCTGATTTTATCTCATACCCAAAGCTTACAAAAACATTTTTTTTCTTTCAAATTTGCTTTAGGCTCTTAAAAGTTGAAGAAGATATGGCTTTTGACAACGATGAAGTTTATCTGGGATGCTCCTGTGCTCCCTGAAAGCAGTGATGGTTAAGAAATGCCCCCGCTTTGTGTCCCAAGAAACAGCTAACCACCACAAAGGACAACCCAGCCTTCCCATATTCTCAGATAAGACCCGCCTCCATCCTTTCTCAGGAGTCCCACAGGATTTGTGGATGACTCCCTTGTTCACTTGCCTCTATAAAACCCAGGCCTCCTTCCTTCTCTTTGAGACATTCCTCATTAACAAATGTTCTCCCTATTGCAAAATTATATCCATAATTGACTGGTGCATATTGTCTTTCACACTTCATAAAGAGGGGCCTTGTGTTGCGAGGATTTATTTTTAGCCTCAAAGATAGTATCTGTTGGAAAATCAACAGCTGACAATAGTAAGTGACAAAATAATTCTTGACAATAGACCACAGACAACCAAAGGGTCCACTCCCTTAGCAGAAAGCCAGCACGGAGCTCAGTTTCAGAGCAGGGAATAATTACTACTTCCAGAGGCTGACAGAAACTTGATTCAAGCAGGTGGCTGGACAAAAAGATAATGTTGGAAATAATTTCCTAGGATATAAAGTAGATGTGGCTCTATATAATTTTCTCCTGAAATTAATTAACTCCAGTGTGCTGGGCACAGAAGTCTCAGTCTTGCCCTGTCTAGGATCCCTGGCTCTAAAGAAACGGGATGGAGGCAGGATGCTCCTAGAAGCTAGAGATTGTCATACAGTACCTGTCTGCAAGCTCTTACCTTTCCAAGAGGCGGGTCCAAGAGGTCCACCAGCCTGCCCTCCTATAGGGCAGAAGATCTGTGGTCAGCTGTATAAAGATCACGGTTTAGATAAATGGCTTCAACTTTATTCCAATACCTTCGTTAGTCCTTCATAACAGAGTTTACATTCTTGTGCAACCCCACAGAAACACTTAGCTCCATTCTGTTGGACACAAGCTCTCCCAATACCCTACAAAGCCAAAAAATGATCAGTCAGGCTTAGATGCTAGTGAGGTCTGGTGCCCCTTTATAACCTATAGGCTTAGGGTTCTTGGGGTGAGTAACTTGGATTCAGGTGTACTGGGAATCCCCTAAAAATTATATGCCAAATGGGGTGTGGGTGTTTGTGCGCACGTGCATGCGTGTGCACTTTTCTAAAGAATGACTCTACGGTCTTCTCACATTCTTAAAGGGATCCCTGCCCCCTGAATGGATAAGAACCACTACCTATTACAGACATTCTGGTCCTTCAAAGAAACATTCCCTAGGCAGAGCCCCCTCATCCTCGGCTTTGACACGGCCAGGAGCACCAAGTCCACCACCAGTCTATGAGTAGGCTTACTTACTTCATTTGTAGGCACTCGGTCTTCTCCCAGAATCCACAATGAGCCATTAAGTCATGCCAAGGACCTTGGTATCAGCTAAGTCTGATTAAGTCAATTCATCTCCTAGAAGCTGACAAGAGGGAGGTTATAGGACCTAATCCAACCCATTTGATATTGTCTGTTAGGGCTGCTATCACAAAACACTACAGACTGGGTAGCTTATAAACAAGAACTTACAGCTCATAGTTCTGGAGGCTGGGAAACGCAAGATCAAGAAGCCAACATGGTCGCGTTCTGGCGAAGGTCCTCTCCTGGTTCATAGCTGGAGCCTTCTCACTGTGTCCTCACGGGCTGCAAGGGGCTCTGTGGGGCCACTTCCATGAGGGCGCCATCTTATGACCTCATCCCTCCCAAAGGCCTCATCTCCTAATTCCCTCACCTTTGAGGGTTAAGATTTCAACATATGAATTCTGGCGGCAATGGGGATACAAACATCTTGGCAGAGCAGATATTTTCCACAAATATTCTCCATCAACAGTGTAATCCGACACCCGAAATAGCACTGGCTAGAGACAGAATGTAAAACTGAAATGGAAACATATGAGTATTACCAAGATGTTGGGTCTACTTTTTTCTTTTTCAGTACTGAAACCTGGATTTCATGGTCTATGTTTTGAATCAATAATAGCTTTTAGAGTTATTGCCACATATTCTGCATAATTTTAACAGACAAGCTTAACTGGCTCAATGAACTGTGTCTTTATGAGACTTTAATTTTCCTATAAAACAGCAAATGCCAACAAGATAGACATCCCTATTCTAAGCTGTCTACAGCTCTAAGAAGTAAACAGGCGGTTATTACATTAAAAACGTTCCTTGTATGCCAGCAACATCTAATTTTAATCTGTGGGACTTTTCGAGGAAGAACTAAGGGCTAGAGATGGCACAAAGAACCCCCACATATGCCTGATATCTAAAACCTGAAGCCTGACCCAATTCCCCTGTGGTTAAATAAACACATGCTTCTCCACGTCCTTGTTGTCTTGATGTACAGAACGGGATAACATTGGCCACTTAGTCTATCAATGAAATTCTCTTAGCTTCTAGATTGCTTTGAGACAGTAACTTGGAGGCATCTCGTACACCCATGGCGAAAAGTGCCATTTGTCACACTGGATGTAAAATAAATTAAGTGGAATTCTGGTATCCATATGCATTAACTTCCCTTTAAGGGACCGACATACTAACTTGGGCAGCACTTACAAATCTCAATTGAAGTGTCACCTCCTCAGTAGCCAATTCTGTTGCTCCCTCCTCTGTGATACTGGCCAGTGATCGTAATTGCTGGCTGTTGTGTTTGTCTCCTCAACAGGCTGAGATCCTACAGGGCAGGGACTATGTCTTATTTATCTTTGCACCTCTGGTGGCGCACACAAATTGCTAGCTTGCTGATTGTAGAGATTCATTTAATGATAGCCAGGTGTTAGATCAGAATCCCATCCCAATTCTGAATATGCTCTGAATTGTGCCTACCAGTTCACATTCCTTGTCTTTAAAGTCTTGATAAAAGTACTGAAGGACCATGTACTTCCTATTTTCATATGCAAATCACAGCAGGAAAGGGTGATTTTGACCCTCACGCTTCTCAGGGACCCGGTAGGGTGGAGAATATTAGACAAACTCTGATAGCTGAAATAATTCAACTCAATGATTTAGCAAAACATTTTTGCTGTGCCATGCACTGTTCTAAGCTTTAATTTTGTGGGAGCCTGACTGTAAGCACAGTACTGTTATTGCCCACATTACATATGAAGAAACTGGCACAGAAAGGTAGAGTAACTTGCCCAAGAGATGAGCCTTATATGAGTATTCTCCACGCCTCTCACCTCTGAAGCAAGGCAGAGTGAATCCTTTCTCCCCTGTGTTCCCACAGACTCACTACCCAGGCATGGACCTCATCATCTCATATTGTGATTAGAGATCCATGTCAGCCTCACTGGCCGAACAGTGAGTTTCTGGAGGACCGGGACTGTGGTGTATCGGTCATCTTTTTGCCTCGCCACTTAGCAGAGTAACTGGCTCACGGGAGCTTCCTGATAAGTGCCTGCTGAATAACTGAATGAGGGAAGTCTCTTCCTAAAACTACCACTTCTGAGGAATTCCTCAGAGAAAGGGATGAAGACAGACCCATTCTACTGCCTCAGTTGCCTTTGTAACCTCTGGTGGAATGTAAATATTTAACAAGGACTTTCCTTGCATTACTGTTTGTAATAGTGACAAAGGAAAAACCATTTAAAGATCCACTTAACACAAGAGGAAAGTGATCTGCAAGTCATGGTACGTGCATATACTGGAAAGTATGCCACTACTAAAAATGATGGTGTAGACCAGCGGCTGCACACAGATCAAATATGGCGTCCCACCAAATTCGGATCGACGCACAATATTACTGTCCCCCAGAACACATACTTGTAGGAAGAGAACACGGAGCTGAGTGGATCACATGCCACAGTGGAGAAGGCATCTTGCTGTAAGAAAGAGATTAAAAACTTAGAATAAAGCCCCAAACATTTATGGGAATGTGTTCAACTTTGCTTTTTGAGGATGTAAGAATGCACAGTGGGGACAGTCAATAGCTCTACTCAAGTAACAACAGGGCTCTAAAGGGGGACAAAGCAAACAGTGGGATTATGCTGGATGTTTTGACAGCAAAAAGACATTGTTATACTTAATAGCTAGTCTCTTTTAATTTCTTCAAATATGCTGCTAAAAATTATAGGATTTTAAAGTGTGCTCCGAACACAGAGGATGTTGAAAATCACAGAGGATGTTGAAAGGTATAGAAAAATCTTTAATGACATGGAAAGACAGTTATATGTTAAATAAAAGAAGCCAACTGTAAAACAGCATGTACGATACAATCCTGTTTTTATTACAGAGAGAATATGCAGGCATGGGAAAGGAAATGGAGGACATAGACCAAAACTGGGCTGTAAAAGTAGTTATCTTCGGAAGATGGGAGTGGGAGCAATTCTTTTTTTTTTTTCTTGCTCATTGGTATTTTTTCACTGCTATAAAAAAGATGTACTATTTTTGTACTGAGAAAATTTCATAGAAGTTACAGTTTTTAAAAAGTTATGGGGCATACTCACGCACGTGCATGTGTGCGCACACACGCGCGCGCACACACACACACACACACCAAACGAAAGTGGAGTTAGACTTTTTAATCATTTTTTTTTGTCAGCACCTACAAATGCTCTACCACCTCATTGTACTCATTAAGAATTTTATTGGGAGTAGGCAGTCTCTGGGATTGTAGAACCTTCTTCTGTGCAAAAACACATGGACTCCTTGCAGGCAATCACCTATTGGATTCTCTTGGGAGGTAGGCAGATGCCATGTAGTATCACTCTTCTCAGTAAGAGGTAGAAATTAGGCAGTGATTTGATGTTCGGTTCTTGCATTCTGCAAATCTTCTGCAAGGGCATGAGCAGGCCCAAAGAGCTGCAGCTGCTAGTTGATGGTGGAGATGCCCTGCTCATTCAGGGCAACAAGTCAGCGCTCCAAAATAACCCCATCAGCCCATCATGGCAAGTTCTTCACAAATTGTCCTTCACTGCTGACAGAGCACAAAGGTACCTGTGCATAACAGACACCCTACAAATGGCAGGAATGCCCTGGGTAGTCATCAGACCCACTCCTAAAATGCCATCTAGTCAGAGGCAGCCGAGCCCAGTTATACTCGCTCATCCATACATGTGGTGAAAACAAAAGCTCCTCTCTGTTAGCAAACCCAGGGGGACGAATAGCGACCTAACAAGTCCAAGGTTCAAAATGACAAGCAGTTATTGAAGATGCCGTGGAAGAACAGTCTGTCACGGGGTGCAGTGATGGGGCCAAAAGTGTGAGGATTTCACAAGATAATGAATTAATGGCTGGACTACAAAATGGAAAATTAGAGCTGATAAGGCCAGTGGACCATCCTTCTGAACTGTTTGTTGAACCGTAAAATAACCGATTCTTTTTAGGAAAGGGAATACGGTTACTAGACATCTAAAAGTCGTGACTCACGACTGTCACCATTTTGAGCACCCACTTTCTGTCCAACCTCAGCACTGTATATGCTTGCTCTCAGAATTTTTTTCCCTTTGAAAAATTCTGAGTTAAGTTAGTATTAGGAAATAGATTCTCTAATTATTCAGAAGGATGGATCACAGATTGGGAATGTTCACCTGTGTCTCTCTTGATTGGACCCACTGTAGCATTAATAAAGCCATATCACATTTTAAAGCTTAGCAAGAAACGTGGTAATAGCACTTCCTCCTACAGTACCCTCAGCTTTAGCCACTGTTCAACTTGGTCTGGGAACTGCATCCGTGTTCAGCCACAGCAGCGAATTAACAGCTACCATTTCCCAAGAGCTGGTGATGGGCCAGGCACTAGATGAGCCTGTGGCAGATGTTATTCCTTTAATCATCACAAAAATCTTGGAGGTGGGGACAGTCATTGCCTCACTCTACAAATGAGGGAACTGAGGCTTAGAGAAGTGTAGTAACTTGTCTGAGGAGATGCTGCTAGCAGGAGGAGGGCAGCAAGCTTCTTCCAGAGCATGTGAGAGAGAGGATGGAGCAGGATGGAGCAGCTGGAAAGGGCACACAGGACCAGTGCTGCAAAGACACACGCTCACTCATCCGCCCCAGGCAAATCGCTTCATCTTGATACAGGACGGGGCTCACCTCTCTTACCTAACTACTTCATAGGCTTTTTGTGAGGTCCATATGAGATCACATGTGTGAAAAGCCTTGAAAACAGTAAAGCATTTGACAAATACCATGTGTTATTAGCAAAAAGTCAGAAAACTAAATCACAGTCCTTAGGAGCACAACACTTCAACCATCAAGGCTTCAACGGAAAGACCACACTGCCCCCCAACCCCCAGTCCTTTAAATAAAGGGCGCGGGATTTTCTTAAGCAAATCTTTTAAAGATAAAGGGCTCAGGTATGCATGCTGGTACTTGAACTGGTTTTTGCAGGGAGCTTCAGTGTCTTAAATTTAATGCAGACACACTGCCTGAGCGATTTATCTTGACTAGAGAAAGTAACCATTTCGCTGTTACTATTCTGTTCCAAAGAAAGGACTACTGTAGTTTTACACCCTTAATCTATGCAACACAAGAATGAAAGAAAAAAAACACAAGCAATACTTTCTCATGAGAGGGCCACATTACATACAGTAATTCAATTTTTATTATTAACATCATGATTGATAGCTAAGTCCACAGTTCAGTTCCCAGGCAACATAAAAGTGGATGTTTTATATATAGAACACCTGTATTTTTTTTTTTTTACATCTTTATTGGAGTAGAATTGCTTTACAATGGTGTGTTAGTTTCTGCTTCATAACCTGTATTTTATGGAGCCACTAGGATCTACCAGTCTATTAAATGGCAACCACACAATTAAAACCTGCACAATTCAAATAATGTAATCTCCGAGCAATGAGAAACAATGAATTGTCAAATCACCGTGGGAGATCAACTGAGTCATCCCGCCTTTCAAGTAATGTCAAGTAGAAATCCCATTATCTGCTTTCATCTAAGAAATCACTAAAACAAACCAACCAGTCCCCCCAAATCTACCTGCACTGGGTGAGAGTCAGGATCCGGCACACGAGACTAGGGGATGGACTCCCCAGGTGCTGACAGGGCGCCATCATCCCAACATGTGCTGGAGCACCGAGGGGTCCACGTCCACGGCCTGGAGACCCCTGAGCAGGCTCTGGAAGGTGGCCTGCTTCCCGAAGCGCTGCCTCCAGCGAACCAAGGCCTCCACCATCTGGGACTGAACATTGTGGGGATGGTTGGCCTTACAGCGGTAGATGTCAGTCTGGGACAGCCCCAGAGACAGCACCACGGGCTCCCACTCGGGGCCCAGCCTCTGGGCCAGCTGGTTGATCTGCTGGTCGGAAGGGGAGCTGTGGAGGATGTGGGGGGGGATTCCAGCCAACCGGTCATCTGGGGAGGAGAAAGACACGAGGGTGAAGAGAGCGAGCAAACACATCAGACAGGGGCAGAAATTAAAAACGTGGCAGAATGACACACACTTCCAAATGGCAGGGGCCAACTTCTCCTAGTCTTCATGGCGGCTACTCAGTACAGAGCCGTACATAGGGGCTTAAGAAGTACCACCCAGCATCTTTGGAAATGTTTACGACAGAAAATTTGAAAACAAGAAAATAAAAATAACTTGAAATTCCATCAGAGAAACCCATTCATAATAATTTGATTTATTTCCTTTTTTTAATATCTTTATTGGAATATAGTTGATTCACAATGGTGTGTTATTTTCTGCTGTATAACAAAGTGAATCAGCTATATGTATACATATATCCCCATATCTCCTCCCTCTTGTGTCTCCCTCCCACCCTCCCTATCTCACCCCTCTAGGTGGTCACACAGCACCGAGCTGATCTCCCTGTGCTATGCGGCTGCTTCCCACTAGCTATCTATTTTACATTTGGTAGTGTATATATGTCATTGCCACTCTCACTTCGTCCCAGCTTACCATTCCCACCCTGTGTCCTCAAGTCTGTTCTCTACATCTGCATCTGTATTCCTGTCCTGCCACTAGGTTCATCAGTATCATTTTTTTAGATTCCTTACATGTGTGTTAGCATACAGTATTGGTTTTTCTCTTTCTGTCTTACTTTACTCTGTATAACAGACTCTAGGTCCATACACCTCACTACAAATAACTCAGTTTTGTTTCTTTTTATGGTTGAATAGTATTCCATTGTATATATGTGCCACATCTTCTTTAAACATTCATCTGTCAATGGACACTTAGGTTGCTTCCATGTCCTGGCTATTGTAAACAGAGCTGCAATGAACATTGTGGTACCTGACTCTTTTTGAATTATGGGTTTCACAGGGTACATGCCCAGTAGTGGGATTGCTGGGTCATATGGTAATTCTATTTTTAGTTTTTTAAGGAACCTCCATACTGTTCTCCATAGTGGCTATATCAATTTACATTCCCACCAACAGTGCAGAAGGGTTCCCTTTTCTCCACGCCCTCTCCAGCATTCATTATTTGTAGATTTTTTGATGATGACCATTCTGACTGGTGTGAGGTGATACCTCATTGTGGTTTTGATGTGCATTTCTCTAATGATTAGTGATGTTGAGCATCTTTTCATGTGTTTGTTGGCAATCTGTAAGTCTGCTTTGGAGAAATGTCTGTTAAGGTCTTCTGCCCATTTTTGGATTGGGTTTTTGCTTTTTTGATATTGAGCTGCATGAGGTGCTTGTATATTTTGGAGATTAATCCTTTGTCAGTTGCTTTGTTTGCAAGTATTTTCTGCCATTCTGAGGGTTGTCTTTTGGTCTTGTTTATGGTTTCCTTTGCTGTGCAAAAGCTTTGAAGTTTCATTAGGTCCCATTTGTTTATTTTTTATTTTATTTCCATTACTCTAGGAGGTGGGTCAAAAAGGATCTTGCTACGATTTATGTCATAGAGTATTCTGCCTATGTTTTCCTCTAAGAGTTTTATAGTGTCTGGCCTTAATTTAGGTCTTTGATCCATTTTCAGTTTATTTTTGTGTATGGTGTTAGGGAGTGTTCTAATTTCATTCTTATACAGGTAGCTTTCCAGTTTTCCCATCTCCACTATTCAAGAGGCTGTCTTTTCTCCATTGTATATTCTTGCCTCCTTTGTCAAAGATAAGGTGACCATATGTGCATGGGTTTATCTCTGGGCTTTCTATCCTGTTCCATTGATCTATATTTCTGTTTCTGTGCCAGTACCATACTGTCTTGATTACTGTAGCTTTGTAATATAGTCTGAAGTCAGAGAGCCTGATTCCTCCAGCTCCATTTTTCTTTCTCAAGATTGCTTTGGCTGTTTGGGGTCTTTTGTGTTTCCATACAAATTGTAAAATTTTTTGTTCTAGTTCTGTGAAAAACACCATTGGTAATTTGATAGGGATTGCATTGAATCTGTAGATTGTTTTGTGTAGTATAGTCGTTTTCACAATATTGGTTCTTCCAATCCAAGAACATGGTATAACTCTCCATCTGTTTGCAGCCATAAAAGGGGTAATTGACAGTAACACAGTAATAGTAGGCAACTTTAACACCCCACTTACACCAACGGACAGACCATCCAAACAGAAAATAAATAAGGAAACACAAGCTTTAAATGACACATTAGACCAGATGGATTTAATTGATGTTTATAGGACATTCCATCCAAAAACAGCAGAATACACTTTCTTCTCAAGTGCACACAGAAAATTCTCCAGGGTAGATCACATCTTGGGTCACTGATCTATTTCTTTTCAGTCTTTTATACATAAAACATACATTTAGGATTACATTGCAGGTACTGCTTTGTAACATGCTTTTTTCACCGCCATCTCTTTTACTAGAGAGGTCAAGCCGAGGCTTCTGGGAGAATCTAAGGATGCCTGCAGGGTCCACCTCCCTCTGGCACTGGCCTGTGGGTGGAGGAGTGACACTCTCTCCTACAGGAATGGCTAGTGCTATAGGGTAAGGGGCTGAACAGAACAGCCACTCTTTCCTAACAAACATGGACACCACCAAAAAAAGTGACAGCTTCTAACAGAAGCAGGTGCTAAGAGGCCCCCTGAGAAAAAGAAAACCTAGAGGCCATGAGGGAGCAGGAAGAGAGGTGAGCAGAGTTCACTGTCCCAGCACAAGTCACAGGAGGAGAGTAACCATCCTGGCTGAGCCCAGAGAAGGAGAGGAAGTACGTGCTGTGTAGGGGCAATGAGAGAACCTGACCTTGCACTTCCTAAACTGGAGCCCTGTCTCCCCGAGGCCAGTCTGCTGAGGAAGTCTGACACTGAGCGAGTGACTACAGATGTGCTGAGAAGTGCCACTGGTTACACAGAAGGCCTTCCAGAGGAAGGAGGTTAAAGCTAAGTCCCGAGCATGAGTAAGAAGGAACCCAGTGAAGGGAAAGGAAAGGAGGTGTGCCCTGTGCCGTGAGAACTGCGCATGAAAAGACTCCGAGGCAGGGGGACATGGCAGGTTCAAGGAAGAGACAGTCACTGTAGCAAAGAGCAGAGGTTGAGATGGACTCCAAACACCCAAAATGATGATGCCGGTGATGGGTTAGGCCAGGACTGGAACCTCAGACTTCAGTACAATAGCACATTATACTACACTTTCTGTCACCAGCATCACAGAAATTCAGGTCAATCCCACTTCACACTCTCCAGCTCACTGTTTTGATTTATGAATTCAATGAGAAGGCAAAAAGCATCCTGTTAGAATAGCTGATGTTTTCCACAGCATGTGCCTTTGGTCTCTAGGCAGTTGCCAATACCTTCGGCATGAGTTGCAAAAATATTGTCAAGGACTCTCTCTGGTGTCTGTCAAGACTGCTTTTTTTTAAATGACTAAGAAGCAAATTAGAATAATGATACTACTGACCAAACTATTTTATATTAACACTGACATTTTTACAGCTTTTATAAAAATATGGGCTCATCTTAAAAAATTCAAACAACACAAAAAAGTACAAAGAAGACAACAAATTATCCACTACCCTACCATCTTACTGACAGTTTGTGAACATCATTCGGGACATCTCTTTAAGTGTGTACACTGTGAGAAGGAGAATACGACAAGTTTTTTTTCTAATAAGAGTAACTTAATTTTGCTTGAATATAACAGAAGAAAAAGCAGCCAAAGTGAACCTAAATGGCTTTCTGACCTGCAATTAAATGCTTAAAAAAACAAAACAAACAAAAAACACATACACACAAAATATTTAATGCTGAGAAAAAAATTAATGAAAATTTAAGAGGTAAACTACATGTCTTCACACTGATGCTTTATAATGAACACTTTATATTTCCTCTCTTTTTCCTCATACGTCTAGATTTTTTTGCTTATATCATTTTTCTTCTGTTGGATGCATAACATTTACATGCTTCTGTAACAATAATCTTCTCCCAGCTGTTTAGTCTTAAAACTATATTTTTAATGGTTTGAATGTTCACCAGTGTTTTTTGTTGTTGTTACTGTTTTTTAACCATGGCTTTTGAGTCTGTTATTTTGATTTGAGTCATTTGGGTGAATCTCTTCATGGGGTGGTTTTCTTCAAGAAAGGTTCATGGTTACTACACTTCTTGAGTTCTTTCAGATCAAGACTGTCTGCTTACTGCCTTCACTGCTGAACAATAACAATATTTATAAAAATAATGTCATATTATTATATTCTGAATTATGAATATAATTTTATATTATTTAAATATTTTTATTCCTCTTACATGTGTAGAACTTGCTCATATTTTATGGCAGAGAATGCTGGTATGGAGAATTCTGATACTGACTTGAACATCCCCCTTTTTGTATTATTTGCTTTTTCTCTCTGGAGTTTACAGTACTGAAGCTTTAGACCAGGGTTTATCTTGGTCACTCTTCATCAGCCTTTCCATGTATGTGGCATGGCCTTCTCACCAAAGATTTAGTTCTTCCTCCCTTTCAGAAAAATCTCCCTGTGTTATATCTTTGCATTCTTTATTTCTATTCCTTATACTAGAGGGCTCTGCCTATCCTCCATGGCTATCATTTTCTCTCTTACTGTTTTAACTCCTTTCCTGTGATTATCTCATGCCTTTCCCCCATGCCATTCATTTGACTGACAGTTAAGGCTATTCTGTATTTTTTTCCTCCTGGTTCAAATCTTATATCATATTTTTGTTCTTAATTTTTCTTGGCTCTTCAATCTATCTTTTAAAAATCCCTTTCTACTGCCACCCATGAGGATGGCTACTCAAAAAACAAAACAAAACAAAATAAGTATTGGTAAGAATGTGGAGAAATTGCAATCCTTATGCACTGTTGGTGGGAATGTAAAATGGTGCAGCTGCTACGGAAAACAGTATGGCAGTTCTTCAAATAATTAAAAATTGAATTATGATCCAGCAATTCTACTTCTGGATTATATTACCCAAAAGAACTGAAAGCAGTTACTTGAAGAGATATTTGTACATCCATGTTCATAGCAGCATTGCTCACAATAGCCAAAAGTAGAAGCAACTCAAGTGTCTATTGAGGTATGAATGGATAAACAAAATGTGGTATGTTATACATTAGAATATTATTCAACCCAAACAAGGAAAAAAATTCTGACTCATGCTACATAATGGATGATTCTTAAGGACATTATCCTCAGTGAAATAAACCAGTCACGAAAGGGACAAATACTCCATGATTCCATACATATGAGGTACTTAGAACAGTCAAATTCAGTGGGACAGAAAGATTGATGGTTGCCAGGGGCTTGGGGAGGTGTAATGAGGAGTTGCTGTTTAATAGGGACAGAGTTTCAGTTTTGCAAGATTAAAAGAGTTCTGGAGGTTAATTGCACAACAACATGAATGTACTCTTAAAAATGGAAAAAGACAGCAAGTTTTATGTTATATTTTATAATTAAAAATAAAAAAAGAATCTTGTTGTTTAATCATAACATTGAGTTTTTATTTCTACTGGATTGATACTGAGATCTTCTACAGCATGAAATAGTTGCGAGGTTGAGTTTCTTTGGACTCTGGGTTTTCTCCCAGACCAGATTGGTTGCATGTTTATTTTCTGCAAGCCGTGTTCCTATATTTCATTCCTCTGCTGTAGCATTTTCGCAGAGTTTTCATGACATTTAGTTTCATCTTGCTGATACTTAACATGAGTATCTCTGTCCAGAACTTCTGTTTGGTCTTGTACAGTAAGCTGATGCATCCTTGACACTCTGCTCACTCCATAGGGGTCCCGTTGCCTTTCTCCCTCTGAGCTACACTCCGAAGTTAGCTTGGCTTTCTATGCAGTGCTCTGGCGTGAAGGAGAAGTAGGACTCACAAGGCCAGCCCTTGCCGGGGGTCCTATGCACTGCCCTCTCTTTTGGAAGCCAGTTAAATGTCTTACAACAGAGCCCGCTCTGCCAGGGTGCACTCACTCCTGTGATCTCTTTCCCGTAACTGGGGAGATGGCTTGCTCCGAGTTGCCTTCCTGCCTCTGCTGAGGCTGTTGCCTGACATTCACCGAGGCCACCCACTCACCTTCTCAGGCAGCTTCTTCCCATACTGATCTGTGTTAGTGGGAATCCTCAGGATGCTGTCCCCTCACCTCCCTTTCCCGGCATTGCTCCTGAGGGGTCAGGATGGACGGTTTCCTTCATTACCTGCCACTGGTCAAAGTGCACAGCACAAAGCTGTGATTGGTTTTCTTGTCTGTTGGGTTGTTGTTGGCGAATGTTTTTGTTGTGAACTGCTTTTTGGGTCAGTTCATTGGGTGTTGGGGCGGGAGCATCTGTGATTCTGCTACACTCTGTCATCATTCTGACTCCTGGCCAGCTATTAATGCAACATATGCTTTGAGCCAGTGATGTGGAAGTGAGGACAGTATTTGCTCTCCTTCCTCTACACTCTCAGGGTCACATATCCCTTGTGAATACTGCCATATAACTGGGAGGTGGCCGGCAATCTACGGACACAGGCTTGAGCAAAGATAATTGGCACATAAGCACAACCCAGCCAAGAACAAATCAAGCCCTTCCAAGGAGATCTTACGCACACAGAGACAATAATAGCTGTTTGTGTCGTCTGACCTCTATCTGGAAAAGTATCCTCATGAGCCTTCCAGCTCATGAATTCTGCGGAACATGAGGTTAATTAAAAATGAGAGTCCTGAGGCGGTGGTGTCAACTCCCAAGGACATACTACATCAAATCAGGTCGAGCTATAAATCAATCCACTGTGACCGCCTGGCCACTGTTCCTCAAAGCTTGATGTGCACACCACTGGTGGTGGGCAAAGTGATGCCAGGGGTACGGAGGGGAACATTCTGTATTAGAGTAGTCATGGATCTATTTTAACACGATTAGAAAAGTATAAATAGCATTTCAAACCCATGACTGCAAGGATTAAGATAAGTAAATAAAAAAGCAGATATAGAATGACCAAAAAGTAAACAAAAGAGAAAAGTGAGTTTTAAAATAAAAAGTAAACTTAAATAAAAGCATTCAGTTAGTGGTACAGGTGTTAAAAGATAAGGCAAGAATTGTACAAGTAGAACAGAAATGACTGAAGCTTGGGAAGTCCGGTGTTTCTCAACAAGTGTGCTATTGGCATCTCAGGCAGGACAATCCACTGTGCAGTGCTGTCTCCACTGCACAGCAAGGTCTGGAGCATCCCTGCCTGGCCTGCACCTACTAAGTGCTAGTAACATCCCCTACCCCAGCCTTAGCACACATGTCCACATACCCTGGGGCAAAGCAGTACTACCCCTGGTTAAGAACCACCAGATACTGGGACAGAAGAATGGCTATTTTATAAAAAACCCTAAGCAGGGGGTTACTCCTTTTATACTGACAAAATGCTCTCCCTTATACAGATCCTATCTCTTTCATGCAATCCTTTAATTCCATTCTCAGTGAAGTTAAAACTCACCTGTTTCAAAAGAAACAACATTCTCTGATAAACCCATCTACCATCATGAAGCCAAAAATCCATTTGAAGGGATCAACACCCCCCAGTCCCCACCCCCATCTCCCCACTTAGCCACCCACCCCTCTACCCTCCGTCTCTGTGGTCATGACATGGATGAAAACAGCATACTGACCCCTCCTCTCTAACCAACTCTTCCTCCCACACTCATACTTATCAGTAGCTGCTCTGGGCTCAAATCTAAAAGACTCACACATAACTTTTCTGTTCCTTATATGACATTGCTGTCTCCCAAGCTCCTTATGTGCAGAGACCAAGTCTTCGACTTCTGTGCCCTTCCTTTCCAACCTTTAGGTTCTCCAAGTGAAGGAAAGTTCACAGGCCCAGTGACCTGTCTGGTTGACCTCTGCTTTGTACCCTGCATCCTACGACATGTGGCCACCTTAATGGTGACCCGAGAAGAGGACCTATACAAAGTTCAAAAGTACAGTTCAAAGACTGAAGGCCATGGAGTAAAGGAGCGGCACAGCAGACATGTAAACAGCTGCTAGGAAAGTCAGATAAAGCCATGGTCAGATGTCTAGAGTAACAGCAAGCATTTTAACTGTAGAACTCCGTTTTAAACTTCAGCTGTTTTGAAATATAACTGCAGATTTGGTAAGCACATATGAGTGCTTTATAAAGAGACTCAGTTGGACATGGGGTAGCACTTTGCAAAACCATACACATTCCTTTGGAGAGGTGGTGAGATACACCACTCTCCCTAACTCACTGACGGAAGTGCCGTGTGCTTCAGGTTTGTTGGACCAGAAAAAAAAAGTTGAGCTAAGAGACTGTCCCCTTCTGGTGCAGCCACTTTTCAGGAGAAAAGGCTAACCTCTTCCCCGAGGACATGTAAGGCCTCTGCTCAGGTCAAGTCTACTAATGTTCCATGGACCAAAGCAAGACATGTGGCCAAGCCCAAGACCAACAGGACAGGTAATTAAATCTCACAGGGTGGGAGGAGTGAAAATGTGCTGAGCAATAATCTGTAAACACTCACAAGTGAACTAATAAATTTTTAAAATGTAGATGAAGTGATATATTACTGGGAGTATATAAAATGCCAAAGTTGGTGCAGGACAAAATAGAAAACTTCAATAAACCAATGTATTAAATATACCGAAGTGGTAATCAAAGCCCTCCCCTGCTAAAGAGCCCTGGGCCCCAATGGTCTAATAGGTTAGTTCTATCAAATATTCATAGAACTTTTCATTTCCTAACTTACGTAAGTTGTTCCAGAAAATAGAAAAGGAACAAAAACTAGCCCATTTTATTAAGCTCCTGTACTTTATATTCCAAACAACAAGGAGAATACAGAAAAGAAAAATCACAGGCTCATTTCAGTTATAATTTTAGATGTAAAAATCCTAAATATTAAGTATTTGAGTTTTTTAAAATGTATTTAAAATAATACATTGTGAACAAGTAGAATTTATCAAACGATTACAATAATTTCAACATCATAAAAATTATCAATTAATTCAACATATCACTAGCCTAAAGAGAAAAGGCAGTATATTAATACATGAAAAAAAAAGGATTTGATGAAATTTGATACCTATTTACCATTAAAATTTTCTTCTTTAAAAACTAGGAATATGGGCAACTTTTAAAACTTGACAAAATTATAAAAGCCTTCAATAAGCATTTGACTTAATGAAGAACTTTAAAATGTATCCTCTTTAAGAATGGGAACAAGACAAGTTATGCCCACTAGCACCATTACTATTGAACACAGTAGTGGAAGTCCTGACCAATGCTGTAAAAAAAGAAAAAGAAATTTTGTATTAACATTTGAAGGGAAGCATTTTCAGAGTATGATTTAATATGTAGAAAAAGGCCAGGATCAATAAACAATCCATTAGAACGAACAAGAGAGTTGAACAAAATTGCCAGATACAAGATCAACTCAAAACAAAAATCAACAAAACAGCATTTCTACATTCTGGCAATAATCAAATACAAGATCAAATAAAATAAAATAAAATAAGCAATGAAAACTATAAAGGATCTAGAAATTAAATTAACAAAGATCACATAAGACCTCTATGCGGAAAATTTTAAGCCTTCATTAAAAAAAAAAAAAAGACATAAAGCAAGATCTGAATAAATGATCATTCATGTGCTGGCTGGGAAGACATTATTATTACATAAAGATGATAATTCTTATAATGACAATTAAAATTTCATAATGGGGTAGGGAGAGGCTTTCTCCAAATCGGGGAAAGCTAGCTAATTATAAATATTTAAAAAGAAACTGGACTTTTACATCACACCATAAACAGTGACAGATTCCATGTGGATAAAGGCCCAAACATAAAAGGCAAAACTATAAACTTAATGGAAGATAACACTGGATTATCTTTATGACCTGTGGTGGGAAGGGACCTTTTTTTTTCGAGTTTAAGAAAAAAGTTTACTTAATTTTTTAAAATTGAAGTATAGTTGATTTACAATGTCATGTTAGTTTCAGGTATACAGCACAGGGATTCAGTTTTATATATGTGTGTAACATATATACTTTTTCAGATTCTTTTCCCTTATAGGTTATTACAAAATATTGAGTACAGTTCTCTGTGCTATACAGTAGGTCCTTGTTGGTTATCTATTTTATATATACTAGTGTGTATATGTTAATCCCAACTTCCTAATTTATCCCTCCCCCACCCCAGAAGTGACTTTTTAAATGACTCCCCCAAAGATGAATTTTTTACGTCAAAGGAGACTATGATTCAAGTTGACAGAGAATGGGAAAAGATATTTGTTAATGTCTAAAGCCAAGGAGGGAAAAATTTCTGCATTTATTAAGGTACTCCTGAAACCAACAGGAAAAAAGGTAAGAATCTCCAAAGGAAAAAGGACAAAGGAATGACCAGGCAATTCAAATTAGAGGAAATGCAAAAGCAAGCATATAAAGAGATGCTCAAATGCAGAAATTTAAGAAACAACAATTGAAACAACAATGATAAATTACTTTATGTGCACAGAAATCTAGACAATACCAAGTTTTGGCTGGGGTGTGGCCATGTACGAAACTTTATTCACTGCTGGTGGGAATGAAGACTGAGCAGCCATTCTACAAGCAAGTGGGCAGTGTGAATAAAACTGAATACAGTTTTATTGTTCCTAGGTGCATGTACCCAAGAAAAATTCTGAAAAAGATCGATAAGGGACATGCAGAAGGCTGTTTGTACATAGCTAAATCACTTGTGTTAGCAAACATATATACCTTATAACCCAGCAATCCTGTTTTGGGGTTTATATATCCCAGAAGAATTCTCATTCAGATCAGACCCCATGAGGGGTCATGTATGAGGTTGTTTATACCAAGTAACACTGGGAAGAAAAGAGCTGGAAGCAATACAAGAGCTCAATACTAGGGGAGCAGATAAATAAATATGAAGGAGCATACAGGGAATAGAAAGAATGGACTAAGGTGAAAATGTTAAAAGAAGAATGATACCTATAACAATGCGAATTTTAAAATATATGTCTAAAACAACACCATTTACAAAAACACACATAAATAAGACTATGTATCGGACAGAATAATTAGTTATGGAAGGGGAGGAAATAGGGGGAGGCCGCCAGGCTGAGAAAACTAACATGACAGGCCACCTCCCAGGGCCCACATGTTAACCTGCATCCCTGAGTGCAATGGTTTTGCAGAGAAATCCCTTTGGCCCAAGGTCTGACTGGCTGCCTGGAAATGAAAGAAAAGCACCTTGAAAAGAAAACTAATTAGAACCCCTTGTTCTGGTATATAATCACAGAGAACAATCTGGTCCTCACAGAGAGGTGGAGAAATAAACTGGTCTTTCTAAAATCGATTTTCAGCTAGATGAAGCCCCTGTTGCAAAATGCAAGTAAATCATACTTACTGTCATAGAAAACTTGATTTGCCATCAAGTCCATGGAAGGTCAACAACAAAACTATTAGCAATAATTGAGTTCTCACTGAGTTAAAAGGAGGGAGGCAGGGCAGACAGAGCTCTGGGCTAAGAATTGGCAGGCCTGGCTACTATCTAAATTTGAATCTGCCGCCAACTTGCCATAAAACTGGTGATAAGTCATTTAGCTTCTCTTGGATTGTTTTCTCATTTGGAAAAGGTAAAACCAGATGACTTTCAAGGCCTAATTTAGATATGACATCTATCGTTATACTATCCTTTAAAAAAGCAATTTTATTTTCTGCATATCTCATGCTTTTTTTTTTTTTTTTTTTTTTTTTAGTGGTACGCGGGCCTCTCACTGTTGTGGCCTCTCCCGTTATCGAGCACAGGCTGCCGACGCGCAGGCTCAGTGGCCATGGCTCACGGGCCCAGCCGCTCCGCGGCACGTGGGATCTTCCCAGACCAGGGCACAAACCCACGTCCCCTGCATCGGCAGCCGGACTCTCAACCACTGTGCCACCAGGGAAGCCCTCTCATGGTTTTTGACTTCTCACTAATCAATAATTATTCACGTATTGTTGCATCACTTTCCCCTACATGTCTTCTAAGAGAGAACCAAGACCTTTGGGGTTTTAGTGATGCTTTTTTGCTTGTTCTTGCTTCCTAAATATCACTCATGGAAACTTATCCTTCCATTGCAAAAAAGTTAATTGAACATTGGTAGAGCAAATTTTTTCAAAACAGGATTTAAAACTTTAAAAGTTCATGTTACAACTTGCCGAGCCACTCATTTTTCTCACACACTTGTGCAGACCTGACCCAACTCCATCAATTTACCATTCATCCTGCCCCCTGAACACACCAGTCTGCCTGGAACCTTAGGGCCTTGTGCTAGCTGGTCCTTCTCCCTGGAACATTCTTCCTCTGACTTCCTCCATCAAGTGTGACTTCTCAATGAAACCCAGCCTGACTGCCCTATTCTCAGTGACAACTCCCATTCCACTCTGTGATCCCCCTTATCCACGTATCACCTTCAAACATATCATATATTTTATAGATGCATTGTATTTGTTGTTGCTGACTGGCCCCACTCCACACACTCATCCCATCCCAGCTAGAATGTAAGCTCCTCACAGGCAGGGGAATTTTGTCAATTTTGTTCAGTGATGCTCAATGATGTATCCTGGGCACCAAGAATAGTACCTAGCACATAGTAGGTTCTCATTACATAAATGAATATTGTTGGATAAATGAACAAATTAAAAGGAATGATCCATTACAATTACAACATACTCATTTAGCTGTGCTCTCTATGGCTACAGTGTTACCAAGTGCTCCTACTTTTAGTTACTTAGCACTTAAAAACCAAAGAAATTAGACTGTATCATCTGGGAGTATACAGAAAATTTTAAAGGGGGGTGGGCGACTCTATAACAGTAAGATGTTGTCAAGGTTCAGCATAGGCAGGTTCCCACTCTCTGTACTGAACTGGGCCACAATGAACTCCTCCCTCTACATAGATGGTTAATTTTAAGAGAGTTAGAACCACTGACAGACCCCAAGATGGTTTCTGGGTAAATACTCTGATTCCAACCTCCCAGTACCTAAGGAAATAAACAAAAGGTACTAAAAATGCAGCCCACGCCCCCCAAAAAAGATGGCAGAACCACAGTCCAATACCCCCCTGAAGCTGTATCAATCATGCAATAAAACTCAACTCTAAAAGAGAGACTGATATACCCAAATCTGGAGAGGAACAATGAATTAAGTGGGCTTTCCTATCACTTCTCCTCTGACTTCAGTAGACTAGGGATGGTAATTGCCACAGGGAAGGATGCAGAGATCAGAAGTAAGAACGGATTTGAGGATATACCAGTGAGTAAAGTTAAGATTCCTGTGCCTGTGAGCTTGCAGTCTAGGAGAAAAAAGATTAAAGAGAATAAACATAATCAATAAGTAAACTGCCTAGTGTTTTTAGAGAGAAAAAGTAGAGAGCAGAGTAAGAGGGATCAAGAGTGCAAAGGGGAATTGGGAAGATGGCGGAAGAGTAAGACGCGGAGATCACCTTCCTCCCCACAGATACACCAGAAATACATCTACACGTGGAACAACTCCTACAGAGCACCTACTGAACGCTGGCAGAAGACCTCAGACCTCCCAAAAGGCAAGAAAGTCCCCACGTACCTGGGTAGGGCAAAAAAAAAAAGAAGAAACAGAGACAAAAGGATAGGGACAGGACCTGCACCAGTGGGAGGGAGCTGTTTAGGAGGAAAGGTTTCCACACACTAGGAAGCCCCTTCGCGGGCGGAGACTGCGGGTGGCGGAGGGTGGAGCTTCGGAGCCATGGAGGAGAGCACAGCAACAGGGGTGCGGAGGGCAAAGTGGGGAGATTCCCGCACAGAGGATCGGTGCCGACCGGCACTCACCAGCCCAAGAGGCTTGTCTGCTCCCCCGCCGGGGCGGGCTGGGCTGCGAGCTGAGTCTCGGGCTTCAGTCGGAGCGCAGGGAGAGGACTGGGGTTGGCGGTGTGAACACAACCTGCAGGGGGTTAGTGCGCCACAGCTAGCCGGGAGGGAGTCCGGGGAAAAGTCTGGACCTGCTGAAGAGGTAAGAGACTTTTTCTTCCCTCTTTGTTTCCTGGTGCGCGAGGAGAGGGGATTAAGAGCGCTGCTTAAAGGAGCTCCAGAGATGGGCGTGAGCCGCGGCTAACAGTGCGGACTCCAGAGACGGGCATGAGACGCTAAGGCCGCTGCTGCCGCCACCAAGAAGCCTGTGTGCGAGCACAGGTCACTATCCACACCTCCAGGGAGCCTGTTCAGCCCGCCACTGCCAGGGTCCCGGGATCCAGGGACAGCTTCCCCGGGAGAACACATGGCCCACCTCAGGCTGGTGCAACGTCCTGCCGGCCTCTGCCGCAGGCCCGCCCCGCACTCCATGCCCCTCCCTCCCCCTGGCCTGAGTGTGCCAGAGCCCCCGAATCAGCGGCTCCTTTAACCCTGTCCTGTCTGAGCGAAGAACAGACGCCCTCCAGCGACCTACACACAGAGGCAGGGTCAAATCCATAGCTGAGCCCCGGGAGCTGTGAGAACAAAGAAGAGAAAGGGAAATCTCTCCCAGCAGCCTCAGGAGCAGCAGATTAAATCTCCAGAATCAACTTGATGTACCTGCATCTGTGGAATACCTGAATAGACAACGAATCATCCCAAATTGAGGAGATGGACTTGGAGAGCAAGATTTATTATTTTTTTCCCCTTTTCCTCTTTTGTGAGTCTTCCTTCCTTCCTCCCTTCCTCTCTTCCTCTCTTTCTTTCTTTCTCTTTCTTTCTTTCTGCTTTTTCTCCCTTTTATTCTGAGCCGTGTGGATGAAAGGCTCTTGCTGCTGCAGCCAGGAGTCAGTGCTGTGCCTCTGAGGTGGGAGAGCCAACTTCAGGACACTGGTCCACAAGAGACCTCCCAGCTCCACATAATATCAAATGGTGAAAATCTCCCAGAGATCTCCATCTCAACACCAGCACCCAGCTTCACTCAACGACCAGCAAGCTAGAGTGCTGGACACCCTATGCCAAACAACTAGCAAGACAGGAACACAACCCCACCCATTAGCAGAGAGGCTGCCTAAAATCATAATAAGTCCACAGACACCCCAAAACACACCACCAGATGTGGACCTGCCCACCAGAAAGACAAGATCCAGCCTCATCCACCAGAACACAGGCACTAGTCCCCTCCACCAGGAAGCCTACACAACCCACTGAACCAACCTTAGCCACTGGGGATAGACACCAAAAAGAACGGGAACTACAAACTGCAGCCTGCAAAAAGGAGACCCCAAACACAGTAAGATAAGCAGAATGGAAAGACAGAAAAACACACAGCCGATGAAGGAGCAAGATAAAAACCCACCAGACCTAACAAAGGAAGAGGAAGTAGGCAGTCTACCTGAAAAAGAATTCAGAATAATGATAGTAAAGATGATCCAAAATCTTGGAAATAGACAAAATGCAAGAAACATTTAACAAGCACCTAGAAGAACTAAAGATGAAACAAGCAACGATGAACAACAAAATAAATGAAATAAAAAATACTCTAGAAGGGATCAATAGCAGAATAACTGAGGCAGAAGAACGGATAAGTGACCTGGAAGATAAAATAGTGGAATAATAACTACTGCAGAGCAGAATAAAGAAAAAAGAATGAAAAGAACTGAGGACAGTCACAGAGACCTCTGGGACAACATTAAACGCACCAACATTTGAATTATAGGGATTCCAGAAGAAGAAGAGAAAAATAAAGAGACTGAGAAAATATTTGAAGAGATTATAGTTGAAAACTTCCCTAATATGGGAAAGGAAATAGTTAATCAAGTCCAGGAAGCACAGAGAGTCCCATACAGGATAAATCCAAGGAGAAACACACCAAGACACATATTAATCAAACTGTCAAAAATTAAACACAAAGAAAACATATTAAAAGCAGCAAGGGAAAAACAACAAATAACACACAAGGGAATCCCCATAAGGTTAAGAGAAACTCTGCAAGCCAGAAGGGATTGGCAGGACATATTTAAAGTGATGAAGGAGAAAAACCTACAACCAAGATTACTCTACCCAGCAAGGATCTCATTCAGATTTGATGGAGAAATTAAAATCTTTACAGACAAGCAAAAGCTGAGAGAGTTCAGCACCACCAAACCAGCTTTACAACAATTACAAAGGATCTTCTCTAGGCAAGAAACACAAGAAAAGGAAAAGACCTATAATAACAAACCTAAAACAGTTAAGAAAATAGGAATAGGAACATACATATTGAAAATTACCTTAGATGTAAATGGATTAAATGCTCCCACCAAAAGGCACAGACTGGCTGAATGGATACAAAAACAAGACCCATATATATGCTGTCTACAAGAGACCCACTTCAGACCTAGAGACACATACAGACTGAAGGTGAGGGGATGGAAAAAGATATTCCATGCAAATGGAAATCAAAAGAAAGCTGGAGTAGCAATTCTCATATAAGACAAAATAGACTTTAAAATAAAGACTTTTAGAAGAGACAAAGAAGAGCACTACATAATGATCAAGGGATCGATCCAAGAAGAAGATACAACAATTGTAAATATTTATGCACCCAACATAGGAGCACCTCAATACATAAGGCAAATACTAACAGCCATAAAAGGGGAAATCGACAGTAACACATTCATAGTAGGGGACTTTAACACACCACTTTCACCAATGGACAGATCATACAAAATGAAACTAAATAAGGAAACACAAGCTTTAAATGATAAATTAAACAAGATGGACTTAATTGATATTTATAGGATATTCCATCCAAAAACAACAATACACATTTTTCTCAAGTGCTCATGGAACATTCTCCAGGATAGATCATATCTTGGGTCACAAATCAAGCCTTGGTAAATTTAAGAAAATTGAAATTGTATCAAGTATCTTTTCCGACCACAACGCTATGAGACTAGATATCAATTACAGGAAAAATCTGTAAAAAATACAAACACATGGAGGCTAAACAATACACTACTTAATAATGAAGTGATCACTGAAGAAATCAAAGAAGGAATCAAAAATTACCTAGAAACAAATGACAATGGAGACACGACGACTCAAAATCTATGGGCTGCAGCAAAAGCAGTTCTCAAAGGGAAGTTTATAGCAATACAATCCTACCTTAAGAAACAGGAAACATCTCGAATAAACAAACTAACCTTGCACCTAAAGCAATTAGAGAAAGAAGAACATAAAAACCCCAAAGTTAGCAGAAGGAAAGAAATCATAAAAATCAGATCAGAAATAAATGAAAAAGAAATGAAGGAAACGATAGCAAAGATCAATAAAACTAAAAGCTGGTTCTTTGAAAGGATAAACAAAATTGATAAACCATTAGCCAGACTCATCAAGAAAAAAAGGGAGAAGACTCAAATCAATAGAATTAGAAATGAAAAAGGAGAAGTAACAACTGACACTGCAGAAATACAAAAGATCATGAGAGATTACTACAAGCAACTCTATGCCAATAAAATGGACAACCTGGAAGAAATGGACAAATTCTTAGAAAGGCACAACCTGCCAAGACTGAATCAGGAAGAAACAGAAAATATGAACAGACCAATCACAAGCACTGAAATTGAAACTGTGATTAAAAATCTTCCAACAAACAAAAGCCCAGGACCAGATGGCTTCACAGGCGAATTCTATCAAACATTTAGAGAAGAGCTAACACCTATCCTTCTCAAACTCTTCCAAAATATAGCAGAGGGAGGAACACTCCCCAACTCATTCTATGAGGCCACCATCACCCTGATACCAAAACCAGACAAGGATGTCACAAAGAAAGAAAACTACAGGCCAATATCACTGATGAACATAGATGCAAAAATCCTCAACAAAATACTAGCAAACAGAATCCAACAGCACATTAAACGGATCATACACCATGATCAAGTGGGGTTTATTCCAGGAATGCAAGGATTCTTCAATATACGCAAATCAATCAACGTGATACACCATATTAGCAAATTGAAGGAGAAAAACCATATGATCATCTCAATAGATGCAGAGAAAGCTTTTGACAAAATTCAACACCCATTTATGATAAAAACCCTGCAGAAAGTAGGCATAGAGGGAACTTTCCTCAACATAATAAAGGCCATATATGACAAACCCACAGCCAACATCGTCCTCAATGGTGAAAAACTCAAAGCATTTCCACTAAGATCAGGAACAAGACAAGGTTGCCCACTCTCACCACTCTTATTCAACATAGTTTTGGAAGTTTTAGCCACAGCAATCAGAGAAGAAAAGGAAATAAAAGGAATCCAAATCGGAAAAGAAGAAGTAAAGCTGTCACTCTTTGCAGATGACATGATACTATACATAGAGAATCCTAAAGATGCTACCAGAAAACTACTAGAGCTAATCAGTGAATTTGGTAAAGTAGCAGGATACAAAATCAATGCATAGAAATCTCTGGCATTCCTATACACTAAGGATGAAAAATCTGAAAGTGAAATCAAGAAAACACTCCCATTTACCATTGCAACAAAAAGAATAAAACACCTAGGAATAAACCTACCTAAGGAGACAAAAGACCTGTATGCAGAAAATTATAAGACACTAATGAAAGAAATTAAAGATGATACAAATAGATGGAGAGATATACCATGTTCTTGGATTGGAAGAATCAATATTGTGAAAATGACTCTACTACCCAAAGCAATCTACAGATTCAATGCAATCCCTATCAAACTACCACTGGCATTTTTCACAGAACTAGAACAAAAAATTTCACAATTTGTATGGAAACACAAAAGACCCCGAATAGCCAAAGCAATCTTGAGAAGGAAAAACGGAGCTGGAGGAATCAGGCTTCCTGACTTCAGACTATACTACAAAGCTACAGTAATCAAAACAGTATGGTACTGGCACAAAAACAGAAAGATAGATCAATGGAACAGGATAGAAAGCCCAGAGATAAACCCACGCACATATGGTCACCTTATCTTTGACAAAGGAGGCAGGAATGTACAGTGGAGAAAGGACAGCCTCTTCAATAAGTGGTGCTGGGAAAACTGGACAGCTACATGTAAAAGTATGAGATTTGATCACTCCCTAACACCATACACAAAAATAAGCTCAAAATGGATTAAAGACCTAAATGTAAGACCAGAAACTATCAAACTCTTAGAGGAAAACATAGGCAGGACACTCTATGACATAAATCACAGCAAGGTCCTTTTTGACCCACCTCCTAGAGAAATGGAAATAAAAACAAAAGTAAACAAATGGGACCTAATGAAACTTAAAAGCTTTTGCGCAGCAAAGGAAACCATAAAGAAGACCAAAAGACAACCCTCAGAATGGGAGAAAATATTTGCAAATGAAGCAACTGACAAAGGATTCATCTCCAAAATTTATAAGCAGCTCATGCAGCTTAATAACAAAAAAACAAACAACCCAATCCAAAAATGGGCAGAAGACCTAAATAGACATTTCTCCAAAGAAGATATACAGAGTGCCAACAAACACATGAAAGAATGCTCAACATCACTAATCATTAGAGAAATGCAAATCAAAACTACAATGAGATATCATCTCACACCAGTCAGAATGGCCATCATCAAAAAATCTAGAAACAATAAATGCTGGAGAGGGTGTGGAGAAAAGGGAACCCTCTTACACTGTTGGTGGGAATGTAAATTGATACAGCCACTATGGAGAACAGTATGGAGGTTCCTTAAAAAACTACAAATAGAACTACCGTATGACCCAGCAATCCCGCTACTGGGCATATACGCTGAGAAAACCATTTTTCAAAAAGAGTCATGTACCAAAATGTTCACTGCAGCTCTATTTACAATAGCCAGGAGATGGAAACAACCTGAGTGTCCATCATTGGATGAATGGATAAAGAAGATGTGGCACATATATACAATGGAATATTACTCAGCCATAAAAAGAAACGAAATTGAGCTGTTTGTAATGAGGTGGATGGACCTAGAGTCTGTCATACAGAGTGAAGTAAGTCAGAAAGAGAAAGACAAATACTGTATGCTAACACATATATACAGAATTTAAGAAAAAAAAATGTCATGAAGAACCTAGGGGTAAGACAGGAATAAAGACACAGACCTACTAGAGAATGGACTTGAGGATATGGGGAGGGGGAAGGGTAAGCTGTGACAAAGCGAGAGAGTGGCATGGACATATATACACTACCAAACGTAAAATAGATAGCTAGTGGGAAGCAGCTGCATAGCACAGGGAGATCAGCTCGGTGCTTTGTGACCACCTAGAGGGGTGGGATAGGGAGGGTGGGAGGGAGGGAGATGCAAGAGGGAAGAGATATGGGAACATATATATATGTGTGTAATTGATTCACTTTGTTATAAAGCAGATACTAGCACACCATTGTAAAGCAATTATACTCCAGTAAAGATGTAAAGAAAAAAAAAAGAAAGAACGAGGACTGACTGTTCCTGGAAGAAGTGATGAGACATTTCACAGGGTCTCAGGAGAGACTGCAGAGCACAGGTATTACAGTGTGGACCACACAAACAACTCAGATGAGCTCCCTGCTCTGCCCAACTCTTCTGCTGACATGTGCCCTTAAGCTAAAGAAAGTGGACAGAATAGGAAATATCCAGTCCTCAAGGGGCAACAAATAGGGGGATCACAGGGGTGCCAAGGAGAATCCACTCCATTCTGTTAGAGCACCAAAGGCTGAGCATGGCTGCCCCAACATGGACAAGATGGAATGAAATGGAACAGCAACTAACATACTATTGTAACAAGTGATTTATTTTATTTTATTCTATTTATTTTTTAATTAGTTTATTAATTAATTTATTTTTGCCTGTGTTGGATCTTCGTTGCTGTGCACGGGCTTTCTCTAGTTGTGGTGAGCAGGGGTACTCTTCGTTGCAGTGCGTGGGCTCTAGGCGCACGGGCTTCAGTAGTTGTGGCACACGGGCTCAGTAGTTGTGGCTCACGGGCTCTACAGCATAGGCTCAGCAGTTGTGGTGCACGGGCTTAGTTGCTCTGCAGCATGTGGGAACTTCCCAGACCAGGGCTCGAACCCATGTCCCCTGCATTCGCAGGTGGATTCTTAACCACTACGCCACCAGGGAAGTCCCGTAAATGATTTAAAAAGGGAACATTATATGGGAAAAAAACTGACAAAAAATTCACAATCCTCAAGGAATAAGAGAAAGTAATTTGTCACAGAATAATTTAAAAGCATAATAGAAACATGAATACAGTAAAACAAGAGCTTAACAATGAGACAATAAAAATAAAAAAATGAGATTTTAAAAGAAGCTTGTCATACTAAAATGATAAATGGACGACCAAATAGCATCACCATGAAACTAATACATAAATTAGAAATACCAAGGAATAGCGTTAACGTGACCCCAGATTATATATATTCAGGAAAGGCTTGAGATGAGGGCAGAATTTAAAGCAATTAGAGAAAAATGATAGATATGGAGGAGAGCAAAACACAGTCCATTGAAAGGTTAATGGGGGCCTTCCCTGGTGGTGCAGTGGTTAAGAATCTGCCCGCCAATGCAGGGCACATGGCTTCAAGCCCTGGTCTGGGAAGATACCACATGCCGCAGAGCAACTAAGCACATGTGCCACAACTACTGAGCCTGTGCTCTAGAGCCTGTAAGCCACAACTACTGAGCCCGTGCACCACAACTACTGAAGCCTGCGTGCCGAGAGCCCATGCTCCACAACAAGAGAAGTCACCGCAATGAGAAGCCCGTGCACCGCAACAAAGAGTAGCCCCCGCTCGCCACAACTAGAGAAAGCCCGCATGCAGCAACAAAGACCCAACGCAGCCAAAAATAAATAAAACAAATGAATTTAGAAAAAAAAGGTTAATGGATATTCCTGAGGCAGAAAATCCAGCCCAAAGTATTCAAAAATCTAATACAAGAAAATATCCCTAAAACGAACATATGATGGAATCTAATGTCTAAATTGAAAGAACATACTCTGTTTTAGGAAAAATCTGATACAGAATAATCAACTATGAGACATATACTGGTTAAATAATTGAATTTCCTGTTCCAAAATATAATTCTTCAAGCAGAAAAAGCAAATTGCCTACAAGAAGAAAGTCAGTCAAATTTTTCAACAGTGCTTTAAGTGCAAAAGATAATGCAATTCCACCAAAATTTTAAGGGGAATAAAGAGTAGTCTCTGAATATTATTCTTAGCCAAGATGATTTTCATATAAAAAAGGTAATCAGCAGATATTGTTGAACATAAAATCAACTCAAGAATTCACTGTTTCTTCCGAACCTTCCTTTAAAAGCCTTGACAATCTAGTCAGTGCAATGTATAAAGTAAATATATCAGCAGTGGCATACCAAGGGTGGGTAGATGGAAATGGTTTGCTTCAGATGCAGGCAATAAAGAATGCATTGTTTATAGAGAATTTAAAAGTAGAAATAAAACCACTAAAAATCACTCTGCTTTTCATATCACCATGTACCAACAATCTAAGTAATGCAAATGATAAAACATCCCTCTTTTCTGGGGTGGAATATTCCCCCACCAGGCAGTCGGGATCCTCTAAGCCCCTGCCCTGCTTCTTAATAACAGTGATTGGAAAGCCACAGTAAAAAGATCAGTACTGGATACTGAATTTATTTAAATATAAAACTAATTTTAAACACCTGAACAGAACATAATGTTACATATCTTGATTATATGAAAACAATAATATAACTAATCAAAAGCAAGGCTAGATTATAGAATAGAATGTAAACACTAAATTACCCTGTGTGAAAATAACAATGCAACTAACCAAAATCTAGAAGGAAGAAAGGAAAGAGTGAGAGTGCCTGTGAGCCCATTTATCATGGCAGGGAAATCTATACTGTCTGAAGTGGAGATGGCGGCAGTCAAGACAGGCTGTTATCTACGGTAGGAAATAAGCCCTGAATCTCATGACTTAACAGAACGGGTTAAGTTCTCACTCACACCTTCCACCGCAGGCCCACGTGACTCTTCAGGGCAGTGCCTCTGTGAGCTGGTGCTGCATTCCATGCCACACTGACGTGATGCTCCTCCACATTCACATATCACATAAGATAAGCACTCACGCCCACCAAGACAGGAAGAGAAAGGGTGAGAGACTGGAGATCTGGCAATTAAATACATCCATCTGTACGTGATGCTAGTCACTTCCGCTCGCATTTTGTGGCTAAAGCAAGTCCCACCTAACTTGAAAGGAGTGAAGAAGTACAATTCTCCTATACCCAGAACAGGGAGAGGACTGCGTGAACACCAATAACGTCTACCAAGAAATATACCTGGAGAAAAACAAAAGCCAGACCAAAAGCATCAAGTTCATCACCTCTTTTCTGAACCTAAGAAAAAAAATAACATCTCTTACTGTGAAAAAAAATATTTATTTAAATTTCAGTCATTTCTTAATTTTCACTTAGTTTCTTTTTATCCAGTTAACTTCAAATAAAATTAAAAATGTATTTAGTTTTCAAATTTAAAAATTAGCACGATTCCACTTTTATGAAAGCATTTCTATCTATGTATCTATCTATCCACCCATCTACCTATCTACCTACCATCCATCCATCCAGCTTCTCATCTACAAACATGCTTAGAGAGATGTCCAAATGTCCAGCAGGATGTTCACTTAATGAGGCTTATTTATTTTTTTGTTTGTTTTTGCGGTACGCGGGCCTCACACTGTTGTGGCCTCTTCTGTTGCGGAGCACAGGCTCCGGACGCGCAGGCTCAGCAGCCATGGCTCACGGGCCCAGCCGCTCTGCGGCATGTGGGATCTTCCCGGACCGGGGCACGAACCCGTGTCCCCTGCATCAGCAGGTGGACTCTCAACCACTGCGCCACCAGGGAAGCCCCATGAGGCTTATTTCTGAGTGTTAGGATTTTTTATCTTTTTCTTTTTACTTATCTGCATTCCTTGGATTTTTAATAATGAGAATGTATCATTTTTATAAACACAATAGAGTCATTATTAGAATATGAATTAGCCAAAATAACGCTTGGCTTTCAATTATCAAGCCTTAAAATCACCAGATGCTAAAAAAAGATTTTTACATTGCACTAGGAAAGGGAGGGGGTAGGAGAAAATGTGGTATTTCATGATTGTTATACACTGTTTGAATACAAAATGGGTAAATGCTCATAGCTTCAGGCCAGGCAGCTGGTTTGAATAAGGTATGTAAAAGGACATACATTTCTATTTTACCAATTTTTAAGTCTTTTATATCTTGCTGATACAGGTCATTCTTACCAAATATGCGGTTGCTTATTGAGTTTAATAGAGGTGTACTATAGAAACAGAGTTGGTTTTCCCCATTTTAAAAATATGGACATTAAATGCAAAAGTACAATTAATAAATTGAAGAGGAAATATATCTTCTAGTCAGAGCAGACTTACCCATTACGCACAGTGGGGATAGCGCTGAGAGCCCATAGTACTTTTGAGGGCCCGTGAAAATGTTTTAATTTCTTGTAAAACTCAGAAGAAAAAATAAACTTTAGGTCAAAGAAAATATTTGAATATATAATATTAATATATTCATCTATATAACAACCCAGTCCTAAACTGTACTTTTTCATATTTTTTTTATGGAGGAAAAGGCCCACAAAGGCAGCAGTGCCTCCAATCCATGAAAGTTCATAATGTGGCCCTGTTTCTAAGTCACAGATTCATTGGCAGATGGCAAAAATTACTTGGTTTATTGAAACATGTACTTAAAACACTACCTTTCCAAATTAAAAACAGTGTAGTTGTTGACAGACAAAATTCCAAAGTGCCTTGTCAGTTCCTCAGAGTGCACAGATGGCTAATGTTAATTCTCAACGTTAATGACACTTTTTTCACAGTCTAACAGCATTAAAGATTCCTTTATATGAAGTTGCATTAAAAGGATATAAAGTTTTGAGGGTTTTTTTTCCTTTCTAAATAGGGAAAATGAACTCCTTAATCACACTAATCACGTTATTTCCCACAGATAATTGTTCTCCCAAGTTTTCAAAATTGTTTAAAAATATTAGTAAATTTATTTTAGTCTTCAAGAGATCAAATACATAAATATTTAAACTGATACTCAAACTGAAGAAAACAAGCTGCCCCCATGGTCCCTTGATTCTGTCTTTGCTGCTGGTCCCTGGGCAGTAAAGAGAGTTAGTTTAAGAAGCTTCAATTGCATACTGAAATCATAAAATAACAACTTTGATAGATTTAAGTTTTCCTTCTTGGTCCTAAACCTGCTTAGGAGAAGGACAAGATAATCAAGGAGTGCTTACAGAACTTGACTTCAGGCATCAAAAGTACATGCCTTTGAAGGGAGTTCAGCTGGGTTGAGTGGCTTGGCGATAAGACCAAAGAAATAAAAAAGGATGAAGGTCACGTAACTTTGCCAAGCAAAATCTTTCAAAGCTATGATACAACAATAATCTTAAAAATGAAACTCTCAGTCCTCTTATCAGCAACCTAGGGAGAGAGACAGAAGTCAGACTTTTTAATTTACTGCCTTCCCCTTCCCACAACTGGAAGGGACAATGAGTGTGGTGACTGACATAATCAGGAGTCAAAATAATTTGGACAGATTGATGGAATGACACTAACAAGATTTAATTTGTTTGGGGATAAATGTGACATCCTACCAAACTTAAAAAAATCAGTCATAAAGATACAGACTGTTTGCAACCTGCCTCAAATGCAGTTTAGGAGAAAAGGTTCAGATGTTTTAATTGACTGCAAATGCAATGTGACCCTAGCAAAAAAAGAAAAAGAAAAACTGACACAATGTTAGTTCCAAATACTGTACGTAACTTTGGAATCAGGAAGAGGGAGATGACAGTCTCACAGATTCGCAACAGTCAGACTGACCCCTTCCAAATCAATGACCTGATTGCATATTATTGGGACACAGAAGCAGGCAAAGCCTGAATGAAGGTCTGCCCAAAGACATTAACGTGTAAGCGCATATGACCTCAGTATGAAAGCAAGCATTTGGCATCTACCACGGTGAACTATGAGCTCTAGCGAGGTGGAAACTGTGTCTGTCTTGTTCATAGCAAGGACCTAGCACATATCTGGTACATCACAGCTGCCAAGAAATAACTTTTAAGACTTTAGTTTAAAAACATATGGAGCAGTTGCATTTTATACAGGGGATGCATTCAGAAGAACTCACATAATGGGAGACTAACCTGGCAAAGCACAGGAGCACTGTCTTGTAGCAAGAG
Organism: Aethalodelphis obliquidens; assembly: GCF_003676395.1. NCBI lineage: Eukaryota > Metazoa > Chordata > Mammalia > Artiodactyla > Delphinidae > Aethalodelphis > Aethalodelphis obliquidens. Next base: position 38,353,940 of record NW_020837952.1, on the reverse strand, counting down.
CTTAAGCACTGCAGAGAATTCCACTTGGCTTTGGGATTTTGTGATTCTTGGCAAAATTTAAATTTTCTAGGATTTGCATTATTTCAGATTTTGTACCTAAAGTGTGACTTCAGTAACAATTTTTACCAACTAATTTGAATATGCCTAATAGCAATAAAATGCAAGGGCACTCTGAGGACAGATACATTCATTTAGCAAATATTAATTGAGGTCTATTACGTACCGGCTACCTTTTAGTGCTAATCATTCAGCACTGGGCAAATTTAGCTATTTATGTAAACCGTCTGCAGTTTGTCTAAAGCACCTCCATGGAACTTAGGGCTTTACAGCTATCTGTCTAAACCAACTCATTAATTTCACCAATGAAAATATAAAATGAAAGGAATTAAAGTTACTTGCTCACTCTCACAATTAATTGGCCATGGAGCTCTGAAGACAGTGACCTACAGATGCCTATCCCAGTGGGGATTCAGTGCCTGCTTACAGCTGCAAATGAGCAGCTGAAGTTAACAATTTGGGGGCACATTTATGAAGGAATCTCAGAAATAATACAAGATCATAGTTAATAAATATTCTTTTAATCTCCTTTTTAACATTCCCCCCCAAATGAAAAATTTTCCAGACTATGTTTTTTAACCAACAATTTCTTTTACAAACATAGATGTATTAGAAGCATATGCATGTATGTGTGTGTGAAACTGAAAGAAAAGTTTAACAAAACAACAAATCCTTACCTTTACTATATGTTATCCTATTTTATTTTACTCTAATCCTGATTAGCAACCACTAAATTGACTTTGCGTTCCACTAACATGTAGCAACATTGTTCTAGTGTACATTCTGCTGGCTTATTACTACTCTCCCATTCAATAATGGGCTCACATGTCATCTCCTCTGAGAAGCCTTCCAGGACTCCTCCAAGCACAATCAACCATGTCCTTCTTTAAAGCCGGACATGAGTGACAGTGAGGATATGGGAAAGGGGCAGATTTAGGAGAAAATAGGAGGTAGTGCTGGAATGCCTCTCTGTGCCACACCTGAGCTTCACGTCGGAGCAGGAGTCCCTCAAGCTCGGGGGTGAGAGGGGCTTCTCACCCCTGATCGATTTCTTGGGCACCGAGCACTTCCTGGAGCATCATAAGCACTCATTAAGCAACTGTTGAAATAAATCCTTTAGGGAGCTGATGAAAGAGCTGACCCTGAAAGCAAATAAAAGAGCCCATCCATCAGAGGCTGCACACTGGGAGCCAATGGACTGACTTTGGCCCACATATGTGTTTCATTTGGCCTGTGCAGTGCAAAAAACTACAGAGACAGCATTTGAAAATACGGAGATTTCACAAAATTCTAGATTTGTGGCTTTGCTTGTCAGTTCACCAGAGTCATCCTCAGGCTGGTCACCTCCGAATCTCCACTCTCTCCACGGCACACATGAAAGGCCAGGTGCCAGGCTGCTTTCCCATGTCCAGGACCTCTCCCAGGTCCTAAAGGTGTGTGATTCGTGACTCTTGTACTAAGCAATGGGAGAAAAGCATGTGGAGTGAATGAGCCTCCAGCCATCTGGGGGAAGAAAGGGAGCATAGCAAAAAGGACCCCTCCCACTCAAGAAAGCACAGACGTAGCTGTGTATCTGTGATCTTTTCGCAGGGGTGAAAGGCTGCTCGAGAGAACTGTCTTTATTCTCTTTCTCTCTCTCTGGGAAGAGATGAAAAAAAAGGCAGAATCATAGGAAATAAGGACCAAAATCAGAACATTTTATTTTTCCTTGTATCCGTTGGCATTGAATAACACCATTTTGCACAGGTGGGTTTTCAATAAACTTGGAAGAAAGGCTGTAGAAAACTTTTTAAATGCTGTACTGGTCTCAAAATTCCAGTTGTTCAGATATAAAAGTGGTGTTTGAATGCCTTCCTCCCATGGGCACATCCTGATGAAAGCCCTAAAACTCTCAATCAAAATTATTCTCAATCAAAATCCCAGCATATTTTAAAAACAGAAATTGACAAACTGAGTCTAAAACTTATAAGGAGATGTGAGGGCCAAAATAATTTTGAGAAAGAACAAAGTTGGAGAAATTATACTACATAGGGAAGCAAGAAAATGTGTCACACTTACACCAAACTAAGGATGCTGAGTTATGTTTTACTAATGTATGCAACTCTAATTTTGTTTAGCACTGTGTTGATTACAAGACTTATTCTAAAACTAAAGAAATGAAGAGAGTGTGCTATTAGTAAAATGATAGACAAATAGATCGATGGAACAGACTGAAGTCCAGAAATGGATCTATACCTTTATGGACAACTGATTTTCAACAAAGGTACAAAGGCAATTCACTGGAGAAAGGACAGTCTTCCCAACAAATGATGCAGCCACAATTGGCTATCTACATGCACAACAATAAAGAGAAGTTCAATCCACACCTCATACCATACACAAAAATTAACTCAAAATTGATCATAGACCCAAATGAAAAACCTAAAACTGTATAACTTCCAGAAGAAAACATAGGCAAAAAAAAAACACAAAACATTCGCAACCTTGGCTTAGGTAAGGTTTTCTTAGAAACAACACCCAAAGCATGATCCACATAAGAACAAATTAATAAAGTGGATGTTGTCAAAATGCAAAACTTCTGCTCTTTGAAAGACACTGTTAAGAGGATGAAAAGACAAACTACAGACTGGAAGAAAATACATGCAAATCATACTGACAGGGACAGAGTAAAGGGACAAAATAGGTGACTAAATAGTTAATCCCACCAACGGATCGTAAGTAAAGAAAAAAGTATGGGAGATCCCTGTAAGTTACTGATCACTCAAGAATGCAGGTTTGCTTAACCACGAAACCAAGCAGGCTTGCTTAGCAATAAAACTGTGCAACAGAAGCATGAGACATGCCCCAAAACAATAAAACAATGGTGGAATGAGACCCACATCCTGCCCAGTGAGGTCATTAAGTTAATGATTCCTAGGACATACTCCTCTGCACACAGTAAAAACAAAAGTATAAGGAAAAGGTGACATCATACTGAAACCTGAGATGATTTACCATATTTTAGTATATGTTACTGCCTTTTTGCTCATTTCCATTGCACCATGACAGTCCTGGCTTGACCACGAAGGGACAAGAAAACTCCCCCGCCTGACGTGGAGGAGGAACTGATGGTGGAAGCTTGACGTCTACTCAAGAATGAGGAAGAAGGTGGTCTTCTCCCCCTCCCCACTTGTCCTTTGATTATAAAACTGTAGCCCACTAGGTTCTTGGGGCAGCACCCTCTTACCCACCCACTTGTAAAGCTCACAAGCATCTTGTTCTAATAAATCACTTCTTATCTATCACTTTGCCTCTCACTGAATTCTTTCTGCACTGAGGCATAAAGAACCAGAGCTCCTTGGAGCCCCCCGCCCCCAGACACATTTCTGCAGTTTCATATCTTATAAAGGACTTGTATATAGTATATACAGAGAATTCTCTAAGCTTAACAAGAAAGCAACTCAGTTTAGAAATGGGCAAAGACTTGAACATATATTTCAGTTAACAAGATATACGGATGGCAAATGAACACCTGAAAAAATGCCCAACATCATTTGTCATTAGAGAAGTGCAAATTAAAACCAGAATGAGATACCACTATACACCTATTAAGTGGTAAAAATTAAGAAGACCAATCATACAATGTTGGTGCGGATGTGGAGGAACTGGAATGCTCATACAGTGCTGGTCGGAAAGTAAAATGGGACTTTGGAAAACGGTTTGGCAGTCCCTTAAGAAGTTAAACATACACCTCCCATACATTCCAGCCATTCCACTTGTAGGTGAATACCAAGGGGAAAAGAAAGCCTATGTCTATACAGAGACTGGTACACGAATGGTCAGAGCCGCTTTATTTGTAATGGCCAACAACATAGGTGTCCATCAACAGGTGAATGGAAAAACAAACTGTGGTATATCTGTACATTGAAATACTGTTCTGTAATTTAAAAAAAATGAAATATTGATGCCCACTTCAACATGAATGAGTCTGAAAATAACTATGCAGAGTGAGAGAAGCCAGACAAAAAAGAGCACTATATAACTCCATTTGTATAAAATTCTAGGCAGTGAAATGAATGTATAAGGACATCAGTGTTTGCCAGGGTAGGGGTGCCAGGAGGAAGGAATTACAAAGGGGTATGAGGAAGCTTTGGGGGTGATAGGTATGTTCATTATTTGATTGTAGTGAAGATTTCATGGTGTAGATATGTCAAAACGTGTACACCAAGAATATGTGCAGTTTACTGCATGCCAATGATACCTCAATAAAGTGTTTTGTTTCTCAAAAAAACAAAACAAATAACAAAATAAAACAAAAAAAAAACAACACTCAGTTGTGCTGTCCCGTTCTTGTCCCCTGACCCCATGTCACTGTGTTAGGTCCTCCCATAGCACCATATGCTGGCCCCAGTGCAATCTTTATTACTGTGTATAGTTTTCATTTAACTATTAAGTTGAGCCAGTATGACACTACCAACATTCCACCATTTCTGATCTAAAACATGGCAGCTTCGTGTGGCGCAACCTAAGTGCTTGATTGTCAACTGTACTTGAAGGTGAGCCCTCTGAGGTCTGAGGAAGATCTGGCCCAATAATGTTTGCTGAGTCAATGTGCTGTCACTTTGAAAATCCTTTTCTCTCCGGCTGCCCACTCTCTTTTGGGTCATCACAAGCAGCTGAGAAAAAAGGCTACGGGGCCCTGCCTTTACGGCCTCATCCCTTTTATCCATTTAAAATCACTCAAACACCCTGGAGGCTAAAACCTCCTTTTGCATAAGTTAAAAACTTCCTATTTGAAAATGATCTCTCAAAAGCAACAGAAACACACCCTAGGCTGCTAGAAGCAGAGGATGTAGCTTTGAAAATGTAAAAAGTGTTAAACATTTGAAGTAACCAAAAATCATAGTACAACTCTGATTCCTGACATCTCTCTGAGGAAAAATTCCAGAGGCTGCAGTACTTTAAAATAATATCATGTGCTCTGGTCCCGGCCTTGGCTGCCTCTCCCTTTTGGAACAACAAAAAGAACCATGCCAGCTATTAAAGGAAGTCTTGTTATATAATGCAGTTAATCTCACATACTCTTCCCTGTGGGACTTAACCCAAGTTTCACAGTGGTCTATTTTATTTAGCACTGATAGTTTTATTCGTTTCTTATTAAAGAGATCTTTCCGCAAAGCTGGCTGCTTTCTCAGCCTTGGCTCGAGAAGGAAGAATATCTGAATTAAAAAATCTGTGCAACAGATGGACTTCGGTTACAAAGACTATCTCTGGCTTCAGAAGTTCCTCACGGAGACAGGTGTCAAGCCTGTTAGTAAGTTCCTGGCTTTCACATTTTCCTGAAGACGGTTGAGCCCTTCCATTTATGCACTCTGCAGGCCGAACAGAAAAGGAATAAAAGCACAGTGCTCTGTAAATACTTGTCGGATTCTCGGGATGTACTCGCCTCACTTTCTGTTCATTTAAAAGGAACTGTACTTTTACTCATGGGAAAAACAATTCCATCAGGCAGATATGAGGAGGAGGGAGAGGGGGGACATGTAGGATGGCTCCCATGCCCGCCCTCCTGCGTGGGTGGGGTCTGTGCAGTGAAGGGCCTGAAAGGTCGTGCATGGGACATCCTGTTGGCCCCTCCTTGGTGCGGTGGCCCTCTGACCACCAGGGAGGGGCTGAGAAAGGGCACACGGAAGGGGCTTTCTTGGCCTCCTGCCGCTGTTCCTTAACCAGCCCCTACGTTTCCCTGCCCAGCTACTGGATGGATAACAGAGAAGACAAGCAAGATAAGTCATTTCCTTCTCACTGTATTACTAATATGACAAATGCCCTGCTCCATGCTTCTAAATAGTCTCAAACACAGCCCTGTTTGGTTTCAGAGAGTTCTCATTTAAGTGTGTTCCATCCTGTGTCGTTCTGAAACAAGAAGGGAAGACAAAGGAAACACTTTTGCTCTTAAAGCCATCACCATGAGATAGGTATTATCCTCATATCCTCTTTGTAAAGAGGGCATTACTATTAGGATAAGATGAATGACTTGGCTCAAATCACTCAGCCGAAGAAGTGACAGTCTGGTTTCAAACTCAGGTCTGTCTGGCCCCAGAGTCTGTGCTCTTCCTGTGAGTTTCTCTACACTCTCTTTTCTCTGTCTGATTAGATGAGTGTCAACAAATCCCTTAGGAGAGATAGAGGATTACTGGGCAACAATTCTGTGCTGGTTTAATGTAGTTCCCAAACTGTGCAGATACTCAGAGATACCTACTAAATGGTTGAGACTGGAGCCAATGTGTAAGGAGGTTGCCTGAAGAGAAGAATTTATTCACTTTACAGACTGAAATTTGGAGATAGGTGCACTTTAATAAATAATACCAACAACAAAAACTTATGTTCATGATGGACTTAAAGCCCTTGTAAATCCACGCCTCTAATGTCTATCTCACTGAAAAGAAAACGTGAGCATTTAATTGACAAAAAGATGGATGGGTCCAAAGGGACACCTACTTTAACATGCTCTCTCCCCACAACATGCTCTGCTTTGTCTAGTGGCAGCTTTTACCTCCTGCTGCCCAGTCACATTCTGGGGACAGAAGAGCCATTCTCCCCCAGTACAGGAGATGCAGACCCCAGAACAAGCATCTAAAATTTTGGTAAATGAATACTGCTCAGCAGAAGCCTAGGTTTTCGCTTCAGCTATGATATGTCATTCTAAAATATTCTTCTGTGTTAACACAATAGTTCCATTAAGTAAACTGAACTCTAACAAACACACTCAAAGCAGTTTTTTTTTTAATTTCCTTCTCTAGCAGCAAGGTACTTCTTTAAAAAAGAAAGAAAGAAAGAAAAAACAACAACAAAAACAACAGAAAGACACATGTAATATTCTTCTAGACTACTTACTGGCAGCATTGTGTGTGTGTGTGTGTGTTCCAAAGAGCACAGAAGTAGCTTTTATGGTTAGAAAATTGAAGTGCTATCAAACCTAGGAAATTACAGGGATGGAAAACAAAACAGCTTATCTACATATGTCCCATCTGCTTTTGGTTTTGTGTTTTGCACAATCAATTACTGGAAGCCTTGGAAAGTATGCCGAGACACTGAAAATGAGAGCCGGGTGTGTCCTAACAGCGGCTAGAGGTGGGGACAAGGCCGCCGTAGAGCCTGAATCAAAACTCACAGACTCCAGGAGAGTTTTCAGGAACCATCAATGCATAATATTACAAATGAAAACACAACATGCACCAAACTGGAGCCAGTGTTTTGGAACATGGGAAAAAGCAAATTTCCATTCACTGGGGAAAAGCCATCGATTTCATTATTTTGTCAGCATGAGTCACTGTTCTCCACAACTCAGCATTTTACTGCAGAGAGCAGTTGCGCCCAAGCTGCTGTGACTACGGACTCTCTGCTGTTGATAATTTCCCAGACTTGAGCAGCTGGGTTTTTATGCTGGGACTCCCTTACAGCTCAGTCTCTTTGCACCACTCCATTCCAACAACCCTACTTCTTTCCCCTCTGAACAATTCCCCACTCCACACCCACCTCCATTACCTACTTCTAGACTCTCCCTGCACTTTCAACACAATCATGTCTCCACTTCTGTGTGAACCACAGGCAAGGAAAAAGACCTCGTTTTTAAAAAGACAAAGTCAGACAAAGACGAGAATAGCAATGGATTCACACTTCAGATGAACAAAGTAAATGCCTGAACTGAAGAGGTATTATAACAAACGAATATTCTTTAGCTGAAAGAACTTGGTGGCAGAAAACTCTTAAAAGAAATGGAAAAAAGCTTTCTATTGAATATGCCTGTTGATCCAACCAATTATGAGATACGCCATTAGTAGAAGTAATTTTAGTCTGAATTTTGAACATTACTTTTGTCTAAGGGGAGGGAGTAGAGGGGGATGATGACAGTTATTGATCCTTTACTCACTCTTTTAGTATATTCTTTAAGGGGGGAAAACAGATAAAAGCCCAGGGGATTCTAGAAATGAAATCAACCATGTGAGCCTATTCTTCAATGAGTACATTTCATTTGCATATATCACCATGTTCATTAGTCTGCTGTTGTAAGGAGAGACAATCTATGAAATCATAAATCTGATTTCCATTGTTGAGCAATGAGTCAGAGATTTGAAAGAGAGAATGTCTAAAGGAAAATTTTCTTACTGATAAAATATTCTAATTACATTGGCTTAATCACGAGAGTGTTAATATATGCAGAAGTTCTTAGATACATTTGAATACAGATTTTTAAAAGTACTATTTAATGATACTAGGTATCATTAAACATTTTTAGACTCCAAAGCGAAACAAAAAAGAGAATAATACAATAGAGACACAGACCCCAAGGGGAATTCATGTAACACCAACTCCTTCCCATGCCTTGCCTTTGGGAACCCATCTTGTAACTCCTTTCTCTCCTCATAAACAGCCTGCCTTTCTACAGCTTAAGAGGAAGGAGCCCAGAGTTGCCATGAGGATGGAGTCTCGAGTCGTTCATGACTTGGAGCAGTCTCTCGGCTTCATGGCATTGACTCACTGTGGTACAAAGAGGATGCAGCATCCAGGAGGACCTGGCAGCTAACTTCCCTATGGCACGATTTGGTCGCCTTCTCTAGTGAACACAGGAAGACAATTTCCATCTGACTCAAGGCTCTGGGGCTGTGCTTCATTCCCATTCCTCTTGATTGACCAAAGTCATTGCTTGCCAAGGTAAATTGCAAATTTCCCTTTTGTGCAGTGATCGATCCATCCATGATCATTCTCAGGGTGTGACAGTGTAGTATGGGGCACTGAGGCCAAGATTTGCTCTCCAGTCTTTTCCCCGCCTCTGACTCATTGCCATCTGCATCTCGATTTCTTCATCCCTGAAAAGGTGACAACCCAGCTGGCTCCCCCCTTTCTGTAATACCACAAGGAAGAGACTGTGCCCTTCTCAAAAGATGTCCAGATTTTATTTTTCCTGTCATTTCCAATCCTCCCCATTTCTCCTTTTCTCTTATTTGGGCTAGACTCTCATGCCGAGTTGGCGATATTCACAGAACGCCATTTCAATCCTCTAGACCAAATGTTCTAATTTTCATGTGGTCACAGATATAAGCAAGATAACTAAAGGGCGTGTCCTCTAGCAATCACAGCAGGAAGAATAATTAACCAAGTTGTATGGTGTGTTTCCCTTCTGTCAGTAACTGAGAGGCAGCTGTGATTCAGTAGAGAGAGCAGAAGCCATGAGATGGTTCATGATCCAGTACAAGATCTGGAGACCGACATGCCACCTGTCTAGCCTCAGCTTCCCCCCGCATAAAGCGAAGGGGTTGTGCGCGCTTAGAGGCTGCCAAGGCAGATGTCTACCAGGGCCTCACAGATAGCATGCATGAAATAAAGTATAAACTATGGAGCAGATGTCTACCAGGGCCTGACAGATAACATGCATGAAATAAAGTATAAACTATGGAGCCGTGGGAGCTGGGGAGAACCAGAGTGCGCATGCCCCAGCTGGGGGGAACAGCTGCCGCTCAACACCAGCCGACTGTCACCCTGGGAGGAGGAGGGTCCATCATCTCCGCATCTTCTAATCTTTCAGGAGAAGCCAAGAATCTATACTTCAAGTGAAATCTCAATTTGAAATAGTGTCACCTAATTTTTAAAAATTGTTTTATGTTGTGTGAGCCAAACAAAATGTGTCTGCAGGCAGGCTACAGCCCCTAGGTGTTCAGTCTATGGCCTCTGCACTAGGCGGAGTGTCTCTCCATTCTCTTTAAGGGCTAATGTTCCACAATCCACCCCAGAGCTAGTTGTTGCAGCAAGATCTCCTACCTGATTAATGGCTATTAATACAATGGATATTAATATTTCACTGCAGATGACAGGATGAATCTCAGATCTGATTCAGAGCTCAAGGGCAACAGAAAGCCATGAATGACTGGGGATGGGGTGATACAGGAGAGAAGCGTGGCATGATCCAATTTACATTTTAATAAAATCACTCCAACTGCTGTTGGAAGACTCAACTGGAAGGAAGGGCCACTGCACATGGTTGAGCAGGTGTTAAAGCACAAGGGTGCCAGCAAAGTAGACAAGTGAGGGGTGAAATCTGGCTGCAGTCTGCTCACAAAGGCCTGGCCCAGGGCTGCATCTCCTCATATGGGCAGTGTACTTTTCTGCACCAAGGTGCCCTGTAGGCTTTCTGGCCTTGGGGCACAGGTAAGACAAGACGGCCAGTTAGAAAGTTACCGCAAGGGAGAGATGATGATTCTTTGGACTAGAATAGAGGCAGTGGCTATGGAGAAAAGTAGATGGACTCCAATCATATTGAAGAGGTAGAATGGACATCTTTGGGTGATTGATTAAATCTGGGGACAAAGTAGAGGGAGCCGTCAAAGATGATTGACTGTCAAGTTTCTATCTTGGGTGACTGGGTGCTGGTAGTGCCACTTCTGGCACTGAAATGGAGAAGGCTGAGGGAGGAGCATGTGGAAGCAGGATCCACAGGTGAGTTTTAAACATGTTAAAGGTGAGATGGCTGGAAGATATCCAAGTGGAAACGTCAAGATGACTAGATATGCAGAACTCACATGGCTCTGGGTTGGAGAATAAATCCATTCAAACTCTAGCATTGTCTTCACTCATTATTTTTCCAAGTCCCTTCCTGGGTAACTCTAATAATAAGTTAATCTATATATTAAGGTAGATTTTCCATCCCTGATTCTACTTCGGTTATCTGGTACAACCCACTATCTGCTCCCTACCTTCTTATGTATAGTAGCAAATACTTATATAGAGCTCGGTTTGTCAGGCACTGTTACAAGTGCTCACCATGTATTAACCTGCTCAATTCTCACAACAGCCCTATGAGACAGGTATTGGGTTGGCCAAAAAGTTTGTTTGGGTTTTTCCGTAAGATATTACAGGAAAAACCCAAACGAACTTTTGGGCCAACCCAGTATCATATTATCCTCACTTTCTTAAATGAGGAAACTGAGGCACAGAGAGGTGAAGTTACTTGTCCAAGGTCACAAAGGTTGTAAGTGCCTTAACCAGAATCTGAATTCAGGCAATCTGGCTTTGAACCACCACACACTATATTCACCATCTCTTCAAACATCTGAGATGATGATGTTCATGGCTTTAGTCTCCCTCTTCCACAGTAGCTACCCCTGGTTCCTCACTTGAACTGGATTCTAGATCTCTCATTAGCTGTATTTTCCTCCTATGAACTGGTTTCTAGACACCCCACCCCCTGATTAGCTATTTTCTGCTCTTGAACCACCAAAGTTTGCTGGCTTGGACCGTATGTATGAATGAGTCTTCTTTTCTGGATAAAGGGCAGGAAGCAGGCCCTGTGTTTATTCCTTCTGAATCCTTTACAAAGCTGCCAGGAGCGCACACACAGAGCAGGCCCTCACACACGGACAGGGACAAACCAGGCAGGGGTAACAGGCCTGCTCGCGTGAGTAACAGGAGTCCGCTGGGAATACACTTCTATCTGTCACAACCCTAATTAAGGGTCAAGCCTTATTCTGTGGCTAGAAATGCCAACATAATGAACTGGCACGCTGTTCCATCTTGCCGCAGACCTTCTCCAGCGCTGTCTCCAGGTCACAGCACTGAAGCTGGAAGGCACCTTACCTGGCTGCACCACATGATACGACTGACCTTGTATGGCATGGCTACTCTGGGGCCGGGCCACCTTTCACAGTGTTTTGTTTTTTGTTTTTTGCGGTACGCAGGCCTCTCACTGCTGTGGCCTCTCCTGTTGCGGAGCACAGGCTCCGGACGCGCAGGCTCAGCGGCCATGGCTCACGGGCCCAGCCGCTCCGCGGCATGTGGGATCCTCCCCGACTGGGGCATGAACCCGTGTCCCCTGCATCGGCAGGCGGACTCTCAACCAGTGCGCCACCAGGGAAGCCCTTCACAGTGTTTTTGATCCTGCTCTGTCTCTATGGGGTATTGTTCTGGGGCGGGTGCTGCCCCTTCAAGACAGTGGGGCAGAGCCCCCCTTATCTCTCACTCTCTGGTTTTCCTTCCCATTCTGTTCCCCAGGGCCTAGGAAGGGTCAGGGAATACTCACCATCTGCTCCCTGCCAGGCACCTGGGAACACACTTTTCTACTGTCACTGGGTAGCTCCTGGCTCGCCCTACACCCCTCCTTTGTATCTTGCCCTCTAGAGAATGCAGATCCTTTTAACTCAGTAGATCCCTGCATGCCTCTCCTCGCAACTGGCCTCTGTCATCTCACTGCTCAGTATCTCCCCACCTCCCACCCTCTAATCTGTCAAGCAAAAACTGGTCCAGGAGGGCATCCCAGTCAGAAGACATAAGTCACCTGTCCTGTGCAGCAGGTACATCTCTGCTCAGGAAATGGAGGCCCCAGACAATCCAACTTGTGGAAGAAGTTCATTATCAATAAGGGTTGCCTCTGGGGAAGGGGCTAAGGAGAGAGGGTTGGAGGAAGCCTAGGAGGGAGGCTGACCTTTTTCATTAGGTGCCCTTTTGTATCATGTCCTCTTCAACTACAAATACTTAATTTTTCAATAATAATCTAACTCTCCTAGTTCTGATTCCAGGTGTGTTAACACAACCTTCTGATAAAAGTCTGGCCCCTCACACAAGGTTTCCTGTAGGGTGAAAAACGTACTAACCTGCAAACATGAATATTTGTGTCCTCTTAGGAAAACATGTTTTCAACACATTAACGAATGGGTCTTGTGATTTGTACACCAGTCTCTAAGATTGGTTCTCATGAATCAGTTTCTCCATCCCCTTTCCCAGGTTGCTCCGCTCTGGTCCGAGAATCCCTTGGTGGGCAAAGCTGAGGAACAGACCTGGATGGGGGCCTCCTGGCAAGGCAGTGCCCACCTGCGAGGTCTGCTGAGTGGCCACAAAGCCCCCTTCTGGTCTTGGGAAGCAGCTTTTCTTCCTATGAAAGGCTAAGGCGGCAGCAGCAGCTCCCTGGTCTGGATCCCAGGAGACGACAGGCAAGCTGGACCCCTGACTGGCTGAACAGACCTGATGTAAGTTGAATGTCACATGTCCCCAGACTGAGCCTCCTGAATAAGGAATCTGAGCCACCAAGTGGAACACCAGTCTGAGGGCCACAGACAGTGGACGACAAGCCAAGCCCCCAACTTGTTTTATGATGAGCTGCTCCTTACCTGAAACACGTCTGTGGTGAAGGGGTGAGGGAGGTATGCAGGAGAGGATGCCATGGAAAAGGAAGATGGATAAGAAGGGGTAGGCAGTTTGCTGCCAAGAAAGAAAATTCTGCCAGCCAACCATCAAGAATGGAATGATGATAGCTACTGGGACCTGGAGCAAGTTACTTAACCTCTTCTGCCTCTGTTTCCTCTTGTAGAAAATGAGGATACCTCTCGGATCTACTTCAAATGGTCATCCTACTGAGTCAGCAGGGTGAAAAGCACTCTGCCCAGCCAGGCTCCACATTCTCTGCCCTCCCCCTCCCCCCACCACACACACACCCCTGGACATGGCTCCCAGGCTTTTTTTTTTTAACATCTTTATTGGAGTATAACTGCTGTACAATGGTGTGTTAGTTTCTGCTTTATAACAAAATGAATCAGCCATACATATACATATATCCCCATATCCCCTCCCTCTTGCGTCTCCCTCCCATCCTCCCTATCCCACCCCTCTAGGTGGTCACAAAGCACCGAGCTGATCTCCCTGTGCTATGCGGCTGCTTCCCACTAGCTATTTTACATTTGGTACTGTGTATATGTCCATGCCACTCTCTCACTTTGTCCCAGCTTACCCTTCCCCCTCCCCATGTCCTCAAGTCCATTCTCTACATCTGCGTCTTTATTCTTGTCCTGCCCCTAGGTTCTTCAGAACCTTTTTTTTTTTTTGGATTCCATATATATGTGTTAGCATACAGTATTTGTTTTTCTCTTTCTGACTTACTTCACTCTGTATGACAGATTCTAGGTCCATTCACCTCACTACAAATAACTCAATTTCATTTCTTTTTATGGCTGAGTAATATTCCATTGTATATATGTGCCACATCTTCCTTATCCATTCGTCTGTCGATGGACACTTAGGTTGCTTCAATGTCCTGGCTATTGTAAATAGAGCTGCAATGAACATTTTGGTACATGACTCTTTTTGAATTATGGTTTTCTCAGGGTATATGCCCAGTAGTGGGATTGCTGGGTCATATGGTAGTTCTATTTGTAGTTTTTTAAGGAACCTCCATACTGTTCTCCATAGTTGCTGTATCAATTTACATTCCCACCAGCAGTGCCAGAGGGTTCCCTTTTCTCCACACCCTCTCCAGCATTTATTGTTTCTAGATTTTTTGATGATGGCCATTCTGACAGGTGTGAGTGATACCTCATTGTAGTTTTGATTTGCATTTATCTAATGATTAGTGATGTTGAGCATCCTTTCATGTGTTTGTTGGCAATCTGTATCTCTTCTTTGGAGAAATGTCTATTTAGGTCTTCTGCCCAGTTTTGGATTGGGTTGTTTGTTTTTCTGATACTGAGTTGCATAAGCTGCTTGTAAATTTTGGAGATTAATCCTCTGTCAGTTGTTTCATTTGCAAATATTGTCTCCCATTCTGAGGGTTGTCTTTTTGTCTTGTTTATGGTTTCGTTTGCTGTGCAAAAGCTTTGAAGTTTCATTAGGTCCCATTTGTTTATTTTTCTTTCCATTTGTCTAGGAGGTGGTTCAAAAAGGATCTTGCTGTGATTTATGTCATAAAGTGTTCTGCCTATGTTTTCCTCTAAGAGTTTGATAATTTCTGGCCTTATATTTAGGACTTTAATCCATTTTGAGTTTATTTTTGTGTATGGTGTTAGGGAGTGTTCTAATTTCATTCTTTTACATGTAGCTGTCCAGTTTTCGCAGCACCACTTATTGAAGAGGCTGTCTTTTCTCCATTGTGTATTCTTGCCTCCTTTATCAAAAATAAGGTGACCATATGTGCGTGGGTTTATCTCTGGGCTTTCTGTCCTGTTCCATTGATCTATATTTCGGTTTTTATGCCAATACCAAGCTGTCTTGATTACTGTAGCTTTGTAGTACAGTCTGAAGTCAGGGAGTCTGATTCCTCCAGCTCTGTTTTTCTTTCTCAATACTGCTTTGGCTATTCGGGGTCTTTTGTGTTTCCATACAAATTGTGAAATTTTTTGTTCTAGTTCTGTGAAAAATGCCATTGGTAGTTTGATAGGGATTGCACCGAATCTGTAGATTGCTTTGGCTCCCAGGCATTTTGAAAACACATTTCAAATACCTCAGAGCCACTGTCAGGGAGACCTGGCCAGAAGCTGCAGTCCCTTGAAGGACCAGGTCCAAGGTTCTGATGGACTGCCTTCCAAACTAGGAGACAGTAACATGGACAGGAAATGTCCTTGGGAAATCATCTGGTCCAATACCCTTTGTATGTGCTTTCCATGAAGGAGTTAAATGAAAAGATGAAAATAGAATGAGAAGAAAAAGGAATTACTTAAAAAAATAGTAAATTTGTGGAATTCTATTGTAACATTCTATAGTACTGAGCCCTCGAATTGCTGGGCACCTCTTGGCCACTTAACCACTTCTCCAGATTCAGATCTCTCATTCCAGATCAGTCCTCCCTTCTGGAGCTGTCACTCCAGAACACTAAACTGTGCAAGTAGCACTCAGTGGGAACCTCCTGTATTTTCAAAGCCTTCCACTCTTGTTCAGAGAGTGGGTGGGTCATGGTAAGCCACCTCCTCTACCCCCATTCTCCATCCATTCTCATTTTACAGGGATGGGGGCGTCCTCTAGATTAGGAGTCACTGCATGTAATGAGAGAAGTTCCGATGGGAGTGCCTAGATAGGGGAACTGGGTGGAGGCAGAAAAAGGGCTGAAAGCCATTTCACTAGAGTTGTACTGTCCAATATGGTCGCCGCTAGCCACTTGTGACTGTTGAGTACTTAAAATGAGCCTCATACAAATTGAAGTGTGCTGTAAGTGTGAAGTTCACACCAGATGTGAAGACTTAGTGTGGAAAAAAAGTGTAAAATACCTCATTAATAATTGTTTGCTATTCCTTTCATGTTGAAATGATAATAGTACTTTAGATATATTGGGTTAAACAAATCATTCAGACTAATTTCACATGTTCTTTCTACTTTTTAAAGTGTAACTACTAGAAAATGTAAATTACATATGTGGTTCACATTGTGGCTTGCATTATTTTGATATTTCCATTAGATGACACGGCTGTGGAACCAGCTTTCTGTACTCTTTTCCCTCTCACCACTGCCATCCTCATGGTCAGTCCTTACCCTTCACCTGAGTGAGCAGTGATACCGGTGGGACGCTAACTAGCCACTCCTAGGCTTTTGTTACTCCGGGGGAAAAAAAGTAGAAAGTAAACTAAAATCATGTTCTTTTGGCTGGTGGTATACTCCTCCCAGCCCACCCCTCTCCAATGATTACAGCCAGAAACATTCCTGGCCTCAGAATGCCAGGCTCCCACCTCAGGCCCCTGGAGCACCAGGCACGGAAAATGAACCAGTCTTCAAAGCAATGGTGGGTTCTAGATGCAGCTGAGCTACTAACCAGCTCTGGGATTTTCTATTTTTTATTTCTTGGCATATATCTCATCTTGGCTGCCAAGCTGAAGGCCCCTCAAAGACAGGGATCACGTTTTTGTCCATAGCACCCAGCTCTGTACCCACACCTCTAGGAGGTAGTCAATAGATATCTGTTGAAAGCAATGCATGAAAGACTTAGTGGGCTTCAGTTTACTCACCTGTAAAAATGAAGGCATCAGACCAAATAATCTAATAGGTTAACAGAATTTTAAAGCTAAAAGGGACCTCAGGATCCTATGGCCCAGTGGTTTTCAATCCAATCAATTACAATGCATTTTTATAACATTTGATAGTACTGTATTTACTAATCCAGTACAAAATAATATAACCTACCTATACACATATTTTTAAATTAATGTGCAAATTGTAATACACAGGAGAAATGAAAAGAAAATAACTTCTATAAAATAATATGTATTTCAATATATAAATACTCTGTATGACTGCTCTAAAGTACAATGAAGCCTCAGATTCACACACCTATAGAATCACCATGAATGTGACAGCTACAATGCAGACTTTACAGGTGTGTTGTTTTGGTGACTCAAACATCTTTAGTGTTTGCTATTGGTGATCTGATTTTTCTGAAATGATGAATACCTCCGTAAAGTTCTGAGCAAAAGAGAGTACGGTCTTACCTCTTTTTATACCTATTCCTGGAAAATTCAGTGTATACATTTATTTGTAAAACAAAGTTGGATTCTTTGAATATCTGACAGAACATATGAAAACCATGCAGGTTGTGGGACAATTCTTCTCTTTGCAGAACTCTCCAGAGTATTATATAGCAGCTCTGCCCCTGCCCATCAAATGTCACTAGCACCCCACCCCTAACCACTGTGACATCTAAAAACACTCCCACAGGATTCTAAAAGCACCCAAGGGGGTGAGGCCAACCTCTGTAGAGAATCTCTGATAGGCCAAACTTTTTAATTACTAGCATAATTTGAATAAAAGGTAGGGGCACAGATATCAGATACAGTAATGTTAAGTTTTGATGGTCTATTTTCAAGAAAGTTGTGTGTATATACACTATGATAGAACGAAGGGAGTCGTGAACTTAGGTTTCACAATTTATGTGGCTGATCACTGTTGGTTCTGCCACGTTTCAAGTTATAAAAAAGACTTGTCTTCTGAGATGCTTTGCCTGCATTCTCACTGGACAAAAGAGGCCTGGAGGCTCAGAGAGTCAGAGGCGGGCTGAGCTGGAGAGGCCAGGGCTCCCGGCTGCCAGGTCCTTGTTTCAGGCTCATTTCCTCTACATATTCAAAAGTTTCTAGGATGTCACAGCAGAAGCTGCACTAGTTGCAACACTTGTATAACATCTCCAGCGGCAGTGTTTACTTTCAGAGCCTCCGTCATTGCTGCTTACGTGTGATTCTAGGATTTATGATAAGAGTAAATATTTAGATCCTTCAAACAAGCTAAACCGCAGTCAAACTGCAGTCCTACTGGGTAACCCCACTTGAATCTCGTTCACTTTGGGGGGAGGGTGCATTCTGCCCATTTCATTCAAAACTTCATATATAAACAGAAGGTGAAGTCAGCTCCTCTCCTTCTCCCTCGACCCCTCAACTGCTTATTTCGGAATGGGGATGCCATCCAGGTCCTCAGAGGATCTCCTGGCCTTCCTTACAGCAGAGAGTATGTGCTCAGTGGGGAAATCTGCTCACGCCAGGAAACCAGATCCTGTTTGAATGACGGTAGCTATGGGAAAACAATACGTCTACAGCCAGCACTGAAGTATGGTCTGTACTTTGTGGCTGGCATTGCCCCAGCAGGGAATCGGCAGGCAGTGGAGAAACCCTGCATGAGCAGCAGGCTCTGACAGCCAGCTTGACTACTGCCCTTGCTTGCCCCTACCTGTCTATGCCCCTCAATTTGACCATTTGGTCTGCAGGCAATATTCTCTGGGTCAACTTCTTCTCTGTGACACCCTCAGCAGGTGGGGTAATAGGTGGTTCTGGCTTGCCCTGGACTCCAACCTGCTCTCAGATTCCCCAGAATCATCTTTTTTTTTTTCCAAACATATATTCTTCCCCTTTCTTGGGGAGCTTGAAGCTCATTCTGCCCCCTTCCCTGGCTCAGCTCCATGCCCTTCTTCAGGCCAGTGGTTCGCCAATATCCACAGAACCCAGGCCAAGCCCACACCATGCCAGCAAGTGCCCCTTGTTGCTGGCATTTGTACCACTGAGGTCCCCTTGGTTTTGAGATAATCTGTCATACAGGCCCCAGTACATGAGCCAGAGACCTCAACCTAAAACAGTTACGGGGATGGAACAAAAGAAACCAATGAAACTGGTCTTTCAGATTTCTCTAACAGGAGTGGATAACGTGAATGTGAGAGGAGGTATTTAGGCACAGATACATGAAGGAAAAAGAAAAGGAAAGGAAAGAGAGAAGGATCTCTCCCAACTTCCCCTAATTGCTTGTAATTCCACGTCTCTGAAATGAGCCAAGAAAAGCTGCCAAGCAAGAGGTAGAGGATAAGGACATAAAAGTCCCATTTAATTTTCAGTGCTTTGTAAAAGCCCAAAGACTATTTACTGCATATGCTTGACAACTTCTGCAGGGTCGCGCTGGATTCAAGTTCTGTGGGATTTGGCCAATTTGAACATTTTTGCATGGTTGGACTCCTAGCATCTAGTGAAAAAAGGAAAGGGATTCCAACACACTCGATTTCCAGTTATAGAATAGGTGTTAGTTCTTATTTAATTATACAATCCCCGCTGCTCTATCAGATGTTGGCAAAGTTCTCTGTGCACCATTTTAATGCTTTGTGATGTAATTCTTTTATGATTTAACATGTGTCACTTAAATTTATATTTCCTGCCTATTCTTCCCACACTAATTTGAACCATACAAAAAAACTTACACAAAAGGGGAGAAACTGCATCTAGGACAAGTAAGGATATTGTATTGAAACAATTCCTGATGAAAGTTAGCATTTTACATAACAATACAGGATATGGCAAAAATCAACTCAAGATGCCTCGTATTGCAATTGCATTATAACTAACCAACTCCAGACCCAAATTTTACACCAACTGTAAATCATGGACTGAAATAAAACTCATGCCTGAGCCAGAGGTTGCTTTCCTTGGATTTGGCAACAAGTTATTAAGTTTGCATAGGACAGACAGCAGAGGAGGAAATGGTTATAAAGGACAGCTAATTCTCATTTGGTAAACAGCTAGATTTTTAAATAATAATAATATCACTTTTAATTAAAACTGATACGTCTAACACAAACAGAAACTACGTCTAAATGACATTACTGGAACTTAGAGTAAGAATAAAAATAATAAAATCTTTAGCGTCTAGTATGTACTAATTAGTAGGTTGTTAGTTTACATACATTGCCTTGTGCCTTTTTTTAAAAAAACTTTAAGTCCATAGTTTACACAAGGGTTCAGACTTTGTACTGTACATTCCAAGGATTTTGATAAACATATATGCCATGTGTCCACCATTACATCAGACAGAATAGTTTCACAGTTCTGAAAATCCCCTGTGCTTCGTGTATTCATCCCTCAGCCCCTCAGCCCCTCAGCCCAAACCCCTGGCAACCACTGATCTTTTAATGGTCTCTAAAGTTTTGCCCTTTCCAGTATGTCACATAGTTGGCATTATACAGTGTATATCCTTTTCAGACTGGCTTCCTCCACTTAGCAATATGCATTCAAGCTTTCTCCATGTCTTTTCATGATTTGATAGTTCATTTTGTTTTATTACTGAATAATACTCCATCACATGGATGTACCACAGTTTATCCTTTCAATTATCAAAGGGCATCTGGGTTGCTTCCAATTCTGGCAAATATGAATAAAGCTACTCTATGCATTTGTGTGCAGGTTTCTGTGTGGACATAAGTTTTCAGCTATTTAGACAAATACCTAGGAGCAGGGCTTCTGGATCATGTGGTAAGATTATGTTTAGCTTTTTAAGATACTGTCAAACTGTCTCCCAAAGTGGCTGTTCTATTTTGCTTCCTATTGCTTAATCTTTTAACTACCCTTCAATATATGTATTTTATACCTGTTAGATGAGAAAATTGAGATCCCAAGAGGTTAAATAATTTGCCCAAAGTCACACAGAAGAGTAATGACTAAGGCCGGGACTCCAGTTTGGGTTGATCTGGCTTTAAAGGTGGTGGTCTTGCTACAATGCTGCATCTCCAAGCAAACCAAACATCAGCCAGGTCAGGGTCCTTCAATGGTGTTAAGTGTATGTAGCCAATCTCTACTCTATGTGTTAATGTCCCTGTCCTGAGTCTAAAGCCAGACACCAGGGAAATATGCTATTGCACAAGCCTTGTAACTTTTCCCCTCCCCTACACCAGAGTCATCCTCTCCCCCTCCTCGGCCACAGCTCCAGGAAGAGGCTACAAGCCCTGTGAATAGGCAGAGGGCAGGTATTACAGGAGCCCTGCCTCAATATCTCAATATAATACAACTCTAGCTGAAGGCAAAGACATTAAACTCTGCATTAACACCCCATAAAAACACTGTCAGTATATCAGTATTGTAACCAAAAGCCTCAGCATCAGGTTTCTGAATTCAGGGCTTCTTTCAAAGATCTAGAACACCAGCAGCTGGTTAGGATGGGAGGCTGAGGGGAAAAGTCACTGGCTGCCCCTTGTAAGTTTTTTTGCCAGAAACAACGAAGATGACAATCACAGACTCATACCTGTAAGCTAACTAAGAGATTTAGTGACTTAAAAATGCTTTTATATCTTTAACTCAAGACAGGGGAGTTTTGCATTGCACTCTTGAGGTATGATCTGAGATACTCCTAATTTTCAAGCAGGGCAGAAATCCAGATACACCTGCACTTCAGTTAACTGATCATCACAACATACAGTTGTAGGTGTCGGGGAGGAGTGACAGGCAGGGACGGCTGGGGAGAGCAGAGGCCAAGGCCAGCCTGTGTTCACTGTTGGGCTTACTTAGTCACTTACTTAGTCACTTACTTGGTAGGACCTTGAAGCATGGTATGGAGACCATCCCACCAACTAGAAGGTAGAGAATAATATTTTCCACATAATAATACACATATCGGCCATACTGTATACTGCAAAGAGCCTAGTGAAATTCCCTATTCTTAAAGTGTATCAATTCTTTCTCTTCCCCTCTCCTCCTTTCAGCAATTCTAGCTACGTCAGTCATCCAGCCTTCAAACGTGGCACAGAATGTCCTGCTTCAAGAGAGCACAATTAGGTACAGCCTGGAGAAATAGCTTAAGAAGCCTAAGAAGAACAGTGATGCTTGTTCTCATGGATAATACAATCTGGTTAATTGAGGGAGTGTGCTTTACATAGCAATTTGGATGAGCCTAGAAGCATCACCCTTTGCTAATTGTAATTGTCATCTCTTTAAAAATTTATTAAAAAGGTAGATAACTTTTTGGCTGTTAGTAGAGGTTATAAGAGAATATTTCTTTGGCTGCTACTTGTAGAAGTGACTAGATTTCGTTCAGAAAGGACACAAGTTGAGGGGAAGAGATGAGACTGCTGAATATGAAAGCAGGCTAAATTCATGGAAACCTTATGCCCATGTCTTTATTTGCCAAGGGAGGGATATGGATTTAATTCATATTTCCCTCAAGATAGAAAAGGGGAAAAGGAATGTGTAAACCAGCTATGCCAAGATGCCCACTCCTTCTTTATTCATTCAATAATGAAAAATATTTACTGCGATTATGAATAGTAAAGAGGTAAGGGCAGCCAGTTGTACAAACTGGACCTCACAGTTTAAAACACAACCACTCAGACCCTACAGAGTAATGGGTCTGGCATTCCAGATTCTATGTCATTTCAGAATGACAGAAGGAAGGGACTTTGTGATTATCCAGTCTTATTGCTCACCTCCCCTGAATTAAGATAAAGGAAAATGAAGACAGGTTGCTTTAAACGATTTTCCCAAGGTCACGCAGCTAATTTATGGCAAAGATGGGGCTAAGAACTCAAAATATCTCCATCCTTGACCCAGTATGCTTTCCAGTATATCCATGTTCCTCAAACTGAAGCAGAATCACTCCCTGGGGCACAAGCAGTATGCAAGGCAACAGGATAAACATAGTGCATTTTCCTGGAGGGCTGACACTATTCAGTGATAAGCATTTTTTATAGTTAAAAAAATGCAGCCTTCATCAAAAGTCTACAAATAACAAATGCCGGAGAGGGCGTGGAGAAAAAGGGAACCCTCCTACACTGTTGGTGGGAATGTAAATTGGTGCAGCCACTATGGAGAACAGTATGGAGGTTCCTTAAGAAACTAAAAACAGAGCTACCATATGATCCAGTAATCCCACTCCTGGGCATACCCCCAGAAAACACGAAAACTCTAATTCAAAAAGATACACGCACCCCAATGTTCATAGTAGCATTTACAACAGCCAAGACGCTATTTACAACAGCCAAGACACAGAAGCAACCTAAGTGTCCATCAACAGATGAATGGATAAAGAAGATGTGGTACATATATACAATGGAGCATTATTCAGCCATAAAAAGAGAATGAAATATTGCAATATTGCCATTTGCGGCAACATGGATGGACCTAGAGATTATCATACTAAGTGAGGTAAGTCAGACAAATATCATATGCTATCACTTGTATGTGGAATCTAAAAAAATGATACAAGTGAAATTATTTACAAAACAGAAACAGACTCACAGACATAGAAAACAAACTTATGGTTACCAAAGGGGAAAGGGAGTGGGGGGTGATAAATTAGGGGTTTGGAATCAACAGATATACACTACTATCTATAAAATAAACAAGGACCTACTGTATAGCACGGGAAACTATATTCAACATCTTATAAAAACCTATAATGGAAAAGAATCCGAAAAAGTTTTGTATATATATAAAACTGAATCACTTTGCTTTACACCTGAACTAACACAACATTGTAAATCAACTATATTTCAATTTTTTTTAATTTAAAATTTTTTAAAAATTAAAATGCATATAGTACAGAATGGAAGTTAAAACATGTTTAAGATAAAAAGAAGGTTTCACAGGACTTCCCTGGTGGTGCAGTGGTTAAGAGTCCGCCTGCCAATGCGGGGGACACAGGTTTGATACCTGGTCCAGGAAGATCCCACATGCCACAGAGCAACTGAGCTCGTGCACCACAACTACTGAGCCTGCGCTCTAGAGCCTGCGAGCCACAAATCCTGAGCCCGCCTGCCACAACTACTGAAGCCCGCACGCCTGGAGCCCGTGCTCCGCAACAAGAATGTTATGGAGAAGCCCACACACCGCAACGAAGAGTAGCCCCCAATCGCTGCAATTAGAGAAAGCCTGCGCACAGCAACGAAGACCCAACGCAGCCAAAAAATTAAATTTTTTTTTTAAAAAAAGAAGGTTTCCCAAAGATTTTGGGCTTGAGATGAGCGAGTACAGTCTA
The DNA here is from genome assembly GCF_003676395.1 of Aethalodelphis obliquidens. Taxonomy (NCBI): domain Eukaryota; kingdom Metazoa; phylum Chordata; class Mammalia; order Artiodactyla; family Delphinidae; genus Aethalodelphis; species Aethalodelphis obliquidens. The sequence continues at coordinate 38,329,901 of NW_020837952.1, read as the reverse complement.
GCTTCCCAGACCCTCCTAGGAACATGGTCAGTCTGATGTGGAGGTTCTTTAGAGCAAACCAGGAGAAGCATTCAAGTATTCATGGTGTTCGGCTGTTCAATAACATTGGTTTACTCACAGGTGACCAGGGACTGGAAATGTATTAGCAAAGAGCTATGCTGATAAGATACAATGCAGAGCGGTCCAAAATACTGTCACACACCAACACCTAGTCTCACTGGCCTCCTAGGAAACTGAGTAGGAGCAGTGTTGGAGTAAAGGGGAGACGCATAATTTCAGGACATAGTAAAATCAAACAAATCTGTAACAATGGCATGATGTTACCTCTCCAAAGGAACTAAATACTTATACGGGCCAATCAGGATAACTTCTTCCATCCCTTCATGACAAAGCTTCTTTAATAATTTATCTAAATCAGCTATTTCCTGTATTTTCCACTCCTCTCACGAACTTGTAACAGAAATGAGTGAATGATGGATAAAAATGGAAACTTTAATGAATTTATAAATAAAATAACTTTCTGAGTTTTGTGAACCAACCCAGTTCCAGGATGGAATTTGGAAAAGAGCCATGGGCGACAATGAGCTCTTAAAAGTTTTTTTTAAAATTTTGTTTCCAAATTATGGGGCCATAGCCTGTTTAGAACCTAGATACTGAAGAGATGATATGCTCCGCTCTAAAGATTACACACAGCATTGTATCAAATTCAGAAAACATTTTAGGTAGTAAATATATATTTCCTTACTTCGTATTCATTTTCTTGAAAGACAAAAACACTAGGTTCTCAGTCCTATCCTGTTAATAAAATTGAAACCATCTAGGGAGAGTGTCCTATTTATATAGGATAGGAATAAACAGCTTATGTGTAGATATATGTCTTAATTCCTCATTTTTTTTACACAGCATGCCTGTACTGGTAATCCAGGATGACCAGCTTACACATCTGTGCTCGAAGGTCACTAAAAGAAGAGTCACTCTGGTTTTCAGAGCACCCCCAGCCCTCTCTTTCCTTGGCTCCAGATCTGCCTACTCCATTACAGTTTTTACCAAGTCCAGACTCTGGATTTCTGCTCTTTGTGCTTTTGAATGACCTTGGATTCCCCACCTTGATCCCCTATGCCCTCTAAAAAAATATGGCTGTGTCTAATCCTGTGGCTCTTTGGGCTCTGGGCTGCTTTGGATGGGTTATCTAAGACCCAACCAATTCCACTTGTATTCTATCTTCTCCCAAGGTAGAAGACAGGTCTCAGAAATTATATTTCTTCCATACGCACAAGTGAAAGAGCCTCATTCAATAATTTTTTATTGTTCTAATCCATGGCTAGTAGTCATACTTGATGGGAAGTATCAAATTTATGCTGAAAGGTTTTATAGTGAACACTGAAGTTGCAAAATCCAACTTTCATGACTCCAGTACAAATATTTTAGAGAAGCGTTAAAATTTCTACAATTTTAAACATTAAAGTTACTAAAATCGGTGGGGACAAACTATATGATTTAATCACTGACTTCTTGGAATATATCAAACTAGAATGGGAAAAACAAGTTTGACCACTATCAGTTAGTTTAAATACCTACTCTCCCAAGGGCAAAAACATTTTCCAGGTCATCTACATGTTATACAGTGACTTAATCTCATGGTTTTCTGTGTTTGCCAAGACTCTTTGGTATAATTTGAACTTCAATTTTATTCTTGGTGCCAGAGCTAAGAAAATGGAATTTCACTACATTTAATCCAGTCTAGAAAATAAAGAGATATATCTTTTATCATTTTTTCCTGAGTTCTACAAACTATTATAAAGTCTTTATAATAGATAGCATTCCTGCCACCTGCCTTTATATCTGGTCACCATAATGCAGTCTCCGCAGCTTTCAATTTTATCGCTAAATAGCCTTGGAAACAAACAAAAAAACGGAAACATTTAATATATTTAGTATACTTTGTGTCTCTAAGTTAAAACAAGTATAAAATGCTACCAAAGAGACTCAAGAAGATATCAGTTTCATAAAAAATACAAACTGATTAGAAATCTTGAGAATGAGAAAATACGATTATTGAAATAAAACCAACAGCAGAATAGACACAGTTGAAGCAAAAAAGAAAAGAAAGAAAGAAAAAGAAAAAAAAGAAAGAAATTGAGAACTGGAAGACTGACAAAGGATCCTCCTTCCTCTCTGGAAGAACATGGCTCAAAATGACAAAGGTGGATGGTATGAAAGAAAAATTGAGAGACAGGGAGAATAGATTCAGAAATTCTAATATCAATCTAAAAGAAGTTAGAAGAGGAAAGCAAGAATGGAGGACAGGAAATAATCAAAGAAATACTATTTTTAAAATTTTTGACTTGGAAGAGTGATCAGGCTAGAGTCCCATCAAGTACTGAACCCTCTCTTCCTGAATGCCTCAATACTTATGGGAGAGACAGGCTGCCATGAGGTCACATGAGCCCCAGCATCTACCTCCTCTTCCCAAGAGCAAGACCAGCAGGATCAAGACGTCAAATTGCCAGTTTTCCCAGTGCCGTGACACCTCCAACTGCATCTGAGGTCAACTTCCCCAAAGCCTTGACTCTTATTAAGTACTCAACAAATGTTACCTATTATTGTTGTTGTTGCTATTATTATTATTTTATCATCATCATCCACGCCCATGGCTTCACACATTACTCACTCATTTGCTAAGGACGTGTAAATGTAAGTCTCCAGCCAAGATCTCTTACCTGAGTTTCAGATCTGTATTTAACTGTGCATTTCACATTCCCACTGAAATATCAAATAGGAATCTTAAATTTAACATGACCAAATCAGCTTTATTTCTCTCTCCCTACTCTACACCCAAATCCACTTCTTAACACAAATCCCCCTGCCTAGCCTTCTTTATATCAGTAAATGGTACTACCCTCCACTCATTTTCTCAGACTAGGACATCTTTGCTTCCTCATTGCCCCACATTTCTAATCAATCAGAAAGACCTGTTGGATCTACTCCAAAAACACATGGATCCAACTATATCTTACCATCTATGCTGCTATTACCCTAATTTAAAATTGTAAATTCTTCAGATATTGTTATATTAGCAACTATGTTAAGGATATTAGCCCTTTGTCATTTGTGTTAGAAATATTTCTTAACTTGTTTATTTTTACTTTGCTTATAGCTGTTTCGCTGAACAGAAGTTTTAGATATTTACATAATTAAATTTATTAGTTCATTCCTTTATGGCTTTTTGGTTTTGAGACAGGCTTATAAAGGCCTTTCCTGTACCAAAACTATAATTAAATTCCTTTACATTATCTTCTTAGCGCTTTTATGGCTTTGTTTTTATCTTTGATCCTACTGAAACTTTTTTTTTTAAAATTTATGGCTGTGTTGGGTCTTCGTTTCTGTGCTTTCTCTAGTTGTGGCAAGCGGGGACCAGTCTTCATCGCAGGGCGCGGGCCCCTCACCATTGCGGCCTCTCTTGTTGCGGAGCACAGCCTCCAGATGCGCAGGCTCAGTAATTGTGGCTCACGGGCCCAGTTGCTCCGTGGCATGTGGGATCTTCCCAGACCAGGGCGCGAACCCGCGTCCCCTGCATCGGCAGGCAGAATGTCAACAACTGTGCCACCAGGGAAGCCCTATCCTACTGAAACTTTTAAATAGTATAATAAAGTTTGGTCTATTCAAATTTTCTTCTTCTCTAGTCAGTTTTGGAAACTGATATTTTCCTAGAAATATCCATTTCACCCAGGTTTTCAAATTCTTTGCATAAAGCTATACTTAAAAGAATATTAAAAGGTAAAAAAAAAAAGCTGTATCTCTCATATCTCATGTTTCATTCCTAAAATTCCGTACTGTTGTTCTTGCTTCTTTTACATGATAAAACCTCTCAAAGGTTTGCCCATCTAATCTGTCTTTTTGAAGGACTAGCTTTTGGTTTTATAGACAAAGTTTACTAATTTTTGTACTCGTTCTATTAGTTTCTGCCTATGGTTTTTGTTAATTATCTTCCTTCTACTATTTTAGGATTTATTTTCTTGAGTCTTTTTTTTTTTTTTTTTTTGCTTTGCTTTTCCTAGCCTCCTGAATTGAATGCTAAGTTCATTTACTTTCCATTTGTCCTAAATGTATTTAAGGCTGTATGTTTTTTTCTCTCCATACTAACTTCAATGGCTGAATACCCTCAGTGTTTAATATGTAGTTCTCTTATTTTTCTACTATAATTTCAGGTTTTATTTTCTCTTTACTTTGTAATTATTTAAAATGTTTTAAAAAACACTTTAGCCCTTCTTTAGTAATTTTTACATTTTATTTTAATTAATCGATTTTGTGTTGTAATTAGACATGTGGCCTATATGATTTCTGCTTTGGGAATTAGTTGTAATTTTCTTTGCCATCTTGTTATAAAATTAAGCTCTCAATTCTCAAAGTGATTTACCTAGCAAAGTGGAAATCTAACAATTTCTCCTTATGTTTGTATGCCTTTACTACCTTTTTACATTTTGATGCAATGTTATCAGGTTCACAGTGTATCTCTTAGCACTTCTTTGCACACTGCAAATTTTACCAACTGTAAATTTTATCAACATGAACAATATCTTTCTTATATTTGATACTTTCACCTTGAACTCTATTTTGTCTATTTCCAGTATTGTTATACTGGCTACCATTTGCCCCTGAATGTCTGGCATCATTTTAACAGCCTGGATGTATTTCAGCTACTGAGGAACATGCCTATTGACATCCATCTTGTCAAAACGCATTAAGTAAGTACCCAAGTTTCCAGGAATCGATACTAGGCACTAAGGACCTTTAAATGTGAGTACTGTACAGAGATAGATAGATAGATAGGTAGATAGATAGATAAAAATTTAAGTGTTTTGTGGGTTTTTGTGGGATGGTATACTAGTCTTCTATTGTTGCCATAGCAAATGACTACAAACCTAGCAATTTAATCTCACAGTTATGTAAGGCAGAAGTCTGACATGGATCTCACTGAGCTAAAAATCAAGGCATCAGCAAGGCTGTGTTCCTTTTTGGAAGCACCAGGAGGGATTCTGTTCCCTTGCCTTCTCCAGCTTCTAGAGACTGCCTGCATTCTTTGGCTCATGGCCCCTTCTTCCATTTTCAAAGACTACAACCGTGGGTCAAATCCTCACATCACATCTCTCTGACCCACTCCTCTGCCTTCCTTTTCTACTTTTTTTTCATGTGATTAGAATGGGTGCATCAAGATAATCCAGGATAATCCCTTCATCTCAAAATGAGTACCCTCAGTCACCTCTGAAGAGTCTCTTTTGCCAGATAAGGTAACATATCACCAGGTCCTGGAGGTTAAGACACGTACAACTTTGGGGGTGGTAGGATCATTATTCTGCCGACCACAGATGAGTTTCTATTTTGTTGTGTTTATTTTCCATTTCAGCTGGAAGTAATTTGAGACTTCTGCTTCTCAGAATGCCAGGGGAGACATCTCCTGAGTTAAGACTTGCTAACAGCTTATTGGTAAGGCAAGGCACTTGCAAGGCACTTACAGATTTTTGGATGGTTTTAGATGCTTAATGCCAAAAGGTGGATGTGAAATGACTAAGAGAGAAAGTGCATTTGTTAAGGTAGGTGCAAATACAGTAGATATTTCTTCTCTTGCTCACAAACGGCACTAGGTGGGTGAACAGGTTGAAGAGGTGGGCCTCCTCCCTGCGTTACAAATGGGACTGCCTAGCTTCATGTACCTCCTGATGTGATATATTTGAGAGCATACAGCACCACCAATGAAGGATCCTTGCCTGAACTATTTAGCCTAAATTTAATCAAGCCTCTAGATCCAACTACTAGTTTATAGGAAATATAGGGAATGGAAGAACGTATTCACCACCACCACAAGAATAAAATTACCCAAATCCAGAATGTGCAAAAACGTAAAAGACAAATCCACCTTAATAGTGTATTCCAAAATAAATAACATAAAAAATTGAAGTGTAATGAAAAAAAAAAACCTATCCACTTGTTACCACTCATGAATGCTGTAAGCTGGTGTATTCAGAGATGGGACCCATGCACTGTATCTACTCACAAAGCAAATGAATACAGCACTCGGTGCTGTGGCCCAGGATGCTTTGATGTAACTGTTTCCTGACCTCTGCTACAAAACTTTGCTTTTCTTACAGCAAAGAGATTCTGATTTAGCTTTTTGGGGGTGAGTACAGTTGACCCTTGAACAAGATGGGGGTTAAGGGCGCCAATTCCCGAGCAGCTGAAAATCTGCATATAACTTTACAGTTAGCCCTCGGCCCTCCGTACCCCATTCTCCATCAGTGGTTCTGCATCTGCAGATTCAACCAACCGCAGATCGTGTAGTACTGCAGTACATATTTATGGAAAAAAATCCACGAATCAGTGGACCTGCATGGTTCAAATCCATGTTGTTCAAGAATCAACTGTAATTCTGATTCACAGACATAAACAGATTAAATTGCTTGTGTATTTCCTCAGTAATCCAGAACAAAAGTCATTATTTTATACCTTAGTTTTCTTCTCACAACCTCAAGTCAATGACTCCGTTTCTTAAGTTACTGAAATCTCTGAAATCAGTTAAGAAACTGAAGATTTATTCTATAATATGTCTTTCAGTGGGAAGTTTCCACTGCAAAAGAAAAGAGCAGCCCAGACATGCTCACTGTTGAATGCCATAGTCTTTCTAACTGAAGTCTGTGGGTCGTGACTAGTTGGGGAAGGGAGGGGAACAAGAGGTACTTCCTTTGTAAAAGGGTAAATAATACTTTAGGAAATGTTTTGTTGCATTTATATTCACATGGATGTGTGTGCTGGGTTAAAATGTAAAATGTATTTCAAAAAGCCTGAACGTGGCTGCTTTAGTGACTGATACACACCCAACACAGTCACCATCACAAAGGCAACTTTAGAAACTGAAATCAAGAGGCAGGAGTGCCTTAGAAGAAGATCCCAAAAAAGGTTATACTAATTTCTTAGTTAACGTTTAAATAAAAATACCTAGCTCTCACAGAACTTCTGGATCCCCTGGGTCCTTAGACCCCAAGTTGAGAAAGAATAATCTAGTTCAAGCCATTCATTGTAAGATAAGGAAACCAAAACGCAGACAGGTGGGAATACACGCCCCTTCTCCATCCCTCGCCCTGTCCCCACCTATGCTCTCAGAATTCTGTTCCTGGAGTCCCTTTCTCTTTTGCAAGCTGGAAGAGGCCTACAGAGCCAGATTACAAGACCTCGGGTGGGCTGCTGGCATTCCCAGGGCCACAGAGAGAAATTCCTCGGCCTGCTTTCCTAGGACTCACCTGTCCTCACTATCTCAGCGTTAAGTAGGGGAAAGGCTTGCAAAAGGAATCAGCCACGTGGTTCAGTTTAGCTCTTTAGTGATATTGCCGTAATAGCAACAGCTGTGACCTGGCCAGTAATACCTGTTGAGGACCTGAGCTCTCGCAGTCTCTTCCAACCTTAGAGAGAAAGAATAATGGTTAAGAGCCCAGTCTGTGGGGCTTCCTTAGTGGCACAGTGGTTAAGAATCCGCCTGCCAATGCAGGGGACACGGGTTCAAGCCCTGATCCAGGAAGATCCCACATGCTGCAGAGCAACTAAGCCCGTGTGCCACAACTACTAAGCCTGCGCTCTACAGCCTGCGAGCCACACCTACTGAGTCCACATGCCTAGAGCCCGTGCTCCGCAACAAAGACAAGACACCTCAATGAGAAGCCCGTGCACTGCAACGAAGAGTAGCCCCCGCTGGCCACAAGTAGAGAAAACCCATGCACAGCAACAAAGACCCAATGCAGCTAGAAATAAAAATAATTAAAAAAGAGTCCGGTCTGTAGAGTTCAGATCCCAACTGCCACCTATTAGCTGTGTGACTTTGAGCAAGTCACTTGACCTGTGTCTCAGTTTCTTCCCCTATAAAATGGAGGATAGGCTTCCCTGGTGGCTCAGTGGTTGAGAGTCCGCCTGCTGATGCAGGGGACACGGGTTCGTGCCCCGGTCCGGGAAGATCCCACATGCCGCGGAGCGGCTGGGCCCGTGAGCCATGGCCGCTGAGCCTGCGCGTCCGGAGCCTGTGCTCCGCAACGGGAGAGGCCACAACAGTGAGAGGCCCGCGTACCGCAAGAAAAAAAAAAATTGGAGGATGATAATCGCTATCTCATAGGGTTGTTATAAGGAATGAATGAGTTATTATATATAAAATGCTTAGAACAGTGACTGACATAGTCTTTCTTTTACTCCATCAATCTTATTTCTTACTACACCTCTTCACTTATCCTTCATTTCAGGAGGAAGAAAATGAAAACACTTTTGCTTCTACTATATCCTTACTCATGTCCCCAAAAACATTCATTCAGCAAATATTTCCCGGGAGACACAAAATACAGACAAAATACAGTTTCCTGCCTTCAAGATAGGTACGACCTCCTGGTAAACAAAGGCAAATACATGTAGCCAATTACAAATAATGTGCGAAGTACAGAAACTGAGAAATATACAAAGTGCTACCCGACCAGGGAAGAGAAAGCAACTGAGTTGACCAGGAGGAGTCTCAGGGATGCTTCAGCAGAGTGGTGAGGGAGGTGACACTTCGACTGAGGCTTACATGGTGTGGGAAAAGACTGTTTCTGGTCTTGCACAGAACTTTACTGGTTCCCGAAATAAATTACGCAAAGCCTGAAAGATGTTCCTAGAATGGAAAAACAAAAAAAGCTGATTCACACGGTGCTGGGATTGTGGACTCAAATCCGAGAGCTGCTGAAAGACAGGAACTGCATCCCCTTGGGCTCTCTATTCACACAGCTCTGCCCTGAAGACCTTCTGCCAGACATTTGAGACACATTTGGCTGAATGTGTCCCTTTGTCTTTTTTTTTTTTTTTTTTGCGGTACGCGGGCCTCTCACTGTTTTGGCCTCTCCCGTTGCGGAGCACAGGCTCCGGATGCGCAGGCTCAGCGGCTCACGGGCCCAGCCGCTCCGTGGCATGTGGGATCCTCCTGGACCAGGGCACGAACCCGTGTCCCCTGCATCGGCAGGCAGACTCTCAACCACTGTGCCACCAGGGAAGCCCCCCTTTGTCTTTTGATTTGATATTGTTCTTGGTACATAGTTGTGAATTGTTCTAATGTTATTTGTGCAATAAAGAAATTTTTAATAGAATTACAGATATACAAACACACCAAACACACATAAAATACAATATTAGTAGTTGAGATACCTATTGCAGTAGTGGTAAAATTCCTTGGCCAAAAGTATACCAGGTACTACCTAGATGTAGCCCAGATGTTAGCTGGGGCCCTCACTGACCTTCAAGAAATTGGCTCAAGCCTCCGTGAACTCTATGCCCTCTGAGATCCCAAAGCCCTTCTCAACGTTTGGTGAAGTTATGTTCTCAGGGCCTCCTGTACTTTCTGGGCTCCTGATCGTATGAGTGTTGTCTCCACACTGTACTGCATCAACTGTGATGTGAATCTCTGCATCTCCAACTTCACCTCTGAAATCCACTCCATGCCAGGCATGCGCAGGCGGAGGAGACCTCACAGACAAGTTGGGGACCACAAGGAACAGTGGCAGCATGGTCCTCCCCACAACCTCCTGCCTTTAGCTGATGCTCTGTCCCTCCTCCTCCCTCCCCTCTCTTTTGTTCTTGCATGTTATCCCCCTCCCTCTCTCAACAAGCAATAAATGCTTCCCCTGGACTCTCACAGAGTAGCTCTGCCAACATGCAGGCCTTTGGGGCCTCATATTCTTTCTCAAACACTCATCAAGGTGTTTTCTCCAAGGTTATTTCCTTCATAAAGCAAATTCCAGATGTTCAGATGATAGCATTTCCATTTTGCCTAGCTTCCCTAGCTAAAATTTATATTTGAGAGGAGGGGCTGATCCCAGTGGAAGCAGCAGCTGTGCCAAGGGATGCAACAGGGGCCAGTACAAGTAGCAGAGGTGGTGCCAGGACATGTCACATGCCCTCAGGGCTAAGCTCAAGGGCGGAAGAGACATTTGCAAAGGGCTGGAGCTCTAATAGAGGCAGAAGGAGATATAAACCAGCAAAATTAAAAGTATTAATGTCAAAGAGACCCATTAACCCTAGGGCCTTAGGAAACAGAGGCTTCAAGTAAAAACTCTTAAGAAAAATTATAACCTTGACAAGGAAAGTTCTAGCCCCATAAAAATGTTTTCAATGATCTAATAGTAAATACTTAACATTTATAAGGAATAAGTATTATTCAGATGATTTTTATATGGTAATTCATAAAGAATGATCTTGACAAAAGAACAGTCTTCCATGTATACCATGCAAAGAATGTCAAGTACAAAATTGTTAGCTGTGGCAGGAAAAAAAAAACCCAATGGCTAAGCTTTATATAAAGTTTTTCCTTAAGATATAATTCTTTGAGAAAGAGCCTAAAAGTCTTCAGGAAAGAAAAATCTTTAACCTCCCAACCACTCCATCAAGTAGACACAGATAGCTATTACTATACTCATTAGATAAGTAAACAAAAGTTGGTGATTCCAACTGATCCCCAGTCCAGAAGACTCTTCAAGTATTGATCTACTCTGAGACATAAGAAAGGATTTCACTTTGGTCAGGAGTTTCCTTATGCCCTCTTCAGAGAAGAAAAGAATTTGCTCAAATCCCTGGGTCAAACCTGACAGTCAGATTCATAACTTTACCCTTGCTCTAGCTATTTTACAGAAGGCTGCTCGATTATATTAAAATTAGGATGTAAGCATATAGACAAGCCTGGGAAATGGTCTTTCTAGCACCTGATCTCACTAAACTAGAAATTTATGAGTTGTTTTCTATAGGAAGAGACAAACAGAGGGGAAGGGAAAGGAAGGAGCAAATTGACAACGAAAAAACAGGCAGAGAAAGATAAGAAACAAGTGTGTCTTAGATCAAAGAGTAAATGGAACTGACAGATATCTGTTGCTCTTTGTTCTGAGGAAGGAAAGGTCCTAGCTCTGCTGATGAAGGGTGTGAAGTTCAAATACTGCTGGAGAAGAGGAGATGCAAGCAACCATGAAACAGTCTTTGAGAAACTGGGAAACGGGACAAGACCTCTCCAGGTGGCACCCCAGATAGAATCTGAAATTACAAAGATCCTAAAGTACAGTGTTTCTTTAACGTACTTAAGCATGTTGTACAAGGGTCTTCCCTTGGTGGCGCAGTGGTTAAGAAGTCGCCTGCCAATGCGGGGGACACAGGTTTGAGCCCTGGTCTGGGAAGATCCCACATGCTGCGGAGCAACTAAGCCCGTGAGCCACAGCTACTGAGCCTGCGCTCTAGAGCCCACAAGCCATTACTACTGAGCCCACGTGCCACAACTACTGCAGCTCGTGTGCCTAGAGCCTGTGCTCTGCAACAAGAGAGGCCACCACAATGAGAAGCCCGCACACCACAGTGAAGGGTAGCCCCCGCTCGCCGCAACTAGAGAAAGCCCGCACGCAGCAACGAAGACCCAACGCAGCCAAAAATAACTAAATAAAATAAATAAATTTATAAAAGGAAGATAAAAAGGAATGTTGAACAAGGTTTACCCAGTACGCAAGTACAGCATCCAGATGAGCTGGGGATGAGGATGGGGGAAGAAGTAAGGATAAGGCTGCTTAAATAAGCTCTTGGGAGCCAAGTTCTTTGATGGAGAATCAGAAACTAAAGTCATTTGTTTGCTCATTCATGCAATAAGTATCAGTCCCCATATATTCCAGATACTGTTTTAGGTATGGGCTAGAGTGTGACCTGGGGTTAGGGTGCTTTAGATAGGGTGGTCAGGGAAAACCTCCCGGGAGAGGGGGCTTGAGCTGAGGCCTAAATAACGAGAGGAAGCCAGCCTTATATAGTGGCCTGTATACCAGCGAGAGAGGAGAGAACTGCAAAGACCTGAGGTAAGATCCCCGCTTGGGATATGTGAAGATCAGAAATATCTGATCTGACTTAAGTAGTGAGCCATGGGGGAGCGATAAGCGATAAGGGACAGACGTAGGCAGGAGCCACAGCATAAAGGAGTTTGGAATTTCTTCTAAGTTCGACAAGAAGGTGATGCAGGATTTTAAGCAGGGGAGTGACATTTCTGTTTAAAAAGACCCCTCCGGCTGCTATCTCGGGTAGACTGCAGGGGCAAGCATAGAAGAAGACAGGCAGGTTAGGAGGCGATGTGGAAGTCCAGTGAGCGATCAGAGGTTTGGACTGGGTGGGAGCGGAGAGGAGAGAAGATGGATCTGGGTAAATGCGGGAGTATTTCAGTATGTGATCCTGATAGACTGGATGTGGGAGATGAAGGGGAAAGAGCAATCAAGGATGACACGGAGGTTTGGGGGTCAAGCAATCGGGTATATAGTGGGGTTATTTACTGAGATGGGGATGACGGGGAGGCACAGGTATGATGGAGAAAGGAGGAGTAAGATTAAGAGTTCTGATTTGGATACATTCAATTGGAGATGCCTCTCAGACTTCAAGTCTGGAAGTCAGGGTTAAAGATGTAAGTTAGTAAACAGAAGGTTCGTAAAGCAATAGGACCCACTAAGATTACCCAGAGAAAGAGGAAAGAGAAGTCCCAAGAGGCTTTCCAACAGCCAGAGGCCAGGAGGTGGAGGAACAACCAGTGAGGTGCAGAAAAAACAAGTCTGAGTTGACGTCAGCCAAGAAAAGAAAATATTCCAAGAAGGAAAAAGTGACCTATTAAAGTAAATGTTGCTGAAAGTCAACTAACATGAGAAAAAAAGAATCGGGCTTCCCTGGTGGCGCAGTGGTTGAGAGTCCGCCTGCCAATGCAGGGGACACGGGTTCGTGCCCCGGTTCAGGAGGGTCCCACATGCCGCGGAGCGGCTGGGCCCGTGAGCCATGGCCGCTGAGCCTGCGTGTCTGGAGCCTGTGCTCCGCAACGGGAGAGGCTACAACAGTGAGAGACCCACGTACTGCAAAAAAAAAAAAAGAATTAACCGTATATATGGCAAGATGGAGATCAGTGGTGCCCTTGACAGAGGTACCTGCAGTGGACTGATGGGATGGAAGCTAAACGAAGTGGTTGAACAGAGTGTAGGATGAGGAAAGAGAAATGGCTTATATAGACAGTTCTTCCTAGAAGTTCTGCTATGAAAGAGAGCAGAGAAATGAAGCAGGTAGGATGGGAGTCAAGGAGGGTTTTGTTGTTGTTGATTTTTATGTCCTAAGATGCAGAAAAGTAGAGAGAACAGTGGATGAATCCCCTGTGTCACCCGGCTTTCACAGCTATCTCCTCCTTATGACACCTCTTATCTATTCCCCCCCCCATTCCCAACTCATTCCCAGTTCCCCACCCTTTGGGTTATTTTGAAGCAAATCCCAGACATTATTTCAAGGAAAGATTATTCTTATTTTGCTTTAAGTGAGAAATATTATTTGTTATAAAGAAGGAAAACAGGAAGCCCTATTAAACAATGCTATCACTGAGAAAATTCAAGCTCTATGACATTAACAGAGTATCTTCAATAAAAGGTATAAAAGTTATTTTTCCTTTAAAGCAGGGATTCTCAAACTATGGCCCACAGTCCACAGATGAGCCATGAGGGGGCTTCCAGATGAGCAGCAAACTGTGACAAACCCAAGTTCCTCCATCAGCTCTCATGGATGGAGAAAGAGACAGTCCAAGTTCACGGTCTTTGTTTTGTTTTTGTGCATGAATAAGTCGCATAACTTATTTAGTAAGATGATTAGGTTTACTAAAATCAGTACGTTACTAGAGTTTGCGAATGACTCTTATTCAAAATTATGCTAAGCAGTCTGACTGCCAAACAATGTCTGGAACTGTTGCAGAACATTTACAGATGGTGGGAATTTCTGTAAATTGGGGGGAAGGATGCCTCATAACCCGTGCGTGTCTTGAGTTACTTACGTTTGCAATTCTCCTGTTTTTGCTTTTTGACTACAAATTACTTAGCTTCATCAGCAACAACATAGTTTATTGTGGGTTGTGTGGCTAAACCCTCAGTATACAGTGATGCGTATTTGTATTATTAATACGAATTTGCCACTTGTTCATTCATTGGTTAACTGTGGTTCAGGATACAAAGATTTGAGACATAAAGCTTAAAACCTAGAAAATTCTATATACTGTTAACTTTTTCTGCGGATTAAGGGGGACTTTATAATTTTATTTTAGCTGTGGAAAACCTCGATCCTGTTGAGACAGCATAACAGTTATCAGCCCTAACTGGATCTAGAGAGTCTAGGTTCAAATCAAGGCTTTGCTACTTAGTAGCCGTGTGACCTTGGAAAACTAAGTTACTTATCCTCCTCAGTTTCATCATCTGTAAAATGGGGATAATAAATATCTTTAAATGACTGAATATCCATAACTGGAACAATACCTGGCACCTATTAAGTTCTAAATTTTTCCATAGAAAATATTACTACTACACCCTCTTACAACAACAACTGCTACCATTATTACAGTTTGTGATACCAGGGATCTAAAAAAGGACACTTTGAAAATCACTAAAGTTTAACTTGAAATCAACCTAAGTGGTAGATATAAGAGAATAAATGGCGGCTAGCTTTATACACAAGTCTACTTAACCCATAATATAACCCAAGTATTCACTAAGAATATTAGCCTGAATTCTCGATCTTGGAACTCCGGTGCAGAAAGCAGAGAAAAGGTATGAATCCTTTCGTGAGTACTGGGCCAGCCTTAGAGAACATTCTAAAATATGTTGAGGAGGGTCTTCAGCATCCTCTCACCTTTCTGCAAGCCTGCTCTACTTTCTAACTCCATTCTTTCTAAGACCCCAAGTACCCTTATTCTGTCCAGAGTCCTTTACTGTAATGCTTACCAGGCCAGTTCTCCCCCAAAGTATACTCTTCTTCAGAAATGAATGCTTTCTCTAGGATCTTCTGCCCCCAGCTATGTGTGAGGAGCAAAATGCTTTTTAAAAATCTACAATTACTTGTATACGACTATTAACACCTTTAGAGTCTCAGAAGTATCTCTGTTTTTGAAAGAAAATTCTTACCAAAATACCTAATTACTAGAAATTTAGGCAGAGTAACAAAGTTAAGTGAAAAAATTCAAGCAGTCGGGGCCACCTAGAGCCTTTTCCAGAAGGGGACCTTGACAAGAAAAACTTATTAGCATGATTTTCATGGTTTCTTCTATTTTGAAACAATGTAGGATTTTATTTAATCTAACTTCTTTTTTTCTTCAACAGCTCCTGTGGTAGTGAAGGGAAGGAAGAAAAGGGGCTGAGGGGGCTGGAGTTAGCCATCTGCATGACGAGAGAGAGAGAGAGAGAGAGAGAGAGAGAGAGAGAGAGAGAGAGAGAGAGAGAGAGAGAGAGAGAGGGAGAGGGAGAGAGAGGGAGAGAGAGGGAGGGAGAGAGGGAGGGAGAGAGAGAGAGGGAGAGAGAGAGAAACATTTTACTTTTGGAGGAGACACTGATAATCAA